>NC_136904.1:68261637-68321089 GCF_949606895.1 Notothenia rossii
CCTGGTGTGTCTAATTGTCTGATTATGTTCACCTGGGCCCCAGTGTTTTCTCCTCCCTCCTCACCTGTGTCTTGTTGTGTGATTGAGTCTGGTGTGTATTTAAGTTCTGGGTTGTCTGTCTGTCTTGGTCGGTTCGTCTTGTTCCCTGACTAGTTCTGCGGTGAGTGTTCTGTTTGTCATTGTATAGAAATATCATAGCCTTGAAATAAAGGAAGTTTCAGTTTAAATCTGCATTTGGGTCCTGCTTGTTTCACAAACCGTGACAGAGTATATACAGCGGCCAGCTTTGGGACGGCCTCCCCTCTCTCCGGCAGAAACAGGAAATGCCGTAACTGTATATAACAACGGTTTCAAATCAGCATCTCTTAGACAAAAAATGTAAATGAATAACTCAAATAAAACTCCAAACATCTTTAATTGTGTTACTTTTTTGTAAATCTCTTTTAGTTTTAAACCTGATGTTTATAATCTTCTTAGTTTTGCAACAGTTACACAACTTTATAATAAAATGCACATTTACCTTTTTCTAGATTAAACACAGGTATGATCCAAAGTTAAAAAAATATGAGGTTATCATGAGGTTGTTAACAATTTATCACTGTCGTTTAGTGGTTTTGCAAAGAATTAACCACTCTCTGTTTTTGTACCATTATGCGTTGAAGTACCTTCTCTTTGCCCAAATAATCTAGCGGTCTCCTTTTTTTCGACAGTTAGCTGTACAGCTTTAACCGCCTCAATGTCCCGACAACAAACCTCCATTCAGTCGGAACCAGCCTGTTTCGGTTCAACGACGGCAGTGGGGGCGGCGGCGGAGCTTCTGCTTTTGGGTTCATCTGGCTTCGCTGTTTCTATGATTGAAGAAGGTCCAGGCTCCGGAGATGTGGATGTCAGGGATGTGACCTTCCAGTTGTTACATTTAAGCAGTGGCGGCTGGTGGAAAATATCTTTGGTGAGGCTATGGAAATGGTCACAAAACCATACTAGGGCATTTAAAATCAGGAGACTAAATACGAACATTGTGTGTGTGTGTGTGTGTGTGTGTGTGTGTGTGTGTGTGTGTGTGGGGGGGGGGGGGGTGTGTGTGTGTGTGTGTGTGTGTGTGTGTCATGCTTGCCAACCCTCCCGATTTTCGCGGGACACTCCCGCATTTCTCCCGATTTCTGACAAAATCTGATTTACTAATGACTGTTACCACTCGGACTTTAATATGGGTACACCATTGTTTGGTTTCCATGGTAGCACGTCTCTTTAGCAGCGCGCAAAACTCAAAGTCTGAGAGGGTGAGGAAAATGAAAACTGAACAAGAATCGACAACTCGACCCTCTGATCACTCCTTTCCTGTAAAATACAGGTCCAGCCCACACATATGCTCCATGGTGCCACAGGCATTGCCCTTACAACTACAATAAGCATGCAAATGTTAATCTACAGCTCCGGCGATTCACTAGCACCGGAGTCTAGCTGTGTCCCAATTCAGCGGCCGCATCCTCCTGAGGATGCATTCGGAGACCGCATACGTCACTTCCGCCAAACGAAGGCTGTCCCAATTTAAAAAAAGACAAGATTCCTCCGAATGCGGCCCGCAAATGCAGCCTTCTTTCCCCAGATTTAGAGGATACATCTGATGTACACTCCGCGGTGTACAATATCCCAGGATGTAACGGGTGACGGTGACGAAGGAGTTTTAAAAAATATATAAGGCTTGTAACGTCCCATCAACGGCTACAACGGTTTCAGCTTGATTAGTTTTTAAATGTACTCACCCAAATAGTAAACGACATGAAAGAAAAGTAAACCTATTTAATTTGTGTATTTAAATATACGGTCAATTGGAGATGTTTTCTTTATATTACATACATAAAATAATATGAAGTGAAAATATTTCTAAACCCCGTTTGGTTTTGATATTGTTGGGATTCATTATAAAGCTAATTTATTTATTTAACTGCTTTTGTTATACAAATCTTACTGCAACAATTTTGTTTTGATAGGGAGCAAGGAGCAGACTGCGCAATTTATCCAGATGCGCGGGGAGAATGAAGCCCTCTTCGTAGGGGCCTGTTGCGACCTCGGGAAAATAATTTAAACTTAACACCAAAATAAGTACAGCTAGATCTGACTCCATATTGAACAGTTTTGAAAACAGTTTTGAAAACAGTTTTGAAAACAGTTTTGCCTAGTGTCAGAAATTATTACCGGCACTTGTGACTGCAGCTTGTTGCTAGGTGACGGGGGCGGCAAAATGCCGGTGACGTACAAGGACATGCTCCGGAGACCGTCTCATTTCGCAGTCCGCGGAGGACCCAAGCTGGGTCCTCCGCGGACTGCGAGGCTGGGTCACACACACTGGGTCACACACACTGGCTGGCTTCAGGAGGACCCAGCCTCTGAATTGGGACACAGCTGTAATACACCTGCAGACGCAGCCATCCCTTACTGTAGCGTCACCTTGGATACGAGTCTAAACAGACACACAGACCAGGGCGCTGAAAGGGCGCCCTTTGAGCATCAGATCTGACGACGCTGATTGGCTGAAATTATTTTTCAGCGGCATAGTTTACAGATAGCAACAGTCAGCTTGTTGGTTGCAGCTGCTCTGGCTGAGGGCTCTTTTCTACCGCCCGGGTTAGAGAGGGTAATGATACACGCTGCGGCCAGGCAGGAAACATGTGACTTATCAGTAACTTTAGACATCGTAAAACAATTTTAAACGAGATTTTATTGTAGATTATACATTTTACTGATACCAACTATATAATATTTACCTTGTTCTTTAAAAAAAAAAATATATATATATATATTTTTTTTTTGGAAATAGATTTTTTTATTAATTTTTTATTTTGAATGACAATCAAACATGTGGGAAGAGGGGGGGGCGGCACCCCTAGCACCCCTATGGGCCGGCCGCCACTGCATTTAAGTTTAGGTTGACTGTATTTCGTTTTCTTCTGCGCTGGTTCTTCTGACATGTTTGCAAGTGTATTCTTTCTATCTGGTTAACGGCTGACACACACAGAACAACGTAACAAATAAAGTAAACAATGTAACAAATAAACAAATACAAGCTTTTTTATTGTTTGTAATTTACATGGATACATTTGAATGGTGTGACAATGTCCACTTCATTGGGTTAAAATGTACATATTCTTCCTGTTATGTCTGCCTGCTTTATTTTACTAATGCAAAGTGAGCTGCTCTATCGAAATCAGTCGCATTGACCCGAAGACACATTTTGATTCCTAGCTTTCTGATGATATCAGGATTGTTTTTTGTACTCCAAATATTAAGCAAAATATGTCACATGACTGTTACAGAGTCATCATTTTGAGAAAAAGGCCTTTAAAGTTTTCTCTTCTCTGGAATCCATCGATCTGATTGATTATTAGCGGAGCAAATGATCAAACGAGAAAATGCATTTCCTGCAGAAAATGCGTGCGAATGCTGTAAACTGTGAACATTTATGGCTGAATTTAGCTGAAAATGCAGAAAAAGCTGAATATGTTTTTAGTTGAATGGTAGCTGCTTTTAGCTTCAAAAATGCAGAAAAAGCCTTATATTTAAAAGAAAATGTTTTAAAAAAGGGATAAACAACAACATGTATAGCCTTGATGTCCTGAAATAGCTGAATAATGTAATAGTTGAATGGTTTCTGCAGCTGAAAATAGGCTGAAGGAGTTAAATATCAGATGTAAGTAGTAGTGAATGAATTTGTATTAAGATGAGAAAAGAAAGTAAAAAGGCTTGGGCAAGCAGCAGAATATTTTGACTGCAAACTTTTCGACTAAAACCATATGTCACCAATAATGTATAAAATATGTGGAACCTGTTGAAGTCTGTATGAAGTCTCCATCAGACAGAAAATAATAGGCTGAGACACTCTGTTAACGTCCAGTCTGTCAGTGTTTGTTTCTATTCCTGAGCACCTACTCATAACACCCAATCATAACACCTGTGTGTGTGTCCAGAGATCAAAGACAACCAACGGCAGCACTGCGTCCCATAAGAATGCATTGAGTTGTATATCTGACCATTTTGCCACCCGTTCAAAAACTATGGAGCGAGAGAGAGAGAGAGAGAGAGAGAGAGAGAGAGAGAGAGTCTGTGAGAGAGAGAGTGTGTGTTTGTGTGTGTGTGTGTGTGTGTGTGTGTGTGTGTGTGTGTGTGTGTGTGTGTGTGTGTGTGTGTGTGTGTGTGTGTGTGTGTGTGTGTGTGTGTGTGTGTGTGTGTGTGTGTGTGTGTGTGTGTGTGTGTGTGTGTGAGAGAGAGAGAGAGAGTGTGTGTGTTAATTGTTACAGCTCAAATGCATTGCAATGACTTCAATGTTAAAAAAAAAAAAGACTTTAACAACCTGAATATTTTAAAAAGTATAACATATTTGGAAATATTTGGAAAGAGTTAGAAAGTGTCCCATCATGTGCTGAAAAGGCTGAATAGTTTGATATTTGAATGGTTCCTGCAGCTGAAATTAGGCTGAAGGAGTTAAATAAAGATATCAAATGTAAGTAGTAGTGATTGAATGTTTACAAACACCTGTGTGTGTACACCCAGAGATCAAAGGTTTCCATGGTGTCTGCTCTGATGATGTCACTCACGTGTGTGTGGCTCCAATCTGCCCAGCAACACCATGACAACCAACTGCAGCACTGAGTCCCATAAGAATGCATTGGGGATTATATCTGACAATTTTGCCACCTGTTCAAAAACTAGGGGTTTTATAAAAAAATTACCAGACCGTGAGCATCAGGGAACCCCAATGAACTGAAATATGTTTTTTGGGGGGGTTTTGTGTGTAAAATGTGGAGAGGGGAGCAGTTTATCTAAAGTGTACTTCTCCCTGCTCTGAAGAAAGATCCGGAACAATTTTACATGGGAATGAATTGGGAGCTAGCTGGACTTTTTCTCTCTTCTTGCCCTCAAGAGGCATTTTGTTCAATATTTTTTTCTTATTTCTTTTTTATTTTCCAACCTAGGAGATGTTTTCCTACGTTTTTCATGAAAAAATATGTCAGAGGAGTGTAGGGTTTGGGAATTATGGCAAGTTTAAAACATTTTTGGGGCAGAATTTCAAGCTGTCCTGCACTCTGTTTTGAGATCAAAGCACTCTAGACTTAACGAGCTGCTCCCATCCACTCTAATTTTAAAATCTGAAAAAGGCCTCTCTGCTAAACTCCAAACTAAGTTCAATATCTGAAAAAGTGTAAAGATATCAAAAATCTGGATAGGAATTGAATAGTTGACGGTCTTGTGATCATTTGAAAGTTAGAATGAAGTGCCTAGCTGAAATTATGTGGAAGGAGAAGCATTTGGAGCGAAGTGTAGCAA
This sequence comes from Notothenia rossii, assembly GCF_949606895.1. Classification (NCBI taxonomy): domain Eukaryota; kingdom Metazoa; phylum Chordata; class Actinopteri; order Perciformes; family Nototheniidae; genus Notothenia; species Notothenia rossii. Next base: position 68,266,960 of record NC_136904.1, read on the forward strand.
AAGTGGATTTTAAGGCATCTCCCGTTGACTTCGTTATTAAAAAAAGAATTTAAAAAGCTGAATATTTCAAAAGTGAAGGATTATTTTAATTATTTGAAGTATTAAAGTACCGTGTTATGGCAGGAAAGTTAAATCTGGTATATTCATTTTAATGTCACCTTATATATATTCATGTGTGTTAAATTTGAAGGGACAAAGTATATTTTCCCTCCCCAATATATTGAGGTGAAGTCTTTGTGTTTAGAGAGGGATGCAAGCAGGGGACATCCTAATTTGGGGATGGCTCCAAAACTCTGGAATGTTTCCCTCATAAAAGAAGAGGGTGCGTTACACATGCTTAGGGCAAATGTGTGTGTTTTCATTGCAGTAAATATATGTGCTGCATGATTACTGTTCAACTATACCTCTGTTTTTATTCTTTCATGTGCGGGCAGGGGCGTAGCTGGAAATTCTGGGCCCCATGAAAGAATCTATTTGTGGGCCCCCAATCCATGCGAGTGCGCATTAGCGCGCACGCTAAAAAAAATGTGGCCATTTATTTATTGATGAAAACGCATAATATGGTTTTTACCTATACATTCGGATCAGCAGTTCAGCACCAGTTCAGGATGTCGCATTGCGTTCATCTTCAATGAATGGACCAATGCAATAGTCTACCAAACAACCTTGAGTTGCACTAGCTAGGCATATTTTCCACTATTCTTGTGACAATGTTTTCTGATACTCAACATACAAAAGCTGTTACTTGTCCTGTCTCTCTGTCATCCCATCTCCAACACAAATAGTCTACTCAAGCACACTATTAGGTTGACAGACACTTACATTTTGATGTGCTCTGTAGTATACAATCGTTCCCTGCTTGGATATACCTTTTACGAAGCAGATTTTGAACTGTCGCGGGCAGAGCACTAGCTTTTTTGCTGTAGCGGCCGGGTTGCTGCCTTTCTCAGCAGAGTGCTAAAGCCCTACCTGTTACACGCGCAAGTAATTCGAGGAGGCGCGAGTGACAAGTGTTGAGTTATTGGTGGGGACAATTCAGGATTCTTGGATACTGGTGGGGTCAGAACCTTGCGTCCACCCCCAAAACGACACGATGAAACCCAACCTCGAAAACCCTGTTGAAGTTAATGAACTGTAATGGACTGCAAGAAATCAACATGCACTGACTATCAACTTTATCTTCTGTCTATTTAATTGAAAATTACACCCAATACAGGAATGAACAAACAAAAAATCTCAACATTCTTTGACTTATTAAATTAAGATTTGAACAACACAAGGACAAAAGTATAAATTAACTGAAGATTTGAACATAATTATAAAACAATAAACTCTCAGGACATGAACACACTTACAGCAAACAATGAAAAATGTAGTGCGAGAGGACTATGCATCAGATAGTAATTGTTCACAATGTGGGCTGTAGCCTGTCAGCTTACTATAGGGAAACATCCCACAATCCTGTCATAGACTGGATTTTTATTCCTAAATCCCGAACGCCAATCGCCGGACCTTCTTGGTGGCAAAATCTTTTACGAGCTCTTTGAAATCAAGTGACAGAGCCAGCTTGCTTTCAATCGATAACATTGCAAGGCTGTTCAACCTCTCTTGCGACATGGTAGATCTTAAATAGCTCTTGATAAGTTTCAACTTACTAAATGATCTTTCACCACCAGCTACGGTAACTGGGAGCGTCAAGAAAATTCTGAGGGCAATGCAAACGTCTCCAAAAATGCTCTGGAGTTCCATCTTGTATATTGCATTCAGTAGATCAAGAGAGCTACAATCAGGGGGGAAAGTGGCAGAAAATATTTTATTGAGATGCCTTATCTCACTCTCAAACTGATCTGTGAGATCCTGTGAGTATTTCTCCCTCAGTGGCTGACACACAGAAGCCATGACACTGTCACTCAACTTCCCAATTTTAAGTATGGCAGCAAATTCTTCAACAATATTTGCTGTTGTTTGGAACCGAGTGTCCAAGTCACTTATGATCTGGTCCATGGCAGTGAGAAACACAGTGTTACGGAATGTTGTTTCTGGCCTATCCTCCTGACCTGTTCCTTCAGCAGTTTCATCATGAAACCTCTTCCTCCTCCTCTCAGGGCAAAGTTCTTTTTTGAAATGAGGTGGAACCTCCATTTCCTTAGCTACCATTTATGCCTCAGACAGAATAGCATCCCATCCATTTCTGAGAGTCTGCATCTCATCTCTTAGTGCAGCAACATTACCTGCCTCCACCTCTATTGAGATTTTCCCTGACTGGAGTATCACATTTCTGTCATCAATAGATTGCAATACTTTCACCCAAATGGTGAGAAGGACAATGGCATCAAATGACATGAGGTAGTTCCTCAGACCAACAGCTTCAGATCTGGCCTCACCTGTGAGACTGCATGAGCTCAGTATGGTAGCAAGGGCTTCAATGACACCAGGTAGGTGCTTTGCTACAGGTTTCACAGCATCAATTCTCGCACTCCAGCGAGTGTCAGATAGCCTATGTACAGAGCAACCTGTTTTCTTTTTGTATATAGACCAACGAGATGGACTGGCACTTACAAATGTGTAGAGGCGGTTAATGTAACCAAAAAAGTTGGATACTTCAGGGCTCGATTCTGCAGCATGCACGCCTACCAGATTCAACGTGTGGGAGGCACAAGGTGAGAAAGTAGCAAGATTATTCTTTTTCAGTATTTGTGCTTGGACTCCCTTGATTTTCCCTGACATATTCGCCCCATTATCATACCCTTGCCCCCTGCAATCACTAATGTCTATCCCTAGATCCAGAAGCACACTCTCCATCATGCCTGCTATTTCACATCCTGTTTTTCCGTTGAAATCTTTGAATTCAATAAATCTTTCAGTGATCTCCCATTCGCCTGTGTCTTCATTATAATGTACATATCTTATGAGCACAACATTTTGCTCGGTGTGGGAAATGTCAGGCGTTGCATCACAAATGATTCCATAGTATATGGCATCCTCCCTTTCCGTCAGAATGGTTTTTAAAACCTTTCCCCCACACAATTCAATAAACTCATTCTGGATGTCTGGGCTCAGATAATGAGTTAGCTGGCTTCCTTTTTTGGATGTCCTGATTTTGTCTAAGTGGTCTTTCAAGAGTGGATCATATCGTGACAAAAGTTCTAGCGTACCTACAAAATTTCCATTGTGGACATCGCCCAAAGCATGCGTTTTACCTCGGAAAGCTAAATTCCTCGTTGCCAAGTGCAGAGTGACATCAAGGAGTCTCTGCAAGATAGCTTTGTTTTTCTCAATTTCAGACTGTAGCTCTCTCTGCAACTGATGATCAACGCCACATGCAGTCATAACCGAACACTGTAGGTGTTTCCATCGCAAATAACAGTCCCTGTGATTCCTACTTGTTTCATGGCTTGGGAATTTATCATACATGCGACGCCACTCGACGTCACACATCTTGTATCCCTGGTCACTACTCAAAGCACTAAGAGAGGGTATTTTTTGCTCCTTGGAGAAAAGAACACATGGTATGCAGAACAGTGCATTTGCACTTTCACTGTGAATCAACCAGTCCCTTTTCACTTTTCCCCTACCCTTATCTGCTTTGGTGTATTTCAAGTAATCTGGAAATCTCTTTCCCTTTGAATCATGTGGAATTTCTTGATCTGTTTCTCGCATTGCTAATTTCTTTACAATAGTTGCCCTGTCCTTGTCACTCATCCTAGCTGGGAACAACCCTGGGTCAAGTGATAGCAGATCTTCTACCTCAGACACCACTACAGGTGGCTCAGTATCTGTGGCATCCTGTGTCGGAGCCTCACTTTGTCCCTGACATTGACTGTCCATAGCTGCTTCCTCCTCATCTGTGCTGCTTTCATGGTCCTCGACCTCTTCTTGTACTGGTACCTCTGCCTCTTCACCTCTGCTCTCCTCGTTGGCTGCCTTGCTCGAAGGCCCTGGCTCTAGAGTATCCATAGTGTACATAATTTATAAAATGCCCTATAATAGTAATAACACAGTACAGCTCGAGCTATCTCTTAATTGTTATAATAATAATAATAATAATAATAATAATAATAATCATTTGTATAGATATTTTTCAATTGCTCAAATCTAGCTATAGCTACTGTAACAACCTCAATTTAATGTGCCAGTGGTCAATGGTATTGCAATTACTGGAAGAACTAGAGTAACTAAATGTGAATATTACCTAAAGTTCTATTCAATGCATGGTAAGCATATTTAAAATCTGTTTGTTAACCCCAAGCCCTGCTGCTTTACCTCCCTCTCCTTCAACTGGGACTGGGAACCGGCCTGAGGGAAGGGGTACTGATCCTGAAGCCGCATCTGTGCATTAGAGCAGATGTGATTAGCATGTAACATTATACAGGTTAGGTTAGCTAGCCATAGCAAAAGGGCATAGCTGCTGGATACAAATTCACTGGGCTCATCGACACTCATCTAATTTTTGATAGCAACAGGTAGCTAACGTCAGCCACAAAATGTTGGCTAAGCTGTTATGGGCTTCAAAACAAGTTCTGTGAATAAATACCTTTCTTGTGAAAATACTTGGTGACTATCTGTCGACCTCTTTTATTATTTTCCTCTTGCTGACGTTTTTTCTTTCGTTTCTGAGCTCCTGATTCATGAGCTGTAGAGGACATTTTCCTGTCAGTCTGTTCAAGCTGCAAGCTGCTGGTGCACTGCTGTGCCGCCTAGTTATAGTTGAAAGTGGGGGTGCAAGATTAGTAACTGGCAGGCAAGGGGTGGTTTGGAGTGGGTCAGGCACGACCACCTCCATGGCAGAATTGTTTTAATTTAATGAACACCTGTACGTGCAATTTCCTGCAATATAGAGCACAGAACTGTCTCAAAATCCTATGGGATCCTAAAGGATTCCTATAGGGTTCCAAAAACGTATAGAGATTCCTATAGCATTTTTTGACTAGGGATGTTATCCTAGGTCTCTTTCTCACTTCCTCTGCCTCCTCCCTGAGTCTGCACAGTCACCACATCATTCTACATTAAGGAGAGCAATACACTTATGAGTACACTGAACTGGTTTGAATACACAATCTTTATGCTACTCTGTAAAGAAAGGGAGAGAGGGGGGAATATATTATCCAAGTATTTGTGTCTTAATTTGTTATGTTATCCTACACTTTAAGCTGACTGATATTTCCATTACCTGTAACTCTTGTGTCTCTTTCTCTCCTTCTCTGCCTCCTCCCTGACTCTGCACTGTCACCACCACATCATTCTACACAGGAGAGCAATACACGTATGAATACACTGAACTGGGTTGAATACATGATTTTTTATTTTTTCTGCCATGTTCTACCTGGTTGGCTGGCTGGCTACACACACACACACACACACACACACACACACACACACACACACACACACACACACACACACACACACACACACACACACACACACACACACACACACACACACACACACACACACACACACAGTGTGCAGGTTAGTTACAGTAGGAGATGGGCTTCTATCATATTATCTTCTATCATTCTATAATTCATTCTTCTTTTATTTTCATTTCAGGTAGTTGTACCTTAAGAGAATTGAAGGCTGGCATCTGTAAATGCAGATAGATATAAGTACTTTATTCTTATTTTATTATCATTATTTTCTTTCCAATGAAATGAAATCAGAAAATAAGTGGTATATGATGGAAAATATGAAAGTCAATGCTTGAAGGAAAATGGACTTCGGAAAAGTTTTTTATTTTGTATTTACTGTTCTGTAAAAGTCTTGTCGAATGCAATGTTTTATGTTTTGTGTGGACCCCAGGAAGACTAGTTGTTGTCATGCAACAGCTAATGGGGATCCTAATAAACTCAAACTCTAATGGGCTTCGATCTACCAGGTAGCTAGCTAGTCAAACACACACACTGGTTGATGTTACTAGCTAGCTAGCAAACGTCAGCTAACCGCTAGCTAACATAAAGAGTGACCTGTAATTCAATGCAGCGAAAATGAAGAGAAGGTGATGATTATAAATGTGTTTTATTGTATTGAGTGGTAGAAGTAAAGACATGTCTAACATATTCTTTGTTTGAACAACTTACTGAAAAGGTCTGCCACCAATGACAGACTGTTCGCGGTGATTTACACTCAGCCTACCTGCATCAGGACTGCTGTGGGTGGGAGGCAGTTGATCAAACCATTGTGAGCGAAATGCGGGGGGGGGGGGTCACAATCTTTGGAAACTTAAAAACTCGCTATTAAGTGTCTATAATCAGCACAAGTTCTTTCATTGCGTATTATTAATTCGATTGAAATTACACACTTATGTTTACAGTGATATATTGGGGGGGAAATGTCATATTTTTCATATGATCAAAAAGTGGGGGTGCAAAAGCACACGTTTGCTCCCCCAAGGTCAATTGTGGGGATGCACCTGCTCCGCTTGCTCCATTGCTCAGGCGCCCATACCATGCAATGAATGAAGGGAGGGGTGCTCATTCTGTCAAACAGAGTAACAAGCACCTGTTTGTTTCTTTTGGGACGTTTTTTTTTAATACAGGCAATTATACTTTTGAGTCATTCACATTAACTTACTTTAGGATAATAATAAAACCATATTAATAAAAAGATAATAATAGTGTTCTCTGGGCCCCCCCCCCCAGTGCTGGGCCCTTGGAATCATCCTAACCTCCCCCCCCCCCCAGCTACGCCCCTGAGTGCGGGTACTAAATGGCTACAAACATTGTGGAGAAATTAGCTTAAACATGTTTTATTACTCTATATGAAATGGAAGCAGCTTTTATGACAGGGACGAGAGAGCTGGGGGAGGGGACATTCTTCTTAAGATTTTCAGCATGTCAATTATCAGGGAAATCTACTTGTTTTAAATAGATGTGTGTGGTTTATTACTTTGTATTAATAATAACAGTATGTGTAAAGGAAGCTGGAAATATGCAATGTGAAACCTTTTATTTGAAGTAGAGATGTGAACAATAGCTCAAATGGCTGGAAAGACAACAGGACAGATGAGTGTGTTCTCTATATTGGGCCTGTGTGAAGTTTGACTATTTGAAAAGCATCTCTAATACTGCTTAAGAGCATAGGTAATGTGTTCTTCGTTATTATTGATATGAAAGTAATTTACATGTATTACGTATATTTAGCCAACTATAACAACTATATCTTAAAACATACTTTTAACTTGTGTGTGGTAACCTGAGGCGGCAAGATGGACACAGGGACAAAGGGCCATAAAGGGGATGTGTGTGTGCTGGCTGCAAGATGTGAAATAAGATAAGGAAACTTGTTGTTTAGAGCAGGTTCGTACCAGACACCAAAAGGTGTCTGGTCTTCGTCAAACTGAAAGAGACTTTTTGTTTCCGGGTTTCTTCTGCTGTGTCGCACTGATTGGGTGCGACAGGCCATGTGTTGGTCTCTCCCAATAAGATGACCTCTGGAGGAAAGCATGCACACACCTCCTTCTGTGTTTTTAATATGAAAGCCTGTGTTTTCCTTTGGTTCGCGCTCTTGTTTTTGACTGGCCGTTCCTGAGACCTGTCTCACACGGTGGTAGAACCTGAGCCCGGAGTACTCTGCAGAGTGCTTTGTGATTCCTTTGTATATGTATTGTTGCTTTGTATCATTAAAACAAGATTATTGTTTAACTTGCATTCTGGTGTTTCTTAATCCCTTCCTTTGATTTACCCAGTTTATCAAATGACACGCGGAGACGAGGTTGGTTTTAAACATCCTCCAAATCTCCAACAAAAGGTGTGAAATATTTTGAAAAAGTTAAAAGTTTCCAATCAATTGCTGAAAAGGCTGAATAGTTTAATAGTTGAATGGTTTCTGTAGCTGAAAGTAAGCTGAAGTGATGGAGAGCTAAAGTATTGGCTGATTTGAAGGCTCTTCCCATTGACTTCAATGTTAAAAAAAGAGTTTAAAAAGCTGAATATTTCAAAAAGTATGAAATATTTTGAAAAAGTTGAAAGTTTCCCATCGATTGCTGAAAAGGCTGAATAGTTTAATGTAAGCAGCATTCGCACTAATAAAGATTCGAAGAACTATAGTGGAATGCTGTAAACAGCATTTGCATTAAATACTACGGAGGGAAGATATTTTTGTTTGGATTACTGGTCTGGGGGAAGCTCGCGAGTGTGTGTGTGTGTGTGTGTGTGTGTGTGTGTGTGTGTGTGTGTGTGTGTGTGTGTGTGTGTGTGTGTGTGTGTGTGTGTGTGTGTGTGTGTGTGTGTGTGTGTGTGTGTGTGTGTGTGTGTGTGTGTGTGTGTGTGTGTGTGCGTATTTTTGCGTTTGTGTGTATTGTGTTTGTTTCCCGGGGAAAACACTCACGAGAAACACCGGCTGTTGTTATGCCTCCTGTGACGTTAAGTTACTCTGCTTGTAATTATGCCGTCACAAGCTTCAAAGTTGTATTTATCATCTGAATTTGCCGAAACAAGTTTAAAGGTCACATGTTATGCTTTTCCGGTTATTACCCGTCCCCTTGTGTGTTATGAAGGTTTTTCTGCATGTAAACGGTGTGCAGACTCAAAACCCTCAAAGTACACCCTTTAGCGAGTAAAACTCTAAAACAGAAAATACCTCCCCAAAACGCCTCGTTGGTGAAACGTCATCATGACGTCATCATCCATTTGATTCTTCCGGGTACGTGCTTACGAAAGCACGTACCCGGAACTAAATGTGCCAATCCGTGGAGCCGTTACGTTACGTCCGCGGAGCCGTTACGTTAAGCCCCCGCTTATTGGTCCAAATTGACCAATCCACACACACACTCAGTGCAGGCAGCCCTGCTGATTTCTGCTCCGTGCCGCAGGCTGATAACAGACAGTTGGGATCGCGCGAAATCCTCTCTGCAGACCCATTCTCACAGCGTTTATCAACCTATAAACCTTTTTCCTACTCAATATCAAGCCACACTTATTGTTTTTATTTTGGCTGTTACTTTGTGTGTGTTCAGGTTGAGTTTGGCTGTGTATCGCTAAACAAGGAAATCACGGAGGGGGGGGGGGGGAGCTGCAGCGAGCCGTTTAGTGGATGAAGTGAATACTGCTGAATACACATACTTTACAGAGATTCTGTATGCGAAACCAATGTGAGTTTGGAAAATTGCACAGTATTTTTCTATTTTAGTATACCTCAACAATGGAATTATGATCAGTGGAAATGGCCATGACATGTGACCTTTAATATTCTGAAAGCCAAGACTTTGTTTATTTGAAATCAGATGAAGACAAACTGTAACGGACCCTTCCGTGTTATCTATGATTACTATATGCCTTACATTCATAATTTCAACGGGAGGGAGGGGGGGCGGCGCTGTGGAAGAGCCGAGTGGCCAGTGAGAGGCGAGCTGTGGTCTTCCCTTTACAAGCTTAAAAAAAGCGTGTAGCTACTGAGATTGAATATATAACAATAAAAAATAACAAAATATACACAGCTAGATCAGATCGCGCTTTAGATGCAACTTTAGAGTAGAGGGGAATTATTGAAACAGGATTTGTACAGTGTTCCGCGGCATCTGCCGCTGCGAAAATGTGGGGCAGGGCTGAAAAGTGGGGGGGCCAATGGCCCCCTGGCCCCCCCGCTTCCGGCGCCCTTGCATGTGTGTCTGTAACAAGTGTGTGGCACATCCATGGAGTGTGAACGGAAATCTCAATGTGATTTGCAGAATCCCATATTTGGCTCCACCCCAATATCAAAGGTTTAATTAAATAATCCCTTCAACGTTGTTTATTAAGTGATTCATGGTTGAGATGAACACTCCATAACACTGTAATATGACATTAACAGCTAAGAAGCTTCCCAACAGTGACATTATGCAAGACGATTATAATTTTTGCAGTAGCTAACCAAAGCTATGCTTCTTGCATATCTCTTGAGCAGCCCCTTAAGGCACACTTTGTTTAACTTTGTATGGTTTTCATTGAGCGTTCTCAAGAGTGTATGAATCAGCATTACTCTGCTCATTTCAAAAGGCTAAAAACATGTTGTTTTAGTTAATAACCAGCCTTACCATGAGACAACAAATCTTCATCTCCTTTCACTCTTACTTCTGCGTAACTGGCCCACTGAAAACAGCAATCCGCTAAATAAATAGGACCCCCTCCCATTTCGTACCCACATAATTGTTGCTCTTTGAAGACCCGACATTCTCTGGCTCTAATCTTTTCAAGTGTGGAGAAACTGAGGCTTAGCTCTGTGCGTGGGACGGCCATAGAACGGAGATGAACAATTGTGTCATTTCTTGGCTTGAGGGTGTATGATTGGATATGGACTCCCCTGTTATAGCATTCACACAAAAGCATTATCAAGGGAAAGTTGACTTAACACACACAACCTCTCATTGTATGCATCGCCGCTTTTCACACAAGCACTGGAGTCCATCCAGAAAACCATAAACTAGCAGGGGTTGACCACCTTGTTTGAAGGTACCTCAATAGTGGTTGCTAATGCCCTGGTACTGCTATCCTTGACTTTAATTGACACACATGTGTAACCAGATGCCTTTCTCTCTTTTGTTTTCCACCACGGGTATTACCCCTTTGTTCTAGACGGGTTAATCACCACAACTGCTGTGACCATGTACAAACTGAGGAACAATCGCACTTTGCCAATTGTGCAGCATAGTTTTGTTGCCATTTCTTTAATCTGGGTCAAAGGAAATAAAACTGCAATCACAAATGACGCTTGCTAAATAATTATGTTTTTTCTGAAGTATGTCACATGTACAAGTTACAAGTTAGATTCTCTCCGACCAATCAGTGGTCTGCTAGCTTGGTTCCTTGTCTAGTGGTACCAAAAAAAGTATTAGGTACTAACTAGCTTTTGCTTATGAGAAAAGCTAAAGGGAGAGATGTTGATCAGAACTTTGCTATATCGTGCGGTGGAAATGCGCCAGAAATGAGAGCAGCGGTTAGATCTTGGATTTAAGCTGCCAATGCCTCGTTTCTACTGTTTGTTATTGCTTTGCTTGACTTGAATCACAGTGTAGTGAATAAAAGTCATCACTGTTGATGTTAGCTTGGCTTTTTAATATGTCTGGGTGTCCCATTTCCTTGTGTCGTTCCTTTCTTACCAATCGGCAATCCAGTATCCTACTTCTGCAGTATCCTATCGTAGAGCATAGCCAGAACATGAGACACTATTCAGAGAAAAGAGACTTATCAAATAGGCAGGCTACCATCAATAGTGATTACTTTTAGTCACATGACCTAGATTTTAATAGTGGCAGAAAACTAAATTGTGCAATTGACAAAGTGCAGATGTTTGCCAACACAGTGAATGGCGCAGTTTTATGGTTGCAACAGTGTTCAGTTGATCACGCAGTCTATGGTGAGTGTGTAACACTCACAGTCATACTTGCCAACCATGAGACGGATTCCAAAACGACCTACTCTGGTCGTTTGGAATCCGCCATAGGTTGTACCAAAGGAAGTATTAAGTTCTAACCATACATTTTGGTAACAGGGAGTCTTAAATGAGCGTGATGAATTGGTGGCAGAAGAGAGATTGGAGGTTATTAGATCTTTGGTTCAAGCTGCTATAAGGTGTTTCAACTTTTTGATACAACTTTGTTTGACTAATAAAGACTTTTGATACCAGAGGCCTGTCCGAAGCTGGTTCAACCAAACCTGGATATGTTTGAGTTAGCCGGTTGGCCTAATCCAAAAAATATGCGCTCTCGCTAAACTGTCCTACAACGCTGGCTATCAACTCGTTCGCTCAAGCCAGCCGTGTCCTATCTAGTTAGGTGCGCGTTCCCATGAAAGGGGTGGTATTTGGAGCATTCGACCAATCACAAACATGGAGAAGCGTACTGACAGCACAGCGCGTCATACTTCCTGAATGAAAAGTCAACTATAATATTTGACATATGAAGAACTTAAACTTTAAACATCCATGACTTAAACACTTTATCCAGGATAAAAGCCAAATAGCTGCACCTGCAAGGTGAATACAGCTGGTAACAGAAAAAGTGTTTGCGTACATTAACAGGTTTATAATATCACTGCCCAGTCTAAGACACGAGTGGATTTGACTTTAATTACATTTGTCTCGAGTGTTTCGTCAACTTAATGTGTTGCTTAAAATAATACTTCTGCATACAGTATGTGACACTGTGAGCATAGTTGCCAATCCTCCCGATTTTCGCGGGAGACTCCCGATTTCATTGCCCTCTCCCGGTTTCCTCCCGGGGTCATATTTCTCCCACATGTCTCCCGATTTCTGACAAAATCAGATTTACTCAGGACTGTTTCCACTCGGACTTTAATACAGCTACACCATTGTTTGGTTTCCATGGTAGCGCGTCTCTTTAGTAGCACGCGCAACTGAAAAATGCAATGTAATGAAAGTCTGAGATATATCACAGAAAACAGAACAAGAATCGACAACTCTACCCTCTGCTCACTCCTTTCCTGTAAAATAAACACATATGCTCCATCAAGGTGGTGCTACAGGCCGCAAGGCAGTGCACTTACAACTACATTAAGCATGTTAATGTTAATCTAATACAGTTCCCCCCCGCAGTGGTTTTGAAATGCTCCCAATATCTGAGGTCTCAAGGTTGGCAAGTATGACTGTGAGGGAAAGAATGAAGTGAAGTGAAGAAATGGAAAACTTTAAAGAAGCGTGTTGTTAATCAGAACTGAGCTGCATCATTGTACGCATTGGAAATGTGGCAGAAAAGGGTGAGAGGTTTTGACATCTTTAGTTCAGCCCCCATTTCCAAGCTCTTAATATTTAAGCTAGAGTCCTTCTGCACGTGTTTTAATGTTTAACCTCTATACCATCACAATTTAGTTAAAGTGTGTGCATAGGAGGGATCCTATTAGCACATGGCTGCTTGATTCCAAAGTTCTCCTTCCACAATATGTGCAAGGGGTAATTGAGTGTTCTGTGGTGAATATACACGATGTAATGACTTCTGATGTATGCTATAATGAGCTCAATGATCCAAGGCTTACTTTGATGTGCAACCTCCCACACATGAAGGAAAAATATCTTATTTGTGAGCTCTTGCTTCAAGTATGATTAGCTGCGATATTTACTTTCATAGCTAGTCAAAATATTTGTCATATTTTCTCCAAGAAATGTAATTACTTTGTGTGTTATGAGACTTACAGATCCCACTGAAAGTTTTTATTTTGTTGAGTTAAAACAGGATTGGGGGAACTTTTCCATGGAACATCAGGTCTGGTACAGAAGACAGTTTACCCTAGTTTGTATTCACTAATTATAATATGTGTGGAAGCGTTCAAACACATCTGAATAAGGAACCTAATGTTCTCTCTGATTATTCTGTTGTTGCAGGCCCCAATGTAATGCGACAATTTTGGAATGACTTAACATTCTCTGTCCTTATCAGGTCGTCATTTGAACTTCCTGTTGACAGTCATCAAGAGCGAGTCAGTCATTAAATTACATTATATGTTACTTGTTAGACTCGGAATTAAGTATTAATTTATTCTTTTAAAATGTTTTTCCGATTTCATATCATATAAACACCAAATCCCAGCATGCATGGTGGCTAAAACATCCAATCAGCGAGCTTAAACCATAGCTGAGGATCTTGGGTAATCGCTCAAAATGCCTACGTCTGTTTCCGGGTGTTTTTATTTTGAAATTCAGTTCCTGACGGACGCCAAAAAAGCCCGAGATCATGGAATTAAACCAATAAATAAAAATAAGGATAATTGTGTTATTTTGAAAAGAATAAAAAATTAGAAGGAAAAAAATATTTTAAAAATACAGATTTCAGTATTCTGAGGCTCTGAGCCCCATTTATTTTCCTCACAGACGGCAACAAAAGTCCAAAATCATACGATTTAAAATAAAAGCAATAATTGTGGCTTGATATTGAGTAAGAACATGTTTTTATGAACCACACAGCTTCCGGTCTTCCACGACCCGACTGGAGAAAAAGACGTGCTGCAGGCACGAAACACATTACCAGTAGAAATACATTGCTTTTAAAATCGTTCTGTGTGACACGAAAAAAAGGGGAAAATCGTGTTGGTGAACACGAATCAATAGATTACATTTTGTGACTATAACACGAAATGCCATGAGACTGGGTTGCGCCTCCGCGTCATCCTTCTACTCAGGAGCGAGGGAGGCGAGATAGGAATCAGCCATTGAAGGGACTACCTGGGAGATAATGCAGCTGTAAAAGGTGTTCAGATTTGTAATTGTATATCAGGTCTGTGAGTGATGTGTTTAAGAACTGTTTGTTTATTTGTCTTTCTAGGCTTCTGTGTAATATTGGTGTGGGCAATGAAGTAAAAATAAATAGCTAAATAGTATACACATTATATGCATTACAGTATAAATGAGAATTGTAGAACATATACACTCATTTGCTAGTTTATTAGGTTCACTTAATGCATTTCTACACTGTTTAGAGATGTTGCTTATGGTTAGGTTTACTTGACACCAGGGTTGGGAGGGTTCCTACAGAAATGAATTTCATTACAATGAATAGATAACTTTTCAACAAAAAGGTATTGAAAAAATTAGAGATTAAACAAATGTCTTTCACTTGCGCATCCACCGAACACACACACACAGAGCAGAGCACAAACACACACACACATGTAGCATTTCCCCCCGAATAATAGTCGAAGACTTGACAGATGATATACATTTATTGAAATCTCCAATATAAACGTAAGAGCTTGTGCCTCTTCGGGGGGTGCTAACACTTAAACATAAACTTTATCCTTTACTTTCTCCGTCTTTATATGTAGATATTAGGCCTACTTTTCTCCATTAATCTCCGCTCCTTTTCTCTGTCACGTTGTTTCCATAAAAACAATGTCATATCCTTTTCAGTTTTGCAGAACACAAATTGGGTTATTTACACATCATGCGCCCTGGTGACCGGACATTTCCTTCATAAAACAAGTAATAGAGGGAATAATCGGGCAGTTTGATGTGTGTAGAGGTGTGTGTGTGGTTAAAATGTAGCAGCCTCGATCTCTATGCAGCTGTTCTAATGAAGGTAAACACAGAAAAGGCGGCGCGACACAGCTCTCTGCGCGCAGATAGCAGATACTGTGAGAGTCACGGACATGAATTCATAGATCAAGGCAAACTGGTTCACAGACTCTCCTGTTTTGCGAGTCCGGTGCTTAAACAAATAGCTCTACACCTCTGGCTGAAATGTCCCTAAAATGAAGTCCGAGTCTGCAATGAAACTGTTGTCTCCTGTGTGCTCCACTTCCTACTTGGTAACTTTCACGTGCAAACGAGAAAGTATCTTGTGCGCACGAGAAAGTATATCGTGAGCACGAGAAAGTATATCGTGCAAACGAGATATATATATTTTTTCATGAACCTTGAGGGGCTCTGTTTTTTTGTTATCTTGCTAGTGATCTCCAATTTTTAGAAATGTTACAGTAATCTAATTTCATCTTTTTTAATGTAACTTTAACAGAATAAAGTCCCTTTCTATTTTGTATCCGTTACTCCCCAAACCTGCTTTCCACAGATTGATCTAACCCCTCATCACCTTCTAATGTGTAAAGCTTGGGTGAATGAGTTCTCTCAGCCGAATCAGTGTTCATTGAGGGTTTCTTAAATTGCTGTTTTGTAAAATCAAAATGTCCTTTGATTGAACGATTTAAAAAAACTACTCTAGTCTTGATAACCATGAAAGTAAATGCAAATATGAAAATCCACCAACAGACCACCAAGGAACATTCCTTTCATAAGTGATTTCCCAGCAGTACTTGCAACTGCAGTCCTTTCAAACACCTCTAGCACTCACACCTTGAATGAAATGCCTACGGTCGTTTTATGCATGTCATCATTTCACCACTCCCCTGAGGCGTCAATGCAATAACGTGTGCAGGGTTGGCCAATATTTAGGTGAATATTCGTTCCTGCCAGCTTCTCCTTATGGGTACAGAATGGCGGCGAGATCACAGACGGAACCCCAAAGTACATGTTTACCTGCCGCTGGTGTGACAGGCTCTCATAAATCACCGTTATCTCCCACCGGTGGCACACGCCGCTTTTGTCCTTCACACAATGAGGGCCATCCTCCATGATGGCTGCAGACAGTTTTGGAAGCAGTGGGGCAGCTCGAGGCTGTTACACATATACACACATGCGGTATATTACACACACAAACACTCTCCTGATGCACACTAATCACATCTCACATCATCGCACTTGTCTCCTCTAATCAAACGCACACATTGGAAAATGTATGCTAATTGTCTTCCCTCAAATACCATGTGTGTTGGGTGGTCACAGTGTGGTGGCAACCTTGCATTTAACATTTTCAAACCAAACCCCAGCCCACGTTCACACCTCACTCCCTCACCTTCATCCTTACTACACATTGGATGCTGTTTTATATTCCTATTTTCGTAATGCCATTGACAGGAAGCTATAAGCACTAACAGCCTTTGCGGGGTGTATGGAACCTGTAGGTAGTGCGAAACGTCTTCTAATGGTTTCCCACACGTTCCCACGTTAATGTAGGCACATACACACAGAAATACACAGGCTGTGAATTAGCTCCATGGGAAGAAAAAAGGCGAAAGATTTAAACATAATGCAAATATAATTACGACATTTATATAAGATGGCAATATTTCGTAACAATTCGACCCATTATCGTTATTGCAGGAGAAATAAAATGATAGTGTGATGTGTGTTTGATGATTTCATACAGCCATATGCCTCTCTCGCCATGCCCACATTACCTCTTTGTGTTCCTGAATGCAGTGTGGGCCTGTGCCTTGTAGGTTTAGTCGTTTATTTTTACTATAGTCTTATCAGTGGACCTCACACCAGGGTTCCATTGACATGTTGATTCTGCTCATATATCAATTCATAATAGTAACTCATCTGTGGTGAGGCCCTTCCCAACCTGAGGGGTAAGATTGACACTTTTATGGGATTTCCTTTATTAGCGGCAAAGACGGGTAATTTCGAGATGATTTATTTTCCTTTCTTTTTCCTTTATCTCCTGTTTTGTCTCCTTGTGTCTATAAGGTTTTGTTGATGAGTGGTTAAGATTAGTAATTATCAGTAAATGATTCGGAAACACATCTGGGGTTATGGTAGGTCGCCAGGAAAATCAAACCTTCTTCACATGTGGAGGATTTTCAAATGTTGACAATTACAAAAAAACAACATTTGAGACCACAGAAATGGCAACGTAATTTGTTTAAGTCAGCTGTCAGCTGTGTTTACTCGTGTCATTCAAACAAGACCTGATGGTGAGGAGGCGGGGCTTATCTCAATGTAGATACTATGGTAGATACCAACTACAACTAAATTAACATATTTTACGGTGATTTAATTGTTGATACATGTTTCAAAATGATGCCGAAATATCAACATACTGATTGGTTTGTAAATACCATGAACTAATGTGTGTGTACACAAAACGGCAGACGGAAAACTGTTAGCATGTGTGTTTTCTGAATGGAGATCGATCAATAGGCTAATCTAACATGTCGTAAGAAATAAAATCAATATATGTGTGCTGAAATTTAAAATGAATAGACTGTTTTATTTTGAAAGTATTATCTCCAACTTCTGGCTCCAAAGAGTTTCTTTGTTTATAGCCATTAGCATGTATCAAACAGTATGTTATGAATGAGAATATGAGGAGAGTGACTTGTGGCGTTGCATATTAAACACACAAAGTCTAATGTTCCTTATTGACGTTATTAATCACTCGCGGGAGACGATCTATTCCACATCACCATAAAGCCAAAGAGGAAGACCCGCCCCCGTCGACGTTAAGCCAATGGGAGAAGACTACAGATGATAATATGGGAAGCCAACAGGAAGTCTGTCTCTTTTCCAGCCGTCCACCACAGAGACGGAAGAGGTTTCTTAGTACTCTAATTTCCCCTCCTCGACTCCTTTCCTCAACTCCTATCCTCGAAACTTAGTCCCGCCCACAGGAGATGCTAGCGGAGGACTGAGGAGGGGAACCGAGAAAAGAGGAGGGGAAGCAGCAGGCGGTTAGAGAAATGAGAACTCCTCTCCTCTGAGCGGTCATTTTAAATAGACGTCCATTAATGATGACAGGAGGCACAGCAGCCCTCTGTCTGATGGACAGATCACAGATGTGTTCATGACGACTTATATATTTACTTTTAATTAATGAGATGCGGACATATACACACATACATTTATAGAAATATATACAATTTCAGAATCAAACACGTTATTATGAGAGTGCTCAAATACTAAACACAATCAGACTGGATATATATATCCCCCCCTCTCTCTGGTCGCTGAAATGGGGAATTGAAATTACGGGCCAAAAGTTGTATTTACAAGTATTAACAGTAAGCATAGGACACCAAACCAACTGAGACCCATCTGTCTGCCGCATCTACACATTGTACAACACACACACCTACACAATGTGGTACAGTGTGTAGGTGTGTGTGTTGTACAGTCTGTACCACACACACACCTACACACTGTCTGTACCAAACACACTTACAGCTCCTAAAGCATAATCAGGCTACAGCCGTTGTGTATTTTATTATGTGAAGCACTAAATGGTCTTAGAAAAATATCGACTCTTTGTTTGTAGATTAAACTACAGCATACAAATACAGAGAGTAATGTACCTGTTATACTGAGTGATATATATTTTACACACTGCTCTGCTTTCTGCACGGACCTCACAGCTGTTCTCACTGTAAACATCGCGTCGCCGTTCAAGCGGTTACTAAAATAATATCCAGGGGATGTATGCAGAGCTGTCATTGGCTGAGATAAGTCCGGCCGTGCGTAACGCTTCCACCCTTCCCGGAAATGCATCCGCGGAGGAGCCGTGGAGGACCCATCAGTGTCTCCTCGGTTAGAGCTCCTCCAGAGAGCCTCCTCGATGCTCGATGCTCGGTCCTCGATGTGCATTTAGAGAAATGAGATGTCCTTCGACATGGCGCGCTGAAATCCATTTCCGGTTCACAATCGGAGGACCGAGTAGTCGAGGAGTCGAGGAGGGAAAATTAGAGTATTGAGAAACTTCTGGAGAGAGAGAGCACACACGGGCCCGAGTCACTCACTGCAAATGTATTGTATCATTGTACCATTGTTTTATTAAACGCTGTTAACTTGTAAATAAGCTTCCTGGACTCTTTTCAGCTCATCCTAAACTCAGGGCTATAGAATCTAACAGTAACAACGTCATAGAGACATAAATAAATCAGGGACTGTATTCACCATGCCATAGACGCTAGTCGTTTCATCCGAGATTGCATATCGTCATTCGCGCCGCCAGTACAAATTTGCGTTTATCCGTGTCTTTACATTGACTTCACATGTAATCGCCCAAAAATCGAAAACTTGTCCGGTGTCAATGCACCATAACAACGCAGACTGGCGTTCAAGGTACTTGGGATCTCTCAAAAATGTGCAAACTTAACTTTTCGTTGGATGGTTGCACAAATATAATAATAGATAAAGACATGGTAGAGAAAATGGATTCCACTTTAGCATCAACAGTTTGCAGCTCTAGATAGATGTATGTTGGGAACAAACTATTTTTAAATATCAGTGTAGTGACGCTTCCTGGTAGGCTAATTATTTTGGCTATTATTAGTTTCTGCTCAATATTCCCTTGCTGTTCATTTCACACTATGGTTTTCATGTCACAATCTTCACACCACAGGATGCTGTCAGCAAATAATGTCCAATCGTGAACACTTGATTTAATCGTTTGTCAGGCGGGGTATTTTTCACACAAAGCTGGCCTGCCTATAATTGCGGCCGATTTTCCTGGTAACCAATACTCTGGAGGAAGAGCAAAGGGATTTTACTAACCAAATAAGACCATCTTTGCATCTGGAAAAATTTAATTCTTACTTTTTGTTTTTTTACGCAGTTTGGCAGCTTTTGATCCGATTGTCTGAAGCTAACCTGTTTCAAAACAAGTTCCCAGCACAGTACCACAGTTTTCTAGTTTATTATTGCACATTACAATAGCACCTATATTTCTAATAATGTACATGTTAATGTAAAACACACACACACACACACACACACACACACACACACACACACACACACACACACACACACACACACACACACACACACACACACACACACACACTGGATGTCTGACGGTATCCATGCATGTTTGACTGTCTGCAGGTGAAAACGTATCACTACCTGTCCCAAGTGAACCTGCTGCTACACAATCTGCAGGGGAAATATTGATCCCGAGTACCACAACACAGTCTGCAGCACGTGACGCCACAAAGGCAGCAGCTGTTGACCCTGCCAACTGGCCATCCATGTCTGATAAGGTAAGAACAAAGTTTGTGAGCAGAGGACCCTATCAGGCAAAAACATGTTCGAGATGCACTTTTGGAGGTGAGGGACAAGGCCACTGACATGATGATCAAAATAGAGGCACAGTCTTTGGCTGAGGAAGTGGGGTCCTACCGCTTCTCCATTTGCACTGTGGTGTGGTACGACATCCTCAGTAAAGTCAAACAGGTCAGTAAGGTCATGCAGTCTGTGTCAATGCAACTTGACATCGCAGTTGACCTCCTGAGAAAGACAAAGGCCACCCTGGAAGACTACAGAGCCACTGGATTTGCCTCTGCTCAGATCAGTGCCAAAGACATGTGTGAGGACATGGATGTGGATGCTGTCCTCAAGGAGAAGAGGCTGAGGTCAACCAAGAGGCATTTCTCTTATGAAGCACCTGATGAGCCAATGGCCAGTGCCCTAAAAAAGATGGAAGTTACTTTTTTCAACAGGTTGGTTGATGTTTGCATCACTTCCCTCAATGAGCGTTTTGAACACCTAGAAGAAGTTCAGGCAAAGTTTGGGGTGCTTGTCAACTTCCCCGAACTGCCCAGAAACGAGCTGACAAAGCAGTGTCAAACACTGAGCAACCCCCTGAGCTCTGGCGGACAGTCAGACATAGATGGAAAATAGTTGGCACTGGAGCTGATGAACTTTCCAACTCTCCCCTCACCCACAATGACCACCCTGGAACCGTTGGTGTTCTTGGAAAGGAAGAACCTGAGGGAGGTTTATCCTAATATGTGGGTGGCCCTCAGGATCGCAGTCACTATGCCAGTGACAGTGGCTTCAGCAGAAAGAAGCTTCTCAAAGCTGAAGTTAATTCAAACCTACCTGAGGTCTACAATGGTCCAAGAACGCCTCAGTGGACTTGCCATCATCAGCATTAACAGTGATGTTTCTCGTCAGCTGTCATATGAGGATGTTATCGATGACTTTGCAGCAAAGAAGTCAAGACGAGTGCAATTCTGAGTGTTTAAGTCAAACAAGTCAGTAAGGTATTTATTTATTATTACAATATGTGTGTTCAAAAACAGAAATGTAATTGTTCTTTTTTTGTATAAATCGTTTTTATGTATTTGTTAATATTTTTTCATTTATTTTATTTATTTATTATTACAATACGTGTGTTCTTAAGTGTTCTTTAAAATAGTTCTATAACTCCTTCTGTGGAAGCTACTTGTTTATTAAAAGATGTTTGTTGAATTATAACTAAAGCAAGTGTGGTTTTTGTATTTGTGTGTAGGGTGGGGGGGTTGGTGTTTTCAATGTATACTATAGGACAGTAAACCAAAAATATAGTTTGAAAACGAGAGATACAAATATGAATACATAAATGAATGTTAACTCGGACAAATAAGATATGAATGAACAACAAAAATAAAATAAGTTACATTTATTGGCTATGGTAGGTTATTGGTTATGTTCACATACTCATTTGATTATTAAAATGTTAACTGATCTTTTTCATATGGGTGTTTTAGAGTTGTACCCCCTAGATTTAGTAGTAATTGTGTGCTCAAAGTGCACCAGATTGAAGCATTTTACTTTAAAATGTTCAAACATTTCTTCCCGGGGGTACCCCCGGACCCCCCTAGAGGATGTGACGTCCATCCCCCAATTCAAACATGTTCATACAATACTGAATACATTTGAAGCCTTTTTGCCTATGTCAATAAGTTTCTGTTTTTGTAGTGTATTCGTCTTTTGTAGAGATTTTTAATTTATTCTTTATATATTCTATGGGGGGGCGCCAGCTAAAATCTCGCCAATTCCCATTTTGTATCATAAGAATAAGCCTTTCTTGATGTAGCATGTCTGATTAAAAGTATTAGTGCACAGTATGATCTTTTAGTAATACATGCTCCTAAAAAATAAAAGTGTTATTTATATGAACAGGACTTGAATACTTATGTATACTCAAACATCTGCAGAATTGTATTGAGTTCAGTAACATGGCAAGTAAAAGTGCTTTCTTCTAACATTTTGAGTGTGAATAATGATATGATAATGTAGGCTAAGCTTTATTTATTGAATTAACCTTTTAATAGAAATCTTTAAAATAAAGATACAATCTGAGGTAGTGTCTGTAGTCAAGGCCTCCCTGGAATGGTCTTTATACACCCAGCAAGTAAATCCCTCATCACAGAAACACAGAGTAATTTTTGTTTTTGTTGAATCTATAACAATTACATTTGAACTCTGGTCATAATTTATCCGGTCAACATTCCATTCAACTGCTTTTATAAAGTGTATTTTTACCCTACCAGTTATCTTGCTAACTGGCAAGACACTGAATGATTGTCGGCTCCACAGGTGTTGCTTGGTGGTTGTATTCAAACCAATGTGGTATTATGTGGCATCCAAATGCACTGCATCAAAGAAAAGGGGCAGCCAATTAAATGGACTGAATGATACATTTAGGTTTAGGGTTCTTTTTTATTTTCAAGCGGTTGCTAGTTGGGTTCTTTCACACCCTACTATTCCCCTGACTAAGCCATATAGTTCACTGACATGGTATAGGAAACATGAATTATATAGTCATTGTTTGCATATCTTTCTACTTATATATGTATTTATGTATGTGTACTTTATGTAAATTATTTATATCCATAACATGGTCACATACTGTAACCGTACACAAAACTTTTTTCCTGTTTTCGGTAGCTGCACTGTTTGTTCTACAGTATATAGTAACTACTGAGCAAACATTTAGTGGGGGCTCCCGTGTAGCTCAGCATTCACAGCTTAGAGATTCGTCAGATGTATTAGTCACAGGGTGGCATTCAGGCTCCCAGTATGACTCCTTTCTTGCCCACACACTTGGCTTCCAATATAATTTATCTATGTGATAATGCCTCATATCAGTATATCAGCAGCTTACAGCCTTTTACTGTAAAAAGAACATTTGAATGGTTACAATTATTTTAATTGACCTAACCTTTGTAGTCCATTATCACCAGCACGAGAGATTCTGCTGCTGCACCTGCATGCCAAACCTCTGAAACACCCCCAACTGTGCTAACCAGGAGCATTAAACGTTACCGCTCACACAGTACATTGCCAAAAAGAGAATTATAAATTCACTCTGCACGTTTCCACTATGTTTAGGAATACATTATCAAAATCTCCTTGGCACGCATTTCAAACAGTACTTTTATCTACCAAGTCTTACCCTCTAAGTCTTACCCTCTATATATATACATATTTATTTTTTACATTTGGCAGATAAACTTGAATCAGATTTACTTTTCATTGGATTTTTTCAATAAGTTTCCCAATAATTAACGAGACATATGGCATGTATTTTATGTTTTAAGCACTTTTTAAATGACATCCTTTCCTTTGTCGCTTGTATTTTCTTCTGGGGCAAATCCAGATGTTGTTTTCCACTTTTTGACTATTACTTTGTCATCAGTCAGTCAGAAAAACTGGTCACAGTTAGTCCAGAGCACTCAGCCACTTTATCACCTCCCTCTCTCCCCGGGGGAGCTCTGTCTCAGCCAGGCTGCAGGATGTTTACAGCCGCCAACTCACCTGTGGTAGCAATAATGCCAACTGCATTCAGACTGAATTTTCTCCATGCCTCCGGGGAGCATTTTATGTGAAAATGTTATAAATGAGGAAGCAATGAGCTTCTCCTAAATTAATTTTTTACCATAATAAAACACTCTCTAACCTGATGAAGAGATAAATGCAAACAAATGAGTGAAATAATAACGGAAGTATTGCTTATAGAAAAGGCAAAAGACAAATATGAGACCATAAAAAAAGGAAAGTAATGAAAGGTAACCTGTAGCCACATGCAACAAAAAAATGTGTAATTGAAAATTACGAATACATTGATTAAGTGAATGTTCAAGCAATTCAAAAGTCAGAGGTACTTTATTGAATTGTAATATGAAAAGAAAACATTTGCCCCCTTAATTGGCACAAAAAACAACAATTGTAAATCATTTATTTTTGCTGTGTCTTTGGGTTCCATATAGTTCCATCCAGTTGCATGCATAATATGTATTTGCATGTAATGACCTTCCCATTAAGCCTTTTCTAACATGAGACTTCGCAAAAGAAAAAGTTTGATGTAAAAATATATATATTTTTAAATGTCATCTTATCTTATTTTAAGGCTGCCTTTACAACATCTCAACACAGCTGAGGAGTATTACCTGCTCTGAGGCTTGTTATTGTTGTTTTTCTGTTGATCAATGTCCGTGTCTTTTAAATGAAAAACTACACTAATTCAAGTTGTGTAAATCATACATTAATAAACCTGTTTCTGAAAACTAATGCAGTCTTTGCAAAACATCACTCATTGCGTAGATGATTTTATATTCAATAATAGGTTTAATGCAGTGGAGGAAGAATTCTTACTTCAAACTTAATTGAGCTACCTTTGGGGTTGCCCTTTGCTGGCTGTAAGGCTTCACTTTTTTGTAGGTTATCGATTGTTGCACCTGGAAAAAACATTTAAGGGATACTTAGAGCGACTGAGCGAGCATTCAAATGTCGCCACAGTCAATGTCTGGCTCCTGTTGACATTGTGTATGTAATCATAAGCAATCAAGCTGTTTCTACATTTCTATTGTAGGCTGTCACATGATCAAGGTGGTCTTGGCTCTTTCGACTGGCTGATTTATTTTAATTATGCACCATGGTTACTGCCAGTTTACTGAAGGTATGGTGTACACTCCACATGGATCCACTAACACAACACCACTGGCTTGGATATTTATTCCCCCTGATGCAGCACACCCATGACCATGAGTCACCGTGACGTGGGTACAACAGAAAATATGAAAATCAAAAATGCTTTTTCTTAATCTAAAGTAATTGTTATGACAATGGGTCATTATGTCTATGTCTGTGGCAGATCGTTTTTCTACTCTGTGTGTGCATGTGTGTGAGATTCAGGTTCCGCCTGATGATTGGACCAGTTTGCTGGTTGCTGTTTCCTGATTGGACCACCGGTTGACATCATGCCTACTTGAACTGGAGCACACCAGTCACTCTCCCTCTTTCACCTCTCCTGTTCCTAACTGAGAGCCAGCACTTTATTGGTTTGGTGATTTGTATGTTAATAGTGTTTTCTCATAGGTTTTATAGCAAGTTTGATGGTGTAATCAAAATGAGAGAAATGTGAAAGTTGTGTTGCTCCGTATAGGCCTAACAGTAATGTATGATTTCTCTGAATATTCTACCTTGTCACTTTTTAATTTTTAAATCTAAAAGCAATAGTAGCAGTGAGACGCCATTTTTTATTTATTGTGAATCCCTGTTTTCTCACATTGTTTTTGTTAAGAATGTTGAGGGTTATTTTTATTTACAAAATCTTCGATTTGTTGTTTTTGTCTGAAGTGAAGTAAACTGCTGAAATTGAAGTTCTTCACATGGTGTCCCTGACCCTTTTGGTTATGTCTAGGTTTCCCTACACCGTAGACATAAAACAATTGTATAATCATTATTTCTGGTATTAAAACGAAAAGGCGAAATTCATTCTCTTTTGGTTCATCCATTTTTTCATCACATATTCTCAGTTAGACGAAGTGGGTATCGCTTTTCATGTTAACTACATAGGGCCGTTTCAATATACTAAACACATTATCTCAGGCCTTCTGTTTCCCAAGAAACCCTTTATGGGCTTTGCACACCAGCAGCTGACTGAAATTCAGACCCAGCACATAACACATTCTACTTTTCTTTTTTATTTCTGTCTTGAGGGAAATATCTGTCTCTTTACCTAAATGTCTCTTTGCTAAATGCTCCATATGCTCCCGAGCTAGTCTCAAACTGAGTCTGTCTGGTGCAGAGAACGTCCTGTGAGAGCAAACAGAACATTTTATGACTTGGCAGATGAGAAAAGTTCCGTCTCATGAAATAAGAAAATACTTTGTGTGTACTTTTAAAATGTGTGATAGGCTAAATTATCTTATTCGACCCTTAATGAAGTAGGTTTTACAATGAAATAAAGCAAGGGGTTGTATTTTAAAGATATTATTAAAGGACACATCTTAGTCCCCTATATATATATATCTGTCTTGCAATCAGCTTTAATTTTACCCTAAATATGTGTTTTTGCATTCTTAAAAAAAACTCAGATTTTCATTATGACCCCTTAGATATGTTTTTCTTTTCATCCACTTTCAAAAACCTATATTTTCTATTATTATCCCTCTTGATATGGTATGAATGATTTATTTTTGATATAGTTTTTTACCTCCATGTCAAAAAATCTCAGATTTTTCAAATGTTCCCCCTTAATATGATATGATTTATTTATTATATAGATGTTTTTATTACCATCCCCCTTAAAATGATATGATTTATTCATTTAATATGATTTTTTATATTTTTTCCCTCCACATAAAAAATCCTGATATAATATAATTATCCCCATTAATATGATATGAGTTATTTAATTTAGTTTATGTATTTTCTTTTTCCTTCATATCAAAATACAACTGCCTAAAGATATATGGTATATGATAAGTCATGTTTCTTTATTTTGTTTTATACTGTATTTTGAACAAAGCACATGAATAGAGAAATTAAGCCAAATAAATAAATCTCTCCTGCCTCAGAATTATTTTCTTTGATGTGTTTCTCATTCCACCTGCATGTATTCCCCCCATCCATTCTCCCCCTTCTTTCTACATCTGTCTTGGTACCTGCCTCCTGCGGAGCTGGCCTTGCCCCCTGTTCCCAGCAGCACCCCCCCACACCCTGACAGGTGACCTCACGGAGCATCGGTCACACACGGCTGGCTGCGTCCACACAGATGTGTCCCCACTCGTCCTTTTCTGTCCTGCATCTATTGACGTGGACCTCTACTGTCTCCCCGATGTTGCCCCTTGGGTTGTCGCCCCCTCTTCATTTCTAAGTCCTCTGCTGTCATCGTCCTCCGCATAACTTTTGTCCCCATAATTTCTTCTTCTCTGTCTTCTTGGATTTTTGCAATAACTTTTGATCTGCGCTGCTCGCAAGAAAATCCTACCGCCGTGTCAGCTTCTGAGGCTTTATTCTGTTCTGCCTCCCTCTCAATCCTTTTAATCTTTCTCAAATCCCTCCCACTCCTTTGCATTGTCTGTGTTCCCATTGTTTCCCGATTATTATGACTTTTCCTTAAGATCTCACTGCTTTCTCTCACCTGGTCTTTTGTAATCGTGGCTGCTTGGAAATGTTGTCCCCCTTTCTTTCTCTTTCTGCCCCAGTCCAAACTTTTGTCAATCCTAAAATGAACATTTGTTAAGGAATATAAAAGGACTTTTTCATTCAAATATGCATCTAAACCTGCATTGGATTGCACCTGTTTGACCTTTAACCTGTTAAGCATAGTGCCCCCGCCACATTTAACAACCTATTGAAGTGTCATACCCACTTAACGGGAAGAAGTTCAGCTAACTGACAATATGAACCACAGGGCTCTCAAGTTTTGAACAGAGTTCAGAGTGAGATTTTGGCAGCGGTGTTTGGTACTCCAACTTCTGGCTCCCCTCAAAGTTCCCATGAAGCCCTCTGTATCACGAATGTCAACGGGGGGGGGGGGGGGGGGGGGTGCAAGTGGAGTGCACGCGTCTCATACAAGCCTAGTTTGTTTACAAAATTGCGGCGCAACTTGGTGGCCGGTACCCTGAAAAGAAATCTCTGCGTGAGAAATACAAGGTGTGGCGTGTGAGTGTGTGAATGGAGTGAAATGCGAGACTTGAGAGCTCTGGAACCATTTTTACCGAAACAAAACACAACTCTAATGCCAAGCGTCTGAATTGGCACTAACTCACAGTAGAAATATGTTATACTTCATCGGATCTGCACAAACAAGCTGAGATTCAACATATTCCAATGGTATAAGTATCCTCACTGTGCGATCAAAACTTACGGCAGCGAAGGCCAGCAAATACAACACACAACTTCACTTTACGGGACCAAAACGGCAAATACGTCTTACCGTTGCTGTTTTCTGATCAAAAGTTGTGTTCAATGGCATCAAAACGCATATAAACGCTGCTGAAGGTTAATCCAATGCCTCTGTGTCACTTTGAAATGATTACTGATAATCCATCATAACATTTATGTAAATAAGAATAGTTTTCATATAGAGTGTGTGAGAGCTACGAGAGTGTATGAGAGCTTCCGGTTTTGGGCATTCTGGCTGCGCATCACTCTTATTCACCAATGGTAATGTTTAGATGGATTTAGGAACTTCCCCTCGATTCTATTGGCTCCAATGCTACGTTCACACCGGACGCGATGTGAATATTCGCTTCGCTCAAATCGCTCAAGTTTCACCGCGGCTTGCAGTTTGTTTTATCGCGTCATTCAAAACAGACATACCGTTGACGCGCCGCGCCGCACCGTTGACGGACAGTTGACGGACAGTTGACGGACAGTTGAGGTTGTTTACACTTCCATGCAAGACCGTTTTGGTTATTTCTGTCGTTGACTATGGAGGATATAACAACTATTGCTTCTGTGGAAGTCCTACAAACGTAGCAACAAACGCCGCTCTGTCTGGGTTCACAATGTAATCAAGCGTCACACACAGTTTGGTGAATAATGTTTAATCAAGGAACTGCGCCTGGATGACTACCATTTCCAGCGGTATTTTAGAATGACCTGTGTCCAGTTTGATGATCTTCTAGCTCGGGTTGGTGTCAGGATTTCCCGGATGGACACAAACTACAGGCGTTCCCTCTCAGCTGCGGAGCGCCTGTCAATATGTCTCCGGTAAGTAAGGATCAACAGCAGGACGTAGAGGGAATCCCAACGCTGATTGGCTTCGGCGAGAACGCGTCATGTGAATTTGAAGCCCAAGTTGAAAAAATTGAACTCTCGCATTTGACGCGGCCCCCTTCAATCCCCTCAAACGCATGATTCGCGCCGCGTCCACCGCTTCATGCGCGCCGTCGGAGCGAATTCGCGTCTGATCGCGTCTCTGCATTGACTTTACATGTAATCGCGCCGCCCCCAAACATCGCATCGCGTCCGGTCTGAACACAGCATAATGCTACGTTCACACCGGACGCGATGCGAATATTCGCTTCGCTCTAATCGCTCCTCTCTAATCGCTCTAAACGCTCGAGTTTCACCGCAGCTGCCGGCTGTGTTTACTCGCATCATTCAAACAAGACGCGCTGGCTAGGGAGCTACAACTACAACAAAATGAACATATTTTACAGTGATTAAATTGTAATACACATTTCTAAATAATGCCGAAGTAACAACATACTGATACCGGTTAGTAAAAACCATGAATTAATGCTTGACAAGTCTGCAGACAAGACGGCAGGCGAAAAACCTTTTAAAATGCTTGTTTTCTGAATGGAGATTGGGTCGACCAGGCTAAGCTAACGTTGTATATGCTCACTCCACACTCATAACAACGGCCTACAGACATAAATAAACCAGCGACTGTATTCGCCATGACACAGACAGTATGTGGTTTGTACTTGTTTAACTTCTGTACAGTTTCTGAACAGATATGAGGAGCTGTGATCTCTGTGTGCTAACTGCTAACAGCTAATGGCTGATGTTTTCTGGTTGAACGTCAGTGACGGCAGGCTGAGATTCTCAACACTGATTGGCTTCCGCAAATTTGCGTCTGATTGCGTCTCTGCATTGACTTTACATGTAATCGCGCCGCCCCCAAACGTTGCATCGCGTCCGGTCTGAACGTAGCATAACGGTTCAAAAGAGGCGTCAATCACCAAAATCGACCAATGGGTTCCATAGATATGGCAAATACAACCAAATGACCCCAGAAGTGTTTTTTTTGTGCTAAACCTCTCTAAAAAGGTCAAATTTAACTTGTTTTGCATCAATCTTGATACAGGGTACTTATTATATGTTATAATTTTGATCCCTAAAGCTTATAGTCTACTATCCCATCATTCAAGGGTGATTTTTTTTTGGACGGAAACTATAATTACATTTTTTTTACAATGTTCAATCTGAATTTACTTTAAAGTAAAAACATCTATATTGATTCTGACTTTTCCTACATCCAACCCAAAGGGTTATCATTGCTTTGAGAAGAAAGATTATTAATTTACCCTTTTGAGAAGTGAAGATAAAATATAGTCATTTGTTCTGGGCATGTCATTTTCGAGCCTGAGACTTGAAAAACAGGCTCAGGGCTAAACAGTTTAAGAATTGTGCAGAATGAAAAGTTTCTAAGATGTTTCAGAGAAAGGGAGAAGTATAACTTGGTCTAACAATAAAATTAATAATTTAGTCTAATATTTTACATCCAAAGGGAAAAGTCAAGGATATAACGCTTCAAGCTTTTTTTGTAGTTGCCACTCTGACTTGCATTTTTTTTGTTATTTAATTTAAATTAAGTTTTAAGTAGGAGGTAGTCATATCAAAGCCAAAATGACAATTATATGATAAGCACAACTGAAAATAGACCCCCAAAGCTACATCGAAATCCTATATACAAATGTAAAATATAATTTGATAAAACAAAACCAACAAGAGCAACTTCTTTTCAGATACATTATAGCAAAGAAAAAAATTGTGACTATACATTATTGATAAGTATCCTTTCTGTTGACATTAAGGTCAAAATTACAACATTGAAAAAGGACAGAATACAACTTGACGAAACTCTATAATCCCCGAAGGCCAACAAGTGCCTCGGTCTCAGCTGTGTGCATCACTTTTAAGTGTCCCCTGGAAACACTTTCTGTTTTTTTTTTTTACTTCTTGGAGCGTTTCATTTATGCAGCTCTTTAAGTAAACACTGCACATATTTTCTTCAGGTTGGTGAAGATGTTTCTTCATTTGCAGGTGTTTTGACACACAAGTGTTTTTATGTTTGAATCGTTAGGGTTAAGGTTAGGCTAACCCGTTATGAAACTGCTTGTTTCTCCCAATGGAAGTGTTTTGGGTGGGCCTTGTAGCACGTTTGCACCGTTTGACCACCAATAAGAAACGTTCAAATGTGTTCCTCTGGTCTTTACTATTCCAAATATGGTGTGGTTCTTTGTTCTATAGGGAGCAATGCAATGTAAAAAAACGATACCATAATAACCAAAAAAGAAGCTAAAAACTTGAAGTCATTATTGATCAAAGTGGAAAAGATTGTCTCTGTAGTCAATTTAGCTAAATAAAGTTAAGTTATTTAAAGATTGTTTTCCATTGTGAACAAAGCAATAAAGCTGAGAATCCCCCAGTTATATTAGCCACAATGTGGGTGTTAATAACCCTCTAGCTGTTAGAAATGGATTGCACAAACAGGGTAGTCAGACTCGTTATTTCTCACCCTCATATTAATACAGGAACACACACACACACACACACACACACACACACACACACACACACACACACACACACACACACACACACACACACACACACACACACACACACACACACACACACACACACACACACACACACACACACACACACACACTATCCCATTAAGTAACACAAACACGCATGCACACACTCCCTCCAACCTTGCTACAACTGGCACTTTTCTATAATGAATACTTTGATGCCAATTTTAACAGCTGCCTGTGGTGGTGGTGGTGGTGGCACGGAAGTGTAATCTGATGAACAAAGAAGACAGGCTTAAGATGTTAACCTCCACTGCTCGAGTAAATATCCAGTGGCATAAACACAGCCCCTCTACCAAGCAAATATTGAACCCCACACCAGCGTGCCTAATTAAATAATACCATTCGGAACCCAAGGCACTTCATTGCTCAGACTTGGATTTGCATTTTGGGGAAAAAAGGCACTTCCCCCAGTTCCCAGGTAAATATTTTGGGTCTGTTCTATGATGACACTCTGTATTGGCATACAGAAGGCACACTAGTAGGAGTTTAAACATGATAGTTTTTAATATTTGTGTTTCACTTCATATGAGTGGTATTATTCTCAATCCCATCAAAATCTACAATTCTTATTCTTTTACATATAGATGTATATGTTTAATTAGTATTCTAGCATATCTTCTCATATGTATGCAATCATGCAAAATTGTATTTGTATGTCAGTTGTGTTATGTGATTTATGTAAGGTTTAGACCCCAGGAAGGTTAGCTGTTTGCCATCAGCCAATAAAAAAATCATTTTATGATATCGTTTTTCTATTTCGAAGTTTGGCTTCAGATTCTAGTCAGAATTAGCTGTCTCCCAGTAAGGTAGTGCACTTAAAATATTGATAGTATAGAGTAAACTTAACTGAATGTTCTGACCCTGCCTGCTAGAGTTTGGACACCCAGTTTTTTGCCTGCCTCCTGATTGATGCATCTCTTGGTTTTGAGTAGCATTAAGCTAGTTAGCCCAATATAAAAACATGTGCTTATGAAAGGCTATATAAACATACATTTAACAGTTTACCTTTCCCCTTGCTATTTATCTTTTTGGCTTTGGAAAGACCAACAACACCACCCTTAAAACGTTCTTCTACAGCACAATGCCAAAGGGTGGGACAAAGTCATTTGTAAAATGAATCTCTACTGAACATTGTAAATAAATGTGTAATTTCCTTTTACCCTTATTTTTAATTCGGCCTTTTACCACCTAAGGAACATTGGCAGACTCCGACCGTCAGTCTCGGAGTCGGTTGCCGAAACCCTAGTGCATGCTTTTGTCACCACCTGCTTGGACTACCGCAATGGTGTCCTGTTGGGGTTCCCAACAAAACCCTGGACAGGCTCCAGTATGTCCAGAACTGTGCCGCTAGGGTACTCACACACACAAAGCCGTGGCAGCACATCACTCCCACCCTCATCCACCTACACTGGTTGCCGGTCAAGTCCCGCATATCCTACAAAGTCCTCCTCCTCACCTACAAGTCCCTCCATGCCCTTGCCCCCCAGTACCTATCGGACATCCTTCACCCACACGCCCAACCCCGGAACCTGCGGTCCTCAGACTCTGGCCTGCTTACCACCCCCTGCACCAAACTGCGAACCTTCGGGGACAGAGCCCTCAGTGTGGCAGCCCCCACCCTCTGGAACGCTCTCCCTGCGGAGATTCGCAACATCCCCACACTCGACGCCTTCAAAAGGGCCCGCAAGTCCCATCTGTTTGCCAAGGCTTTCGGCCCCTAAATCGATCTGTTGTTTTGCCTGTCTGACTTTTTGTTTTGTTATGTTTGTTTTTTGCCCTATTACTTTTAAAGCGACCTTGGGTCCCTTGAAAGGCATTATATATATCCAAGCTATTATTATTATTATTATTAATTGTGTCTTTCAGAATGCTGAAGCCCTGCTAAAAGACGCAGATCCTGCCAGAGTCCAGCAGGAACACATGAAGAGCCTAAGGGGTAAATATTAAATAGACTGATTGGGGCACAGTTACTTTACATCATTAATGTTTTAGTCACTGTTTACTGTTGTGGTATTATGTAAATAAACATACTAAAACGTCTCATAACTTTTTTCTGACTGTTGTGGCAGATTAATTAACCCCTTTCATCAGGGGGGGTCTGTGGTACATTTATTACCTTGCAGCAATGTTCACAATATGACAGGTGTTTTTTGTCCCTGATGTTCAGGTAATCTTACCCAGGAATCGTAGAAAGGGCAAGAGGAGATTCATACAGTACACCCGGGTATAAATAGCTACAGTGCTTAAGATAAGAAGTGCCTTTATACATACACTATAGGGGGATTACAATTTGACGCAGCAGCACAAGGGAATTAAGTTATCAAAGAAACATTTCCATAAATACTTATACATCCAAAACAGTATCTAATGTGTAGCCCGGGTGCAAATAACATTGTTAGCTATGGACACCCGGGTGTAAATAGCATTGTTAGCTACGGACACCTGGGTGTAAATATGCCTTCAATTAAACTGGACTTCTTGAACATGTGTGCACGTCTGTATTTGTCTCATGCATCTAAGGCTCATCTTGAGTCTCTATTAGTGAACATTTAAATGATAATTATTGTTAGGGTGGGACTTTCTTTTACATGTCTAGAATACATTTAGCTGCTGCCCATGTTCTTTGCAGGACATGACAATACTCCCTTGTTGTTATTTCTGTCTGCATTTCCAAATTGCTATCTACTGTAGGTAACACACTGACTATGGATTAGTACCGTATATAACCCCAATTCAAACAATCTGAGTTATCCCTATAACCATATTAGATAAGAAGACTCTGATTTACAAAAGGTCACCTTCCAGCTTTGTGGCATTTGCCAAACACTGTATCTTGGAAATAGAGAGAGCCATTGTTTGTGATTGTGAACCTGTTGGGTGGGGCATGGGTAAGTTGTGGGAAAATGGTTGGAATTACTGTAAAATACTCCCAGAACTCAACTTTTCCAATCATATATTCTCTCTCAGATCTGCACCAGGAAGACAACTGGCGAGCAGCAGCACAAGGTAACCTTTCTCTAGTGTGTGTGTGTGTGTGTGTGTGTGTGTGTGTGTGTGTGTGTGTGTGTGTGTGTGTGTGTGTGTGTGTGTGTGTGTGTGTGTGTGTGTGTGTGTGTGTGTGTGTGTGTGTGTGTGTGTGTGTGTGTGTGTGTGTGTGTGCGTGTGTGTCTAGCGCACCAGGCGGCCATATTGTGAGGGAGTAGAGAATAGCCCAGCCCTCAGCATGTGGCAGGGTTCAACGGGAGGGGGTTGATGCGGCCGTGCAGCACCACAATCAGACGCCTGAGTAACAGGCACCGTCTGAAGAGAAGCCTTTAATTTCTCTGCAGACTGCTGAAAACGTTCTGTGTTTCCCTTTTAACGGTGATGTTGCCAACAAAACACTGTTATGTTGGAGTTTATATAGTGATACTGATTAAACTCAAGCATAATGAAACAAATATATATACTTGCTTGGAGCCTAGTACTTGCACTACACTTTAATCCTGTTTGCTT
The DNA here is from genome assembly GCF_949606895.1 of Notothenia rossii. Classification (NCBI taxonomy): domain Eukaryota; kingdom Metazoa; phylum Chordata; class Actinopteri; order Perciformes; family Nototheniidae; genus Notothenia; species Notothenia rossii. The sequence continues at coordinate 68,302,107 of NC_136904.1, forward strand.
AAGGCTAATGACTGTTTGCAAAATGAACAGGCCGTGTGCGTTTGGTTGTAGGACATTTTAAGAGTTCAAAGGATGGTGTATTTTATCTTTCCAAAGCCAATAAGATAATTAGTAAGGGAAAAGGTATTCAGTTAGCTGTGTGTTTATCTGTTTTAAAATTAACTAACATTAGCATGTTTGGCAAACTAGCTTAATGTTACTATTCACAGATTTAAAAAAATACCCATTCACCAACAATTGATTGTGTCCATGGATAACACTGAGAACTGTGTAATGTTCCAATCCACAAATGACGTTGTGCTAAAGACATTTAAGCACAAACTCACCTACTGTTAAAAAATAAGGAAAGCAATTTGAACACAACAGACAGAAACTGTATATGGGATTTAATATCCTAGTCTCCAAGTGTTATTCTTTTCAAATACACACGTTTAGACTGTAGCATGTCCTCATCCTCTTCTCTTTTATTCTGTCTCCCACTGTCTGCATTTGTTATTTTCTCATACCTGCGCTAATGGTGTACTTGAGCTTGGCTGCAGTGTTTGTGTAGTTTGTCCTCTATCCAGGTCTCCATGGTGGAGAGGAGGTCATGTGGCTTGACAGTGCAGCCTTCTTACAGTGCGGACTTTTTTATGCTGTTTTTCTATTTTTATTTTCTGAAAACTTCGAGCAGCAGCTCCTTTCCATTAACCTATCACTGGGACAGTTATTCTTCGTAAATAGACGGAGGGTTTCAGCCATATTTCAATATTTTTACAACGACCTCAGTCTTGCAGTAGCTTGGCCTAGCAACAGCTAAAGCCTGGTACTGCATGCTATTTAGCTTAAGCTAGTTAGCAGCAAAATGCCTCCGTTCTCTACAGATGACCTCCACAAACTTCTACAGAAGATGGCCGTGTTGGAAATGAAAATGCAACGGTCGGAAGTTAACGTGGAAGTGAATGGACTAGGTTGGAATGACACCACTTTACCAGTGTTGCAAAAGAATGGACAAAGGTATGCTAACTCAAAGCTAGTTAGCAGCTACAAGGATTCCAAGGAACAGGAGGGCTGTGTACTGGGTAATACATCTACAAGTGGTAGTCCTCCCTCAAACTCTCTGGGTGCAAGGCCGAAGAGTAAATCATTTCCATGGGATTTGGGAGGACGAACAACAGGCAGAGCCCAGCGCTCTGAAATGTGTGATGCGACCGGCTGGCCTGCATTGTTATCACCCAGGAACAGTGTTGGGTGTAACGCGTTACAAAAGTAACGGAGTTACAGGAATATATTACTTTTTGCTGTAACGAAGTAATGTAACGCATTACTAATGAAATTTGGGTAATATATTACCCGTTACAATTCTCAGTAACGCAGTTACACAACACATTTTAACCCGAAATTAAATGGTGTTTTGTTTTTTAAGAATTTACAAATATCGCGAGACATTCCGACACCAGAGAAAAAATGTGCGGGTAGATTAATAAACCTGATGCATTGTTTACTATTGGGTTAAGATGGCGGGAGGAACTTTTGAGCGATGGGTGTTCTCACATTATTATCAGTTCATTATAGAAAAAGATAAAAACATAATAGTCAAGTGCAATCTATGTTCGTCGGCAGCAAAGGAATTGTCTACATCAAGAAATAGCACTAGCAACTTAAAGAAAGACCTGGACCGGTGCCACGCTAACACGAAGTTATTCGAGAGATCTGCCGGCTCGGAGAAAAGAAAATATACAGAAGACGTGAGTGGAGGCACGCCGAAGCAACACAAGTTAACATTCTCTCGGTCTTCTATGATTCTGGAACCCCGAGAAGTTAAGAGACTCGTGGCAGAGTATGTTGTGGAAGACATGCAATCTCTGTCAACTGTGGAGTCGCCGGCATTTAGAAAACTTGTCAGCAAAATCCCTGTCAACACCACCAATGACAAGGTAAGCTAACGTTGCAATAGAGACCTTTTAATACAGTAGATTACTGGGCCATGCCATGCCGAGGCTGTACTACCATGTTAGCGACCAGCGACGTAATTGTAATGTTGTTATTTTGTGTGTGTGTGTGTGTGTGTGTGTGTGTGTGTGTGTGTGTGTGTGTGTGTGTGTGTGTGTGTGTGTGTGTGTGTGTGTGTGTGTGTGTGTGTGTGTGTGTGTGTGTGTGTGTGTGTGTGTGTGTGTGTGTGTGTGTGTGTGTGTGTGTGTGTGTGTGTGTGTGTGTGTGTGGACTCACATCTTATTCCACTCTTTGTACATGGTTAGCTTAAATGTTATACTGCTGCCTGGTGGTAAAAAGATGCATTGCCTATACATAAGCACCTATCATTACAGTAATATTACCGGTATTTAAATATTATTTAGCCCAGTTATAAATGGAGCATTAGTTTATTATCTAGCATGACTTTAATATCTCTATCTTCTTAATTTTCAGCAAGTGTTGCCAGATAGAAAGACATTTGCCAAAGAGTTGGATAAAGAATATGCTATCATGGAAAAGGAGCTGAGGAAAACCATCGATGACCAGGATTATGTGTCAACAACGGCAGACATATGGAGTGCTAACAACAAAAGTTTATTGGGGGTGACTGTGCATTGGATCGATGCAGATACCTTGAAACGAAAGAAGGCTGCGATCGCTTGTAGAAGATTTAGGGGTCGACACACGTACGACGCAATAGCAACAGAGCTGGAGGACATTTTCTCTCAATATGGACTTACCAACGATAAAGTGACTGCATGTGTGACGGACAACGGGAGTAACTTTGTGAAGGCGTTCAAGGAGCATCAGCAGCGGCAAGTGGAGTCCGATGAGGAGGAAGATGAGGTGGATGGCGATGGTGAGGCAGACTTTACAGACCTTCACATTGTGCTTGCCGCCGCCAAAGATAAGAATGCCCAGGACGGGCTATGTGTACTGCCTTCCCATCATAGATGCGCAGCCCATACACTTAATCTAATTGCAAACAATGAGGTTGATAAATGGCTGTCATCTAACGTAGAATCTAGAGCTGTGTATCGTAGTGCTACAGCCAAATGTTCAGCGTTGTGGACGAAGGCCAGCCGCTCTACAGTCGCATCAGAGTTCCTGGAAGAGGTCAGTGGTAGAAAGTTGATTGTTCCCACAGTAACAAGGTGGAACTCATACTTTGACGCCTATTCTCAGATCACAGAAATTCCCCTCACTGACATCAATAATATCTGCACACAATTTCAAATGAAATGTATGAACGACAGGGAATACCAATTTCTCAAGGAATACTGTTCCATTATGAAGCCTTTCACAGTTGCACTGGATATCTTACAGGGTGAGGACACTTGTTTTTATGGAACGCTTCAACCAACACTAGAAGTTCTCGTGGGAAAAATCTTAGCAATGAAAACTGGCCTATCAGCAATGACCACTGGGCTGCCTGAAGTTATTGTGGGAGCAATCAAAACTCGATTTGCCGCAATAATTGACTCCAAGGAAGCGCTGCTTGCCGCTGTCTCACTGCCTAAGTTTAAGCTGCGTTGGGTAAAAGAAGAAGCCAGAAGAGACAATATCAATATATTCAAATTTCTTTATTAGGATAAACCCCATCAAGATACTCCTCATGTCAGAGTGTCGTTCCCTAACAACACAAGAGCCTGCAGCCCTCATGCCCGATGTCCCTCAACCTGCTGCTGTTGCCTCCAGCGAGGAGGATTTTTTTGCCTTTGACTTACAGCCCGTTACCACAGCTGATGCGCCCATGTCTGTGGAAACAGAGGTAATGTCTTATTTCAATTCTGCCCCTACGATGGAAAGTCTGCACCAGTTTCCAAGAATTAAAAAAATCGCACTCCGCTGTAATGCCCCAACGCCATCCAGTGCACCAGTAGAAAGACTTTTCAGTCTTGGAAATCTTGTGCTCACCCCAAAACGCAACCGTCTCGGTAATGGAGGATTTCAACGCCTTCTCCTGATGCGCTTCAACCGTCATTTCAGTCAAGGCGGTAATGGAATAGGCCAGCCCCCCACCATAGAAAAATAAGTAGGCTATAGGTCAAGGCTTTAAGGGCTTTCATACTTAAATGTATTTTACGAGTATTAATCGGCTGTATTCTACCTCTGTTTTGGCAGTAACAGGTTTCCTGTTTATTTGTTTTATTTTCAATATTCCAATGTGTGTGTTAAATATAGTGGAGCTTCATTTGTTTTGTGAAGTATTTCCTACGAGGCCTTTTTTTGTATTTAGATTTGACCAGACTTTGTTTGGTAGCCTATGTTCTAGGCGTTGTTTGGCAAATAGCAGGGCTCCTATTTTTGGCCTATGTTGCATTTAGTAGCAATTTTAAGCAATGTTTGGCTTACATGTTAATAGTGTTGGACTGAAAATGGCTGAGCCGTAGGTTATTCCTTGAGGCATAATCCTTTTCGTATTTTTTATAAAGCTTCTTCTTTGTCCACTCAATACATTTAAACTTCTTGTGCTTGGAACTTGAATTAAATAAAAGAAAGTAACAAAAAGAAAAATATATTGCACACCTTGTCATTTCATAATGTTATAGATTTCATTATAGTGAGCTCTAGCTCTATTGTATTTAATATATATATAGGCCTAGACTTATAAATATTTACAGTATCTCTACTATAATTGACTAGACTTTGATCCTTTGTCTGCTTTAAATACGTTTCTAAGTTGTTAGTAGCCTTAAGGGCCTACACAGTTGTTGTGCTATACCACATTGCCCTTCACTGGATGTATAATGAGCTGCACTAAACTACATTTTAGCCTTTCAAATAACTAGCCATTCTTTTGCGGTTATTTTGGTGAAAGTAACTAAAAAAGTAACTAAAGTAGTGTAACTCATTACATTTCAGAGACAGTAATATTGTAATGTAACTTATTACTTTCAAAAGAGAGTAATAAGTAATATGTAATATATTACACTTTGGAAGTAACTTGCCCAACACTGCCCAGGAAGAGCGCCTCTTCAACCCCTGTTCCTACTAGGAAACAGCCATGGACAGCTGCTAAAGGGAGAACTACAAACAATCCTCCTAAACCACAGAGTGTGCCAATCCAGAACAGATAGGCTCCACTGACACAGAACCGGAGATCTCTTTTTGATGACCTGGATAACCTATCCTCTTCACACAGCAGCGTAAGGACCAACAGCTACTCCAAAAGTAAAAGGCTAGAGGGAAAGCTAACGACTGGGCCTGAAAGTCTGATTGTGGGTTACTGCTGTAAGAGATGTAAAAAGTCTGTGTAGTAAGAACAACACCAAAGTACTCTGTTTTCCCAAGGATATGGTCTCTGACTTGGCTGAGAAGATCCTGCATATTGGGGATGAACACCCGACTGTGAAAAATATGGAACTGCACATTGGAACAAAATATGTTGTGAAACAACAGTCAGAAGTGCTGAAAGAAGACTTTAAATGTCTGTTGGAAACTGTCTGCTCTCTAAATGCAGAGGTGTTCATCAGTGGCCCTCTACCGCCAGTCAGAAGAGGAGTGGAGAGATTCAGCAGATTGTTTGCACTGAACACCTGGCTTTCAACTGTCTGTATTGACCATTCTGTCAATTTGATTGACAACTTTAACTTTTTCTCGGACCGCAGAAATCTTTGTAAGGCAAATGGAGTTTGCCTGAAGAAGTCATGAGTGAAATTGTTTATCTCTAACGTATTCAACTGCCTACGTCATCAATCTGTTCCCTCTGCCAAGGACAAGCAACAAGAGGAATCAAAACAAGAGAAATACAATCAGAAAACCTTGCCAACCCTGCGATACGCAGGGTTGGCAGCATGTCCTTTACCCCCCGCCCCTCAACGACGCCCACCAAAATCACCTCAGAGACGCGCACCATCTCCCCCGTCTTCATCACCGTGCGTACGTCAACCACCTCCCCCCCCTGGCAGTATGTCCTTTACCCCCGCCCTTCAACAACGCCAACCAAAATCACCGAAGCAGAGACGCGCACCATCTCCCCCGTCTCCATCACCGTGCCTACGTCAACCACCTCCCCTCCCTTCAAGAAAGCATCTGCAGTCTCCGAAACCTGATAAGAATGTGTGTGTACAAAACGCAACAAACTCTTACTGATATGTGCTGGGTCCAGGCTCAAGGGCGTATGGCACTCTCAACTCTTTCCAGGACATGCTGGGGCCCTGCCTGCCTGTAGCTTTGTCGATATCTGTGTTGATAGGTAATAGATTAAGATCGGTGAATCAGCTTAGAAACAGGAAGTGCTCAAACATTTGTGTGAGTTTATCAAATTTAGCAGTGATTCCATGTGAGCCACAGCTTGTCACAAAAAATCTTACTGATATTGTATCTAACACACTTAAACTAGCTTTATTAAATGTCTGGTCTTTGGCAGGAAAACATTTTTTAATCAATGATTTTATCACTGAGCACAATCTCGATTTTATGTTTTTAACGGAAACTTGGATTGAACAAAATAACAGTGCAGCTGTTCTTATCAAATCAACCCCTCCCAACTTTAGTTTTATGAGTCAGGAAAGAATGCATAAGAAATGGGGTGGAGTTGCTATTTTGTTCAATGATTCCATTCAATGCAGGAAGACATCTTATGGGAACTTTGCTTCTTTTGATTATGTGGCTCTTCAGCTGAAATGCTCCTCTCGAGCTCTGTTCCTAAATATTTATAGACCACCCAAATACTGTGCAAGCTTTTTTGATGACTTTACTGAACTGCTGTCTATAGTGTGTATTGACTTTGACCGTCTAGTCATTTTTGGTGATTTTAACATCCATGTTGACAACCCCCAGGACAGAGGGGCTAAAGAACTGTGACGGAGCCCACGCACAATAAGGGGGACACTCTGGACTTAATTATCTCAAAGGGTTTGAATATCTCTAAGGTTGTGGTGACTGATGTTGCACTCTCTGATCATTCCTGTGTTTTATTTGAGAGCTCTATTTCTGTTCACAAAAATGTTCAAAAAGAGGTAACCACAAAGCGATATTTAACTGAAAATACTAGGGAAATGTTTACTCAGAATTCTTCTTCCACACTTGCTCCTGCTAACTTCTCAATAAATGAGCTAGTAGATCATTTTAATTCAAAAATTAAAAATGTTATAGATGCCATTGTTCCAACTAAGGTAAAGGAAGTGACTGGGAAGAAAATATCTCCATGGAGAAAGGCCATGACCGTGAGAGCAGTTGAGTAATTTCTTGCATTTAAATAACTGTTTCGATGTGTTCCAGTCAGGCTTTCGTCCAAACCACAGCACTGAGACTGCTCTTGTAAAGGTCTTCAATGACATCCACTTAAACACAGATAGTGGCAGAACTTCAGTGTTAGTATTATTAGATCTCAGTGCTGCGTTTGACACTGTTGACCACAATATATTACTCGACCGACTAGGTTTGAATCCTACTTAAAGGACAGAAAAAACTTTGTTCTATAGGTAAATTCACATCTTAGTTGACAAATATGACATGTGGGGTACCTCAAGGCTCCATCTTGGGGCCTCTTCTCTTTAACATCTACATCAGGGATGGGCAACTTTGAGGATAGTGAGGGCCAAAAAAAAATGTCCTCACTACCAGAGGGCCACTTCGTGACCATTCACTTCCATCGGCAGGATACTATATCCACAACATTTAAATAGCCAACTTTAGCTACTAATTTAATTAAAATAACTAAATATATATAGGCAATAAATGTTTATTGTACCAAACACCAACACTGAGTTTAACAACGAATATTCATCTTTGTATTGTGTTTCTATGCTTCCCTCACATTCCATACATAAAACCAAGAACATATGCATTTTTCTGAACTTCACCCACAGCTGGATCAGTAAGCTATACATCTTAATGAGATACTTGTGGCCTCTCCTGCTGCTGCACAATAGACTGAATGTCAATATCAACATTTGTACATCCGATTTGCATGAGATGGAACAGTGTCTCATCTGTCAGTCTGTTTCTCTCCCTTGACTTGATGTGCTTCATCATAGAGAAGTTGCTCTCGCAGATGTAAGTGCTGCCAAACATGCTGGCCATTGAGAGCGCAAAATCCCTGAGGAGTGGAAAGCGGGACTCGGGTAGCAGTCTCCAAAAGGAAATTCCCCTCTCCTGGCGCTTTGCTAGAAAGGGGGCTGACTGTAGTTCGCACATTTCAAGCTGCAACTCAGGGGGCTACTCGATGATTGCAGCCGAGAGGGGGTTAGTGAATAACTCGATGCGTGGCTGCATGGTGTGGAAATCTTGAAAGCACTTCTTAAACTGCTGCTGCAGTGTTTCTATGTCGGCTCTGTACTTGGGTAATGTTTTCTCACATTCGGGGGCATCTTTGCGCATCTCTTCACATGACGGGAAGTGCGCCAGATTAGGACGGTCGGCTGAAAATCCGTCTTTAAACAGAGTCAGTTTAGTAACAAATGCGTTCATGTGCGCATATAGATCCGACACGGTTTGGCATCTTCCCTGTAACCGCATATTCAGGTGATTAAGATGCGAGGTAATGTCCGCAAGGAAAGCCATGTCGAGAAGAAAATCTGTATTCCTGAGTTTTGCGCAGTACGCACTTGTATCACATTGGATGGTGTCCTCCAAGAACACAGGGATTTCTGCTCGTAGCGAAAAAATCTCTCCAAGCATTTTCCACGGCTCATCCACCTTATCTCTGTGTGCATCTGTAAATCACCGTACGTGGCGTTCACTTCATCCAAAAAGGCTATAAACTTCCTGTGATTGAGAGACCGGTTCCCTCCTCGAATGAGATTAGTAGTCTTGGTAACTAAATCCATGACATGGCTAAAATTCATTGATTTGGCACACAGAGCCTCCTGCAATATCAAAACGAAATTTGATTTAGCCTGATTTTTTTTTACAAAGAATGCCCACATTCAAAACCATTAGAATAGCTAACAATAATGTTACCCACCTGATGTATGATGCAGTGCAGTATTGGACAGTCAACGCCACTCTGGCGGAGGAGGCCGGCGAATCCAGTGCGCTTTCCTTGCATTGCTGGCGCACCATCGGTAACAACAGCTGAGAGCTTGTGAAATCCTCTGTGCGCACTTACAACATTTTCAACAGCGGTGAAAATATCTTGTCCTTTGGTAGTGCCATGCAAAGAAGCCAGTTTCAATAACTCCTCGTGCACTTCAAATGAACTGTTAATGGCCCGTGTGTAGATGAGAAGCTGGCTCACATCAGTCACATCAGTGCTCTCATCCAACGCTAAGGAAAAGTATGCACAGTCATGCATGACTTGTTTTACCTTTTGTTCGACATGATTTTGTATATCAAATAGTCTTCGTGTCACTGTCCGACGGGACAAAGAGACGGTTTCAAAGTTTTTAGCCATGTTGTCATCTCCGAATGCTTTAGCTATCTGGACTGCACAACTCTTCACCATTTCGCCATCAGACAGGGGCTTCTTAGCTTTAGCAAGCTCAAGGGAAACGGCATAAGACGCCGTGAGAGACGATTGCTGTGTAGTCGTGGCTCTGGTAAAAAAGGTCTGCTGCTGGCATATTTTCCCTTTTAGGTCAGCAACGATGGCGACTCTGGCAGCTCCTGTGTGCTTTTCATATTTGTCTTTATGGGTGCTGTTGTAGTGGCGACTTAAATTGTAGTCCTTCATTGCCGATTTAGTTTCAAGACACACCAAACACATAGGTTTGCCTTTGAATTCTGTAAACAGATAATCTATTTCCCATTTTGGCTGAAAGAGACGGTTTTCTAGGTTCAGTTTTCTTTTTTGGGCGCTCATGTTTCTTTTCCCGCTAACGGAGGAAAGCCGCGAGGTAAACAGAAGACAATATACACTTGGCTGCAGGCCTCATGAATTTGTGGGGAGCGCCCTCTAGCGGTGAATATTATTAATTACAAGTGGGGTCTGGTTCAAATGATTTGCTTGTTTACAACTGTGAAACCAATATATTTTTGTAAATTGACTCGCGGGCCGCACAAAGTGAGGGCGGTGGCCACATGCGGCCCGCGGGCCGCCAGTTGCCCATCCCTGATCTACATGCTACCACTGGCTCAGATAATGAAAAACAACAAAATAAGGTACCATAGCTATGCGGATGAGACACAAATTTACGTAACAATTTCACCAGGAGAATATTCTCCAGATTAAACACTGACTAAGCGCATTGAACAAATAAATGACTGGATGTGTCAGAACTTTCTCCAATTAAACAAAGATACAACTGAGGTAATGCTTTTTGGAGCCAAGGCAGAACGTATAAAAGTTAGCGCTGAACTTCAGTCTGCAATGTTCAAAACAGCAGATAAAGACAGAAATCTAGGTGTAGTCATGGACTCTGACCTGTGTTTCAACATTCACATTAAAACAGTTACTAAATCAGCCTACTATCACCTAAAGCATATATCTAGGATTAAAAGACTAATGTCACAGCAGGATTTGGAAAAACTTGTCCATGCTTTTATCTTCAGTAGACTGGACTACTGTAATGGTGTCTTTGCAGGTCTCACTAAAAAATCTATTAGAAAGCTGCAGCTAATTCAGAACACTGCTGCTCGAGTCCTCACTAACACTAAGAAAGAGGATCACATCACTCCTGTTCTGAAGTCTTTACAATGGCTTCCTGTGTGTCAAAGAATATATTTCAAAAATACTGCTGCTGTTTATAAAGCACTGAATGGTTTAGGACCAAAATGCATTTCTGACCTCCTGCTAAATTATGAACCATCCAGATCTCTCAGGTCTTCAGGGACTGGTCAGCTTTCTGTACCCAGAGTCAGAACTAAACATGGAAAAGCAGCATTTAGTTATTATGCTCCAAATATCTGGAACAAACTCCCAGAAACCTGCAGGTCCGCTGCAACTCTGACTACTTTTAAATCCAGACTAAAGACTTTTCTTTTTGCCGCTGCTTTTAATTGTAACTTTTATCCATGTATTTTTTCTTTTAATGTCTCTTTTATTATATTTTCTTTTTAATGACTGATTTTAAATGCCATTTTCTTAATGTCTTTCATTTTTTGTAAAGCACTTTGAATTGCCTTGTGTTGAAAGGTGCTTGTGAGCCTCTCCGCTCACACAGGGTTCAAATCAGGACGGAAAGAGCAGGTTGGTGAAACACAGGCGTTTATTAACTCCAAACAATAATATGCGCGGGTCTCAAACGTTGCCCGGGTGGGAAACTTCACAGGTCCTTTGGCGACCTTCCAGGATCCCGCCTACTGCATAACAGAACAGAACCAGGTTACGACATGCTTTTCTTCCTGCACTGATTACCTGATTCCGATCAGCTGTCTGGCCTCCGGCCGAGCCACTCCCTTCACTCCAGCAGCCAGCGCCCAAACCACACCCCGCTGCCACATACCCCCACCGCCCGACTCAGGCCGGGATCCCGCCGGCCGCAAGCTGACTCTCCCCTCCCCCCTCCGCCGAGCGAGAGAGGAAATCAGCCACGACCATCCGGTTACCCGGCCTGTGGATCACCTTGAAGTTGAAAGGCTGTAACGCCAGATACCACCGAGTGATCCGAGCGTTGGCATCCTTAAGGCGGTGGAGCCACTGGAGCGGGGCATGGTCCGACCAGAGGGTGAAAGGGCGCCCCAGGAGGTAGTACCGCAGGGCGCCGACCGCCCACCGTATGGCGAGGCACTCCTTTTCCACCGTACTGTAGTTCACCTCCCTCTGGGCGAGCTTACGGCTAATGTACAGTACGGGGCGGTCGACCCCCTCTACGTGCTGGGACAAAACGGCCCCCACCCCACTGTTCAATGCGTCGGTCTGCAACACAAAAGGGAGAGAGAAGTCAGGAGAATACAGAAGCGGCTTACAACAGAGGGCTTTTTTAACCCTCTCAAACGCTAGCTGACACCTCTCCGTCCACTGGACCGGATCTGAAGCACCCTTTCGGGTCAGGTCGGTCAGGGGACTGGTCAGCTCCGAAAAGGACGGGATGAACCGCCTGTAGTAGCCGGCCAGCCCCATGAACCTCCTGACCTCTTTTTTCGTCTTGGGCGCCAGACAGGCTGAAATGGCGGTTGTTTTCTCTATCTGTGGCCGCACCTGCCCGCCGCCCAAGTGGTACCCCAGATACCGTACCTCCCTCCGTCCAACCGCACACTTCTTCGGGTTGGCCGTGAGCCCCGCCTGCCTCAGGGACTCGAGCACCGCCCCCACCTGCTGCATATGCTGCTCCCATGTCTCACTGTGAATGATGACATCATCTAAGTAAGCAGCAGCATATGCAGAGTGGGGACGCAGCACCCGGTCCATGAGCCGCTGGAAGGTGGCTGGAGCTCCGAACAACCCGAAAGGAAGTGTGATGAATTGGTATAAACCATACGGAGTGGAGAAGGCCGTTTTTTCCTTAGACTCTGGAGAAAGGGGAATCTGCCAATAGCCTTTGGTTAAATCCAGCGTCGTGTAAAAGCGAGCAGTGCCTAGCCGATCCAGGAGTTCGTCGACCCGGGGCATTGGATAAGCATCAAATTTGGACACCTCGTTCACCCTGCGGTAGTCCACACAGAACCGGATTGACCCGTCGGACTTACGTACCAGCACGACGGGGCAACACCAGTCACTGGTGGACTCTTCTATCACTCCCATCTCTAGCATAGCCTGAAGCTCCGCCTGAACAATTTTCCTCCTGTGTTCAGGCAGCCGATAGGGCCGTGAACGAATGGCCACGCCCGGGGGCATTTCTATGCGGTGGTGTATGAGAGAGGTGCGCCCTGGCAGCGTATAGAACACGTCGGCAAACTGCCTTTGCAACGAAGCAACGTCTGCTCTCTGGCCCGGTGAGAGATTGTCGCCACAACAGACCGGGGCTAATTTGTTGCTTTTAATGACCTCCGGTCCCAACTCATCTCTCTCAATCACCGTGGTGGCCAGAGAAACCGACGCCCCCTACCTCCATGCTTTCAGGAGGTTAAGGTGGTAAATCTGTGTTGCTCCCCCCCTGTCAGAACGCACCACCTCATAATCTACGTCCCCCACTCGTCGTGTGACCACGAAGGGTCCTTGCCACTTGGCGAGTAGTTTAGAGCTAGAGGATGGGAGTAATACAAGCACTTTATCTCCCGGTGAAAATTGTCTCAGTTTCGACCCTCTGTTGTACAGGCGCTGCTGACGTTCCTGAGCCTGGAGCAAATTCTCCCGTGATATCTGCCCCAGTGATTGGAGTTTTGCTCGCAGGTCCATAACGTACTGTATTTCGTTCTTACTGGTGCTTGGACCCTCCTCCCAGTTTTCCTTAAATAGGTCCAAAACACCCCGGGGCTTCCTACCAAATAACAGCTCAAAGGGAGAAAATCCCGTGGAGGACTGGGGCACCTCCCGCACTGCAAACAACCGAGGATCTAGCCATTTATCCCAATTACGGCTATCTTCGTGAACGAACTTACGAACCATGTTCTTTAGTGTTTTGTTAAACCGTTCCACCAGGCCGTCGGTCTGTGGATGGTAAAGACTAGTCCGTATTGAATGGACGCCCAATAGTTCATACAGCTCGCGTAGTGTGCTTGACATAAACTGTGTGCCCTGGTCAGTCAGGATCTCTTTCGGGATCCCGACTCGGGAGATAATGTGAAACAGTGCCTGCGCGACGCTCTTTGCAGAGATATTACGCAGCGGCACTGCCTCGGGATATCGCGTTGCATAATCCACTAGGACTAGTACAAAGCGATATCCCCGTGCACTCCGGTCTAATGGCCCGATGAGGTCCATTCCAACTCTCTCAAAAGGCACCTCAATCAATGGTAACGGGCGCAAAGGCGCTCTGGAGATGGCCGGCGGGTTAACCAGCTGACATTCACGGCAAGATGCACACCACCGCTTCACATCTGCGCGAATGCCCGGCCAATAAAATCGGGCCATTATCCGGTGTAGTGATTTGTCGTACCCTAGGTGACCTGACATGGGGTTATAATGAGCCACCTGGAAAACCATTTCCCGACGGCTTTTTGGCACCAACAACTGGGTATTTATCTCTCCTGTCTGTGCGTCACGGCTTACACGATACAACCTGTCCCTAACCACCGTAAAGTGTGGGTGAGTGAGTGCTGCGTTTGGGTGTAGCTGGGAGCCATCAATACTCACCACCTGGCCGAAGGCGTGCTGAAGAGTCTCGTCCCTCGACTGTTCGAGGGGGAAATCTTCCACGGGAAACACCAGTGGGTCCAGAGGGACCTCCGCGGCCCCCTCCGTGTCCGTTTCCCCCTCGATGTCGTCAGCCGCCTCCGACTCTCCACTAAACACAGCACACAACTCATATTTCCCTGCCGTCCGTGAACGCACCCCCATAGCCCCCGCTAGCTTAGCAAACCCCGGCCAATTCATTCCCAAAATCAGAGGGTGCGTAAGGCGAGTGCTAACTCCAGCGCTGACTCTATGCTTTTTCCCCTTATAAGAAATTTCCAGCGTCACCTCCGGGTACTGGTGAATATCCCCATGCACACACCTCACCTTCACCCACGATGCTTCAATCAATGCCCCAGGCCGAACCAGGTGCTGATGGATCATCGTTTGATTACAGCCCGTGTCCATCAGAGCCTGGTGTGTACCCCCCTGTATACATACCGGTATACGGTACGTCCCTTCCAAATCGGGGGCGGCAACTGGCGGTCCTGCAACCCGAACCAGCTGTCCGACCTCCATGAGAGGACACTCCCGTCGGAAGTGGCCGGGCTCCCCGCACCGCCACCAATCCTGCCCTGACGTCTGAGGAGCCCCCCGTGGTGCCGGACGACCAGAAGCGTAGGCCGGACCCTGGGGAGAGATAAAAACAGGAGGGTAAGGTAGAGCTAGGGGGGAAAGTGTCGGGGCTGCGGGGTTGGGGCCGTGTGATGGTGGGGAGGGAAGGGCAGCTGCTCCAGGAAACCTCCTCCTCGGGCTGGGACGGGTCTGCCCGCTGAGACGGCTGGTGGTCGGGGCTCCTCTTTCATGCTCCGCCGGGGAAGCAAGAGGTGGTCCTCCGCAAGGACGAAGGCTGCTTCCAGGTTGGCGGGGCGATGGCACTGGACCCAATTCGCCGTCGAAGATGGCAGGCTGGCGATTAACTGCTCCAGCGCCACCTGCCCGACGACTTCTTCAGCGGAGCGCACCCCCGGCTGGAGCCAGCGGCTCGCTGCATCCAGGAGCCGCTGCGCGTAGGAGAAGGGCCGGTCATCGTCCTCGAAGGGGAGGGCCCGGAACCGGCGGCGATATCCCTCTGGCGTACTGCCAAGCCGGTCCAGGATGGCCTTCCTCAGATGCCGGTACACATGCCGAGAGGCTGCTGGCAGGCTGTGGGCGGCTAGCTGCGCACTCCCGGATAGCAGAGGCAATAGCCGCGCTGCCCACTCCTCCTCCGGCCACCCGCACGCCGCCGCTGTGCCCTCAAATATGTCCAGGTATGCCTCCGGATCATCCTCTGCCGTCAATTTCTGGAGTGCAATTGAAGGCGGTCGGGCCGGGTTGGTAGCGGGATCGCCCTCCCGAGCGGCCGGACGCTGCAGCAGCTTCCGTAGGAGAGCCCGGTCCTCGCGCTGGCTTGAGGCGATCCCGAGCAGAGCCTCGCTCTGCTGTCGCTGTAATGCTGTGGTGGTCTCCTGCATGTGAGCAAGACGTTGGAGGGCCTGACCCAGCGGGGTTTCTCCTTCCGACATCAGGTCCCTGTTCAGGCGCCACTGTGAGCCTCTCCGCTCACACAGGGTTCAAATCAGGACGGAAAGAGCAGGTTGGTGAAACACAGGCGTTTATTAACTCCAAACAATAATATGCGCGGGTCTCAAACGTTGCCCGGGTGGGAAACTTCACAGGTCCTTTGGCGATCTTCCAGGATCCCGCCTACTGCATAACAGAACAGAACCAGGTTACGACATACTTTTCTTCCTGCACTGATTACCTGATTCCGATCAGCTGTCTGGCCTCCGGCCGAGCCACTCCCTTCACTCCAGCAGCCAGCGCCCAAACCACACCCCGCTGCCACAGTGCTATATAAATAAACTTGCCTTGCCTTGGCTTACTTTCTATCTGTCTGGCAAAACTCAACTTCCTTCATTGAGATTGTCTATGCTTTGGTTTTTCTCGAAAGGGGGTAAGGGTCAAATACCAATTATTTTATCCGAGCAGTTGGGACACACAACATATCTTGACAGAATGGTGACACAGACTCGGCATCTGTACTTTATGTCATGGTTCACTGAGGCTTAGGTTGTAAAACTGGAAGCATAAAAACAACATGTCCCACAGTTACAATAACATATGTGAAATAGGGTCGCCGGATAGCTCACTTAGTAGGCAGCCCATTGAAGTGTGTCATCCTTCTCTTTTTATTTGTATCTGTTTAATATAGCCACTGGTCGCCAAAAAATGATCCAAAGAAAATATGTTCAATAAAACAGTTATCTTTATCAAATCTTTTCCAAATAAAATAAGTACCAGTAAGCTTATGTAACATATAATTGCAATAATACAATTTAAACATAAAAAGCAACATAAGAAAGAAGCCTATGCTAATTGTTTAGCTTTAGCAGCTAGTTAGCAATCGGCAAATAAAATAACATAACCACAATACACAAATAAGTTAATATACTTACAGACAAGTGTACTCCAAGAACCAAAACAAAAATCTCATCAAAACAAAATCACGTGGAGGATATATATAATTGCAGAGAAACTTAAAGGGTCAACTTGCTGTCAATTGTCACCAATTACTCTGTGACCAGCTCTGTTTGATTTAGGATTTGTGATATTGGGTTATATTGACATCACCTGACTCATCCTTTTAGACTCTGCTTTAAATGTTAACATTTATGAAAATAAAAACAGATGTATCAGCATTGAGGTAGGTTCAAAGTACAACAAAGTCTAACCTACAGTACACACTGTGATCAACTTCTGCTGCTGTCGTTGGTGCTGATCCTCTCGGAACATGATAAGAGTTTTAGTGCTTTAGATGAAGCTATAGTAGGAAACCACATTAACTGTCCCTGCAGCTATTTGCTTTTCATTCAAACCCTCTTCTCTTTCGATTACTGTACTTTTTTCCCTGGAGGTCAATGCTTTGGACATAATGTGCTTGGAAACCGACTTTAAGCATACTTCTTTTTTGCCAATTTTCTTTAGATTATTGTACTTTTCCCCCCAAAGGTCAATGCTATGATGATAATGTTTGCCGCATAGCCATTCCAACTTTTATTAATCCAGGGAAGGTTTGCAGAGTTCCCTTTTTTTCCCAGTAAACACTTATAATGATACAGCGAGCATACAATCATACCTTAGAGCATCTTTGGCCAACCAGTGTTTCACTGTGCATCAATTAGTTAGTCAACCGGAACATTTGTGCCTTCCCCAGCGGCACCATGGCGACAGCTGTTTAAGGGTAATGTTGACTCATTAACATTCTCCACCCAAATTATCCACCCAGCCTGACAACCTGAAGCAGCAATGCCCCGGTAACGAGCCTTCCGGGTAACAGATAACTGCAGATGCAATTACTGCTTCTTTTTCGTTTTCCGTATGACTTTTTCTTCCATCAAATCGCCCCATGTTAACAGCTTGTAATTTAGAATGTGAACATAGCTACATACAGTATGTACCCATGTAAGAAAAGTAGGCTCACTCTTATACCAAATGGAAAGCCGCAGGAAGTGCTGTACTGTAATTGTGCTTTCTATTGTAGTAGGAAAATATATTTCTGATGCATATAACGGGGTGCAATTTGTCGTGCAGAGTATTGCTCAAGGACATAGCATGGGGCAGTACCTGTTCTGCTTCCAATGTATCTTTAGGGTCCACATCCTGTAGAGAAAAGTATAGGAAGTCATAGTCTTATTTCTGAGGAAGTTTCCGTACGACAAGGACTAGAATACATTACAATACACAAGCAAAATTACCTTGACCTTTTTAGTATAAGGGTTTTTAAATTACTTGGAGGCAGGCACTTCTGATTGATAAAGTTTCAATTGAGTGGTCCCTTTATACTTGTAAAAAAAAGCTGTGTAACGTTTTTTGATATTATTCTGTAATTTGTTTTCTTTTTGCATAGCCATGGGTTTTTGTCTGCAATGTTGTTGAATAGGGTCAGGGTTGTAAATAAATCCATGAGTCTCTACAGGTAAAATACAGATTAAATAAAAAACAGATCACTTAAACTACAATTCATGGTGGACCTGTTGCCTCCGCCTTCTCAACCAGGAGGCTGTCTTAATCAAATTGGTTGTGGTAATTTAGCTTTTACCAAACTATCCTATTTTAGAGATCTTAAATTAGTATTTTCTTAACTCAAAATTGCAACAAAAAAAATGCCAGCTGTAATGTTGATGGGCCTAAATGCAAAATAAAAAGAAGGGGAAAGGTTCAACACCTAAAGGCCGCTACACACCAACCTGAGGGCTGACTTTTACGTCCACTACGTCGCCTGGGCCTGCGTCGGCTACGCCGCCCGCCTACGCCGCCCGCCTACGAACACACTGCAAAGACTTCAGTCGACGAGTGGCAATAACTGTCCTTACCAGCAGGCAGCGGTAGTGTGTATTCGTCATTCAAAAGAGGCAACAGCCAATCAGAGTGATTTCTTTGTGGGAGGTGTGAAAATGTGCCGTAAAGCAACGACGGTGCGGGACACACCAACCTGAGTAGGGCGCCGCGAATGCCCGACTGCCTCTGATGGCCTCTGACTTCCAACATCGGGTAGGTGTGTCAGGGCCTTAAAAAGCAGCTGCTCGAACCATATGATGATGCTTTACATTTCCAGGAACATGTATTAATGGGTATATTTTAAATATGGATTTCCACCGCAGGTTTATATTTGCATAACATTTGCGCGACTTGTCCACATGCAACTGTCACAGGGGTTGTGCTGCAGTGCAGAGACATGGCGGAGTCATTAACAGCTATAACTTTCTAGCGGTGGAGGTATGCCCATTATTTTAAATGTGTCATAAGAAAGGACAGGAATGTGACGCTAAGGTGCAAACTGTGTCCAGGCCAGAAGCTTTTATCCACTGCTGCAAACACAACATCAAACCTCTCCAAGAACCTGCAAAGGCAACATGCTAACACGAAGCTAGTAGCTAAAGACCCC
>NC_136904.1:68321289-68738688 GCF_949606895.1 Notothenia rossii
AGACCCCCGAACCCACAGTGATGATGTTGAGTGTGTGCCGACTATTAACTTGTGTTATGTCTTACTTAGTGCAATAGTAATTGTTATGTGTTTTAAGTTTTAGCTATAGGCTGTTGTTGAGTAACGCAAAAGTAATGTAAAGAGTAATGTAAAAATTCATTTTTTTTTTTAAAGTAATGAGTAATGTGCAATATATTCCTTTTTTTGAGTAACGAACCCATCACTGGGCACGATGGATCTCTGAACATGAGTCTTATAAAAGGTTTTGTTTGACATTGTTACTGGTGCTATTTATTCTACATGTGGCTCACCAGTATTTCCAAAGTTTGATCACTGTGAGACAGTGAGCAGTGAATTTGGTTGGACTGCGAGTGGCGTTGGTGCATCATTAGTGAAGTTCTCCCCCGATGAACAAACAACAGTCTTTTGTCCTAAGGATTTGTGGCTCCGACAACAGTTCCCGAGGATTATAAAGACAGCATCAAAGAACCAAAACGTACAGACAAATGGACGACATTGTAATCTGCATGACTTTGATTATCCATAAAGAACGGGGGCCTGCTGTAGGGAAAAGCAACCAAGATCAAATCAAAGAAGAAGCCAGGCAAGAATCAGTTCCTGTTGGGAAAGTTTCTCCTAGGTTTCTATGGAAAAGACAGTATTCACTAATGTGTGATAATGCTCAGTACGGAATTGCTGATCTATAGTACATGTAAGTGGGTGGAGAATCATCTCACAAGGTAAGAAATAAAGCTTAGAATCCTCCATTTCATCTCTGGTTATTAGCTGTAAAGGCAACAGTTGCAACCTTGATTTGGAGTTTAAATAACTATCACAGGTTTTTTTCAATTCAGTGTCTCATTTATTCTATCTAGATATGCAAATCGTGTCGGTAACA
Source organism: Notothenia rossii (assembly GCF_949606895.1). NCBI lineage: Eukaryota > Metazoa > Chordata > Actinopteri > Perciformes > Nototheniidae > Notothenia > Notothenia rossii. Next base: position 68,322,188 of record NC_136904.1, read on the forward strand.
ATGTGGCAATTATGTGTAAGTCACTGGAGAGTGCATGTTTACCAGCCAACAGATGTATGGCAAGATGTCGGAACAGTTTGTAGTTGTCAGTGTCGTTACAGCGTCAATCTCCCCGGTATGCATGACCTGTCATTGGAAGGAGGCAACATTTGGAGAAAAAGGGGGTTTAAACACTGGCAAAAAGCAATTGCAATCAGCACAACAGCTAAATCACAGGCAAATCCAAAAAGAATGGATTGCAAACGCTATCTTGCCATTTACAGGTCATTTTCACAAAATATATTGGATCATGTTAGTACAGCGCAAAAGTCTATTCAGATTAGCGGCGTAGTGCAATTGGACTTTTTTGGCATCTGATTTCAATCATCCATATGGCAAAGTGTATATGTTTCCTTAGGGAAAAGGCAAGATAACCCCAAAAAACATTTAAAAGGAACCTAATATGCTCATTTTCAGGTTTTATAATTAGATTTTGTGTCTTTACTGTGACATATGCTTTAATCTTCAAAAAACGCTTTCTGTTGTAGCGGGGACAATAAAGTATAGCATTGGGCTATACTTGGTCTGCTTCCAATTAATCTTTAGGGACTACATCATGTTAAATAAATATAGGAAGTTATTGTTTTAGGATTAAGACGTAGTGTCTCTACAGATAAGAAGTTTGAAAAAAGGCCTTTTAAGAATGCTTCTCCCTCTGCTTGAGAACTGTAGCAGAATTAGGTCAAAGAGATAAGCTGTTCTGCTCATTTTCAGGTTCAAATAGTATTTTGTGACTCTACTGTAACATGTTGAAATGCTTTAATGTTCAAAAAGCTCTTTATTTCTCTCATACTGCCTGTGCTGCAGAACCTCTTTCACCCTCTGTCTGAAACCAGAGCCCAGTCTGCTCTGATGCTCGGTTCATATGTGACATAAAAGTTCATATTTTACGTCATTGGTGGATTGTACGGCATTAGCAACAAACCAACCACGGTAAGCCCCCCGGGCCCCGCCCACCCTCTACCTGAATCGCCTCCCGCAGCATCCCTGTGTGTCTGTGTATTTTTGGCCACCGGTTTCAGCAGGATGTCTAAGAAGAATAAACGCTGTGCTGTTTTAGGATGCAAAAATCTGGCTCCTCTGAGTTTCTGCCAGTGGACATTGTGAAACGCTTCTCTTCCGTAGTGTTTAGAACAGCTATTGGTCACAATGGAGAAGGAACTGAGCAGGATGAAGATCTGGTTTGACCAAAATAAATTAACATTGAACGCAAGCAAAACCAAACTCATAATATTTTGGAATCGATCGACCAATACAGAGAAGAAACTCACTATAAATGGCGTCCAATTAGAAAGAGTAATACAATTCCTTGGAGTAATCATAGACAATAAATTAAGTTGGAAACCACATGTAAGCGATATCAAAGCCAAAATATCCAAATCAATAGCAATTCTGAATAAAGCCAAATACCTAATTAATCAAGCTTCTTTGTTTATGCTGTACTGCTCCTTCATACTTCCATACATGATGTATTGTGTGGAAGTTTGGGGGAACACGTATAAAAACAAAAATACACATCCTATCTTCATCCTGCAAAAAAGAGCCATACGAGTTATACATAAAACTACGTACAGAGAACCTACAAATAAATTGTTTATAAAACTAAAAACACTAAAACTACAAGACCTGGTTGACTAGAAAACTATTCAAATTATGTTCAAATATGTTATTATTATTTTTGTACTTTGTTATAATTATTAATTTGAGTGAGAAAAAAAGGAAAAAAGAAAATATTCTCTTTTTTCCTTTTTTGTGATTGAAAATTATTGTTCCAACCTCGTCTTTTAAATGCTCCGTGTTTTTTACCAGTTATATATGTGTATATATATATATATATATATATATATATATATATATATATATATATATATATATATATATTATTGTTGTATGTTTTGGTTTCTGACATGTTCAATAAATTGACCAATAAATAAAGTGTTCACCATTAACTTGGAGCTCCTCGGGTAGGGGGCGGAGAAACAAAAACACACCCGCAAAGGGGCGTGGTCAGCAGCAGCTCATTCGCATTTAAAGCTACAGCCACTGAAACAGAAGGGTTTCAGTCCCCCTCAGTCTCTAAAAGCCAATTTTGTTTATGTGGTAGAGAAGGTTGTGTTACTGCTGATACAGCCTCTAATTTAGGGGAAGTGAAAGAAAATGGGGGTTAAAAGCAGGAAGGTTGGGAGGAACAGCAACCAGAAGCAAAAGGGAAGAAGGAGCACTTACCAAGATACCTGTTAAATTGCCTGGAATGACCCCCTGTTAACAGCAACATCCAGCCAAACAGCTTTTGTTCCAAATGTGTAATTTACCAGTTACAGTTCCAGGCCCTTTACAGACCTCCTGTGGTTTATGGCTGCTGTGCTTTTTCCAGCTAAACCACACAACCACAAGGTAATTTGCTTGCAATGTGAAGCACAACCATCATTGACACCAAAATGGCTTTACAATCATAGTCCAGTGCGCCAGTTAAGAACTGCACCAGTAAAATTGTTATCTTTACTACATGGGGTTGATACATGGCTTTGATATGTGGAAATGCTTTTCATGTTGTGTTGTTTAAATGTACATTCCCTGGTCATGGTCTGTTATAAATTCCAAGGTTACCTCATGAAACCTCTGAAGGATCTTAATTCCCGGTGAAGACACTGGAAAGCCGTCCTTGTTTGTTGTCAAAAAGCTTTGAGGAGAAGAATAAATCAAGAATATGGTTGTACCAAGCTAGTACTAAATATTTGAAGCTTTACTCAGTCTGCTCATCTTGTTTATGTCTCTGCAAAAAACATCTTGACACCTGGGGAGAAGCACTGCAAGCTGTCTCTATTTAACTCTGGTTTGTGATTTGAATGCCAGGTTAGCTGAGCTCTCTTTGTGAAAGAGGTGGTGTTTCCTCCACAAGCGCCTAGTGGGAAGGACACATGTCTGGAGTTATTACTACTGCACTCATGCAATCTTTACATAAACATGTAAAAACACATAATATAACATAACTCAAATGCAATGACATTCAGTTGATCACCACTACCAAGGACATTACTTCGTATTGAAATGTGGTGGGGAATTTTTAATGCTCTTCAATTTGCAATTTTCGGAAATATAATAGATATATCGATATGAGGTAGATGATTATGGTGATAATCATCCTGTGTCTACGCAAGCTATCATTATCAAAAAGAGACATTTAAAAAAAATTGTATTTAAAAAGACACATTCTTGCCATAACCTCAACAAACTACGATCTTAACTATAACCACATTTTTTTAACCTAATCAACATGTAACTGTACAACTTTGTGTACAAAATAAGATATGATTAAGCAAATACACATCTTTGTCAGATCTTAAGAGCAATGCATGGCTCTCAAATCTCAATAATTGTAAGATTGGGGGCTCGTCTTTAAACCGTTTTTTCCACCCCCACTGTAAGCCAATAATGAGAATAGACATGCTCTTAGTCAATACGTCTGCCTGCTCCACCACTGTTAAGAGCTGTCAACGAAAACGAAAGGAAAAGAAGAGCAATTTGACCAACTTTTCCACATCAGCAAGGTGTCTAACAGCAGCTATCATCCAACTTGCCTTTAAGTTTACTCTTTTTTTAAATAATCAAAATCAAGTTCATACAAATACACTTTTGATTAAAGTTTGAAATCGCTATGCACTGTGGAGGAAAAAACATAAACTAAATTGGCTTTTTTCTACATTGTGGGCTTGTACATGGATTGCCAACAGTCTGTCATCACAGGATATTGTGTGTTGTGATTATAGTAATTATCTACATATAACACAATATGTATAACAGGCCTTTTTTCTGTATTTGCATGTGTTGGTACAAATTTCAATATAGAAATGACCTGTAATAGAATCTAATTAAATGTTTTGAAACAAGAATTAAATTATCCCCCCAATACAGGAAAAAAAGCACAAATGATATTGTCGCTGTAAGATGTTAAGCATGTGTCTGTTGTTGATGCCTTTCTGTTCTGATGTAATTATCTTACAACACACCCTGTTCATTTTATGATAAGTTGCCCAACTATCAATTTCATTCTCGGCGAGCAGCAGACACCTGCGTCCAACAACAAACAACGTCCCCGAACACTCACTGCTTGGCCAACGATCTCATAAATGTCACGCACCACGGCCCTTGTTCTTTTTTATGTGACATGAGTAGGTGCCCTGACTGGCCACGTTTAATCTTATTGTAACACCCCGAGGCCCCATTAAACACAAAGCCAACACCAGCAGTCTGGGAATAGCTCAGCCCTGTAACATAGTCCTTAGCCGTAATGACTATGAAGGAAAAACCACCCCAAATTATAAATAGGCTTTAGCCGGGGTGATACATTAGGCATTTTCGGTAGGGGCTGATACATGACAACTTGAGCCTTAAAGCCTATAGTTTGTACATGTGAAAATGTGCAGCTTCAAGGGAATTCCACAGATTTTAAATGTGAAAGGAAGTACTGCATATGTCTTGACGCAATCATGTGCGCAATTGTGATGAGACTCACATTCTTGCCAAAAATGGAAGGCATTTTGTGAGGTTCATGGTGACAGATTAAATTGATGTATGCCTCAATGTTTGCCACTCCCAGCTTCTTAATATACTAATTGCTCCATTGTGCACACATTTTTGTTAAGTCTCTTTAAAACATTGTTTCGTTGTACACATTTCGGTACATTTCACATATAAAAATGGAAAAATGGAAAGCTGTAATTCCGAAGACATACCGGTTGTCCACCAATCAGAGGGGTAGAGGTTTAGTCCACATGCAGGACAATAACCCTACCCCTAACCCCAAATGAGTGTATGAATGTAAGTCTTAGCTAAATCACTTTGAGTGCCTGCAAATACTGGAAAATTCATCGACCATTTACATGTAGAATCTTTGAAAACAATAAATTCCGTGCTGCTCAGGTTGCATGGGCTAAGCAGTGAAGCAGGTCATATAAACACTGATATATAAATCACTGCTGAGACATCTCCTTGGGCACTGATTAGAAGCAGTATCTACAAAACTGTTGCATGGGGTGTTAAAATAGCCTTGATAAGGTAATAATTAAGGCTTGCTATCGATATCTCCCACCTTGAGCTTCTCTGTTACTTATTCGCAACAAAATGCTAATGTGACAGATAATTTGTTTGCAGTTTGATAAGGTTTTGACAAGAGAGATAACAAGAATTTCCTCCAACAAAGTGACATATAGAAGTTGCCAGTGTAACAGCTTGATTACTGCTACAGTCCGCCAAAGGATGTTTGCTGACCATCTTGTGTGTCATCATTACAAGCTGTAATAACATCCTTCTCATGCGATATGAGCCACGTCCGCAGCCCTCCCAGAAACCACTAACTGTTAGACATATTTGGGTCAAATGGGAAATTCAAGCTTTCAGATCAAGAGTATCTTTAATCTTCTCAGCAGGGAGAGGATGGGCATATCTGAGCTATCTAGCCCATCACTTTTTTTTTGTTTTTTTTATTTCTTTTTTCCCCAGAACATCAGTTAAGAAAACAAACATCAAACGTTCCCCTGAGAGTTGACAGCAAGTGAGCTAAGAGGCAGAAACTCAACCAATTATAACAGAAATACCAACATCACTACTTACCATAGAGTTATTTCTATGACTTCACATTATTAATATTGACAGAGTTAATGTTGTAAATGATGAGATTGGGGGGGGGAAATCCTCTTTCAATTCCTATTACAGGTTGTTGTTTTTAATTGTTATCATCCATGTTACCCGACCAAGGATAATGTCAACACCATTTAGGTTTATGTAATGACCACCATTCCCTTCACCTCCACCTACCTGTGTGAGTGCGGGTTTGCCGCTTTGACTTTGATCAAAAGCAAGTACCGGTCAAGGCAGCAACCAGAGGATGATCTGGACTCATTGTTCCCACTAGGGGTGAGTGTAATAAGGAGGCAAAGTTGACGTGCAGTGTGTTGCCGGGAGCATAAGAGGATTTATCCAATGTTGAAAATGTTAAAAACAATTACAGAATATGTTTAAAACATAAAGATAAAAAGGTTTTAAAAAGTTATTGTTCATGTTTTAAGGAGGTGACGCTACTCAGCCAATCAAATCGGTGCAGTCAGTGAGTCAGCACGATAGATTCAAACACACACAGAGACGAGACAAGAAGAGAGAAACAGTCGGAGTCATTTCAAATGGCGTGCTCAAAAAAGAGAAAGGTTGACAGCTAAAACAGAGCATTTAATGACATGTCCTCTTGCTGGGCCTCTTTGAAATGCAATTGAATACACCTGCATTATACAGTAGCAACAATAACAATAATAATAGCAATAATAATTGGGAGGGGGGGCTCGGCTGTTCTTATGTTCTCTGAGGGGAGGCTCACCTTCCCACACTTTGAAAACCCCTGGTTTAGAGAAATGCCAGTTAGAGGCAGTATTGGGAAAGTTACTTCCAAAATGTAATATATTACATATTACTTATTACTGTCTTTTGAAATTAATAAGTTACATTACAATATTACTGTCTCTGAAATGTAATGAGTTACACTACTTTGAGTTCTTTCACCAAAATAACCGCAAAATAATGGCTAGGTATTATAAATGCTAAAATGTAGTTTAGTGCAGCTCATTATGCATCCAATGAAGGGCAATGTGGTATAGCATAACAACTGTGTTGGCCATTAAGGCTACTAACAACTTGTATTACACGGCTAAGTTGAATACTCGATTCTGATTGTAAATTCTTAACATGTGACACGTTGTTAATAGAGTACAGACCACTGTCAAGGACTATAATGAAGTTTGCTAAGTAGGATCAAGAAAGAGAAAGGAAAAGAGGTTAAAACAAGGAGCGCTGGACGCCAGATAAATCACCAGAAGAAGGCAGAGAGGAAGTAAACAATAACAGGACACGGAATGGGTTCTTTTGTTTAGTATATGGCCGTGTACAGGCCCGGTTCCAGAACAAAATGACTCAGGGTGCATCTGAGATTACAGGGGGTGCAGCAGTAGTAGGTTTACATGAGCAATAGTGGCCGGCAACAGCAATGAACAATAGCATTGATGGTCCCCAATGAACAGATTATGGCATTTGTTATGTTTTGAAACCAAGCAAGTGAGAACATTTCAAGTGAGTTAAAAGTGCAATCCTGAAATATTTCATATAGTCCAAAGTGGACTGTGGCAAGGAAAAGCACAAAAGCTTCAAAACTGTAGGCCTACTGATAAAACAAATGAGAACATATTGTAAATCAAGGCAAATATGATTTGAACCAGCTCATGGTTTGAAATGGCAAACATTGAAAAGCAAAAGTATTATTAAAACCATGTACTACATCATCACCTTGGTCCCATCATATACTCTGGGAAGATAATATTTACTGTGCTTGAAAACTGGTTCACATCATCATGTGAGGTTGACTTTTTGACCTGGAGCACATTTCAGCTGCAACATTAGCTTGTTGATAAGCTTGGGATATGAGATCTTTTTGTAGCCATTCATGGTGAAGGCATCTGTGCTATTGTATGCATTATTTTTGACCCAACATTTCTACAGGCATGGCAGAATATGGCTCTATTTTCAGATGAATATTCCATTGTCTATTTGTATACCACGAGCTACAAAATGATCGCCTTACCCCACTGTACAGGCGGGTACTTGTTTAGATATACCTGGGCAGGCTCTGTTTTGCCGTGGTATCCTGGCACCTGCGGGCCGCAGAGGGGCGGCGTAGTTTCGGGCGACGAAGACTGCTGCTCCGAGGGCGAGGGCGAGGGCGAGGGCGACGAGTCAGGCGGGAGTAAGCTAGTGTCCACAACGGAGGGTAACCTGATGTCCCCATCTGACCTGTTGCTACTGTCTGCAGTAGATGCAGTGTTGCTGGCGTTTAGTGATGGTTGCTTTAACCATTTTCGTATAAATGATTATCCACAGATGTGTGTCACTGATGTGGAAGCACTTTGGAAATGATGCACGCGCAACGGAGCAGGTCACGCGCGCCTGACACAATTTGTTGTTTGTATTTTTCGCTCCGTTCTCTTTTTTGAATAGAGGGTGTATAACATTCAACTGCCCCGAAGATCCTGACACGAAGCCTGAAGGGTAAACACACCAGGTTTACTAATCTACCCGCAAAATGTGTCTCTAGTGTCGGAATGTCTCGCTATGTTATTACATTCTTAAAAATCAAAACACCATTTCATTTCGGGTTGAAATGTGTTGTAACTGCGTTACTGAGCATTGTAACGGGTAATATATTACCCACATTTCATTAGTAATGCGTTACATTACTTCGTTACAGCAAAAAGTAATATATTACTGTAACTCCGTTACTTTTGTAACGCGTTACACCCAACACTGGTTAGAGGCCCGAATCAGATGGTGGCAACTTCAAATTAATTTCGTCTTTGAGTAAACAACACAACATGGCACCATTGCTGCTGAATTCTTCAAAAATTGACTCAAGAGGACAAAAGCTACATGTTTTTTGTATTTTAACCAAACCCTGCACATCTTAAGAGAACTGTAAGCATAGTGATTGAATGTTATAATGAAAAAGAGTCATGGTAATTTTCTTTACCAATTTTTACACTAAGTACAGTATAACCATATTACACTCCTTGTATTTTCTTTTGGAATGCAGGAATATGAATTTGTATATAAATTAAGTTTAAATACTCCAAATTACAAAGAAAATCATAAATAAAAAAAAAGACTTTCCTATTGTTACATCTAACCCCAACCCTAGCCTTGTGTCAGTTTTGGTAAGCACCATATATAGATAAACACATCTGGTTTATGAATATAATACCTGCTCAGCTAAGTCCCAATACCCTAAGCTGTACTTTACATTCAGTGCTATTTTTCAAATAATCAAACATGCTTTTCTAAGCATTAGCGTATTGCTATGGGGACTATTTTGCCTGTAGACTTCACACATTTAAAGCAGTGTTTAAAAAAAATGTCCTTTAATTCATCTCAAAAAACGTGAAATGCAAAAATTAATGAGCAGGAAACCATATTTATAGATCTTAATAAAAAAGGGGAAGCAACTGCAGCTAGCAGAAAAATAATGGCTTGGCACCTGGAGTATGATGCATCATATAAAGGACTTATGATGGCTCTGCAGCCGTTGAGAACACATCCCATTATTTATGCAGAGCAGGGAGAGGCAAGCTGAGGCCAGAGTGGGCACATTTAATTTCTCAGCTGATCATGGAGACAGATTCTATTTACAGCCTGCACAGGGGAAAACTGAGAAAGATGGAGGGGGAGAGGAAAGAGGAGACAGAAAGACAGAGAGAAAGTAGTAACAGTCTTTGGGTGGTTTTAATCGTTCTTCCCGACAAACCTCATTATAACCACTACGGTACAGAAAACAAAAATGCTTGTTAAACAAATAGCACTTTCTCTCTTTCATGATTCTGGTTTGTTCGTGAAAATGGTAATATGGGTGGTGTGGTCTACTTGCCTGCACACAGTGACACTGATATTAGGGTTAGGGTGTCGATGGTTGGTGTTGTTGTGTACGAAACCAATAGAAATCCTGGTTGGGTTTTTAATTAAATGTACCACTGTGGCACCAGATCTTTGGTCCTGTCCCTGTACTCAGGGCCGCCGCTTGCGGCCAGGCAAGGCAGGCGACTACTTGGGGCCCCAGACCAGTAGGAGGCCCCCGAGGGGTGACACATCTTTAAACGATCAGTGTCGTTTTTTTTTAATGCAAAATTCAGAACAACAAATTATACAAAAAATACAATTAAACAGACATCATACATTGGCATAAGTCTCAATCAAATTCAGTTAATCTACAATAGTAGGTCCCCATTATTGTAGATGAACTGCATTTGAATGAGTGAGTTGGGCAATGTACTCTAAATAACTTATTGTTAAGTTAGTGTGCTATGTGTTGAGTGTATTTTTATTGTATTTTCCTTCTCTGTAGTGTACTCATAGTGGTTTTATGATACTGAAAACTGTATATTTTCACTGCACTGTAAATATAAAAACCTTAGTAGCCACAGTCCAGGCTCCAGCACAATCCTCTGTATTGGAACCATGTTCACTTACATTGTCCCTATCAAATGAAATGTTAATAGTAAACAATGAAGAATCGTGAATATCCCCAAGAACAACATTCGAAAGCTGAATATGAGGAATTTGAATTATATAAAGTGAAAGCATTTTGAATTGTTAACATGTTACTCTTATAAGTATAACTTTATTATCCATCCTCAGGATCCTTACTTAAGTTTCTAGCACCAGCAGCAGCAACGGAAAAGGATAAGGTGGCCCCTCCAAATGCTGATGATGGTAAGTTAAGTATTCCACTTTTAATTGATTATATTGTGCATTGCACTCCAAAGATTCCTTGTAACATGATATTCCCTGTTTCTTTTTTGGTCATAGCAGTTCAGTCAACATCTACCTCCAATGGGGCGTCAATATCTACCTCGAGTGGGGCGTCAATATCTACCTCGAGTGGGGCGTCAATATCTACCTCGAGTGGGGCGTCAACATGTGCCTCCAGTGGGACAGCAACATCTTCTCATCATGAAGATCAACCCCTACCTCCAGCAGCACTACCACAACCACTACAAAAGGTTTGATCACATACGACGACCCTACACAATGGCCAAATGTCCTAAATTATACTGATAAGTTTGCACTAGTAACAAGAGTAACAAGCCTCAATGACTACCGCCCAGTAGCACTCACCTCCATCATTATGAAGTGCTTTGAGCGGTTAGTCAAAACCTTTATCACCTCCTCCCTACCTGACTCTCTGGACCCCCTGCAGTTTGCCTACAAAGCAAACAGGTCCACAGACGACGCCATAGCCCACAACATCCACACTGCCCTCTCACACCTGGACCAGAGGAACACATACAGTATGTGAGAATGCTGTTCATTGATTACAGTTCAGCATTCAACACCATTGTGCCCTCCAAGCTGGCCATCAAGCTCAGAGACCTCGGGCTCAACAGCGCCCTCTGTGACTGGATCCTGAACTTCCTGACGGGCAGACCCCAGGCAGTGCGGGTGGGAAACATCACATCCTCCACCCTGATCCTCAACACCAGTGCCCCTCAAGGCTGCGTGCTCAGCCCTCTCCTCTACTCCCTGTTCACTCACGACTGCGTGGCCACACACAGCTCCAACACCATTGTGAAGTTTGCTGATGACACGAACGTCATCGGCCAGATCACAGACGGCGACGAGATGGCGTACAGAGAGGAGTTCGAAAACCTGACATCTTGGTACCAGGATAACAACCTCCATCTCAACATCAGCAAAACAAAGCAGCAGAGAGAGGGACACGCCCCCATCGCCATCAATGGGACTACGGTGGAGAGAGTCAGCAGCTTCAGGTTCCTTGGGGTCCACATCACTGAGGACCTGACATGGACTCTTCACACCACCACCATCACCAAGAAAGCTCGACAGCGGCTGTTCTTCCTCCGCAGGCTGAGGAGGTTCCAAATGGACTCCAGGATACTCTGCAACTTCTACAGGTGCACCATAGAGAGCATCCTGACCTTCTACAGGTGCACCATAGAGAGTATCCTGACTGGCTGCATCACGGCCTGGTACGGCAGCTGCACCGCCCTTAATCGTAAGGCTTTACAGAGGGTGGTGAAAACTGCACAGAACATCACCAGGACGGAGCTACCATCCATGGAGGACCTTTACTCCCAGCGGCTCAGGAAGAAATCCCTCAGGATTATAAAAGACCTCCATCACCCCAGCCACAAACTGTTCAGTCGGCTGCCGTCTGGCAGGCGTTACCGCAGCATCCGGACTAAAACCACCAAATTCAGAGACAGCTTCATCCCGCAGGCAATAAGACTGTTAAACAACTGAACTGCTGAAACAATTTCATAACATTCATCTGCTACTTAGTAATTATGTATCTATTATCTAATATATCATTCCAATAACTTGTATATAGACTCATATTGCACTATTCCATTTTAGTATAGTATATTTTAATATTGTTTTAATATTGTCTGCTTATCTGTATTATTGTGTTGCATTGTTGGAGAAGCCTGTGACCTAAGATTTTCAAGGATTTAATTACTCTGTAGCTAGTTTGACAATAAAAAACCTTGAACCTTAAAGAGGACCAATACAAGAAACAGATATAGTTTTCCGCAGAATACTGAAAAAACTTCACATAGATTTACAAAGGAAAACTACGAAATAGTCATGAAAAATGGGGAAAAGATACATCGAACATGGCTTATGTATTCAGTTATTACAGACTCAGTCTTCTGTTTCGCATGCAAAGTTTTTGGAAAACAGGACAATGCATTTACCAAAGGGTGATTTGGAAATTGGAAGAACTTAGTCAGTCATTTAAAAGATCATGAATATTCGAAAACACACGTTACCAATATGATGAGTTGGCATGAACTCGAGACGAGACTCAAAACTAAAACAGCCATTGACCAGATAAACCAAGATGTGTTGCACCTGGAGGTACAGCACTGGAGGGGAGTAATACAAAGAGTGATTGCCATAATATGTCACCTCGCTGAAAGGAAACTGGCCTTTAGAGGGGAGACAAATGTCCTATATGACCCACACAATGGCAATTTCCTATCACAGGTGGAATTGATGGCGCAGTTTGATCCTGTCATGAACGGACATTTGAGGAGGATTAAAAACAATGAAACAAATGTGCACTACCTCAGCAGCCAAATTCGAAACGAAATCATAGCACTAGTTGGAGACAAAGTCGTTGAGGAGATAGTCAGAAAGGTGAAAAAAGTTTAACCTGTAACCTTAGCCCTGAGCCTGTTCTTCAGGTCTCAGGCTCGAAAATGACATTCCCAGAACAAATGACCATATCTTCCCTTCTAAAAGGGTTAAATTAATAATATTTTTTCTCAGAGTAATGATAAACCTGTGAGTTGGATGTAGAACAATCATAATCAATATAGATGTTTTTTTATTTAAAAGAAAATTCAGATTGAACATAGTAAAAAACTGTAAATTATAGTGTCCGTCCAAATAATATATTTTACTTATAGTGAAAACTACCCTTGGATGATGGTAAGGTAGACTAAAAGCTTTAGGAATCCAAAGTAAAACATATAATAAGTACCCTGTATCAAGATTGATACAAAACAAGCGACATTTTACCTTTTTAGAGAGGTTTAGCAAAAACAATCCACCTCTGAGGTGATTTGGGTGGAAATGGGGGTTTTACCGTTTCTCTGGAACCCATTGGTCGATTTTGGTGATTGAAATCTCTTTCTGACCGTTAGAGCCAATAGAATCTAAGGGGAATCTCCCCACTCACACTCGGTCTAAAACAAAAAGGTGTGGGCTTCGCGCACGCAGTTTTGCACCAGAGTGAAGCTGTCTCTAGCTCTGACTTCTAGAAACGGAAACGCAGGTTTAATGCTTATGGATTATCAGAAATAATTTCAAGGGGACACAGACACATTGGATTAACCTATGGATTAACTTCAGCAGCGTTTTTATTGTTTTAATGCCATTGAAGACCACTTTTGACCAGACTACGACACAGGTGAGCCATGTTAGTATTTTTAGCTACCTAGCGCCACATGTTTTGATGTCTGTTCTTGTTATTATCTCAGAGAGTTTGTATAATTGAGTGATAATGAGGGTACCCTTCGATTATGTGTCACCTCACAATGTGAAACGATGGGTTAAGATGTAAAGATGTAAGCAGCAAAGATAAATAATAAGGTTTTGTGAGTGAATTTCGGTGCATTCATCTGTTAGCATTTATCGCTCGTTGCTAATTCAGAGGCTCAGCGTTAGCATTTTTGGGGTTTTTTGGAGAAAAAAAATTAAAATGATCAGTTAGATGAGTTTCTTCCCGTTACATATAAAATATTCATAGTTTATTCAATTAACATGCCCTCAGACACTGTTTCCTGCAAGATGTTGCGGGAGGGCCCCGGTACCGGGGTCTCTCAGGCTTAACAGGTTAAGTATTTTTCCATCATAATGGACTGTACTCCGGACAACAGCCGCACTGAGTAACTTTCTGTTGTATTGAGAGTGGTAAACTGCGAGCCATCAGTTGGTGCATCAATCTCTGAACATTTGTTAGGATTTGTTGATGTTCAAGACACCACTGGAAAAGATCTGAGTGACACACTCCTGAATAAGTTGTCCAAGTTCAACTTGATTATTGCAGACTGCCGTGGACAATCATGTGTTAATGGAAGCAACATGATGGGACATAGACAAGGTGTTCAAGCAAGAATATTGCAAATCAACGAAAAGGCAATGTGTGTCCCGTGCAGCAGTCACACTTTCAATCTGGTTGTAGCAGATGCAGCCAAATATTCAGTCTTCTCCATCTCCTTCTTTGGTGTCCTGCAGAGGTTGTGCAATATTTTCAGCTCCTCACTGAGGCGTTTTAAAGGAACATGTTAAGCAGTTAACCATAAAATCTATGTCCGTGACCAGATGGGAGGCCAGGATTGACAGTGTGAAAGTGGTGTGTTACCACCTGCCCGAGGTGTTACAAGCACTGTCTGCTCTCCAAACCCACTCAGTGCAGAAGAAGGACTCTGAGGCACTGTCCACAGCAACCAGCATAAAGAAGGAACTGATGACATGGCATTTCGTGTTGTGCACTGTAATCTGGTACAACATATTGTATCAGATCAACCATGTCAGCAAGATTCTGCAGAGCCCCAGTGTTTCTTTTGAAACCATTAAAAGAGAAACCAGCGCTGTCAGAGTATATCTGGAAAACTTCAGAGACAATGGACTTGCTGCCTCTCAAACTGATGCTAGAGAGATAGCAGAAAAAAATTGAAATTGCCAGAGAAAAGACAGCGAAAAACCGCTCGGCAGTTCCTGTATGAGGGTAGAGAAGAAACACAATCTACTCCAGAAGAGTACTTTAAGAGAGAGTTTTTCCTCCCCCTAGTGGACAATCCCTCAACAGCTTGAATGATAGGTTTGCAAGACTTGAAGGTGTTAATCACCTTTATGGTTTTCTCTTCTCAAAAGAAGACATGTCAAACGCCATTCAGAATGGCACACTTGCAGACAAGTGTAACAAACTGGATAAAACACTACATGACATAGATTCTGAGGATCTGGTTCTGGAGGTCAGGGCTGCTTACCATGCCTTTCCTGATCATGTATCTTCCAGCCCAAGAGAGATGCTTGATTACATTTACAAGGAAAAGCTTCTGGATCTCTATGGAAACCTCAGCAATGCCCTTTGTCTCCTATTGACTCTTCCAGTCACTGTTGCCTCTGGAGAGAGAAGCTTCTCAGCTTTAAAACTCATCAAAACCTATCTCCGGTCAACCACATCCCAAGACCGACTTTCAGGACCAGCTCTTATGTCCATAGATTGCAATGTGCGAAGGTCTTTGGATCTAGAGGACATAGCTACAGCGTTTGCACAAGCCAAGGCCCGTAAGCAGCGTTGATAAAGTTTAGTTACCTAAGATAACTTTTCAATCATAAGAGACTGTATTTTGCACTTTGTTTTAGTGTTGCACGGTGTACCGATACTTGAAAGGTACCGCGATACCCTGCCGTTAAAAACGTTACGATTCCTCAGTTTCATTAGTATCGGTACTTTAAGAATGACGGGGAAAAGTACTTCGGTGAGAAAGCGCTGTTTTAATAAGAGACGTGTGTGTTCAGCGCTCTGCTTCCACTCCCTGCACTGCAGCCGTGCCTGCAGTTCCTCCCCTCTCAAGCACGCTCTAAGGTCCTCCCCTCTCTCCTGCATGCGCTAGCTGCCAGAGCATGTGAGAAAAGGAGAAGCATGGCTGCAAGTGGGAGTGCAACTGCCGCTGCGCCTCGGGTTTTGACAAAAAAGACGCCAGAAGCGAAATTTGGAAGTATTTTAGCTATATCTCAGACAGTGAGGGCAAGCCTACGGACACCACGAGGCCTGTCTGTAAGACATGTTTTAGATCCCTGCAAACCAAGGGAGCCAACACATCAAACTTGGCTAAGCACCTCGCCGACCGGCATCCAGAGCTGTTTAAAGAATTCAAAGACAGACAGGTTAGCGAATGTGATAGATAACATAATTACATCATGCTCAAGCCCATGCCCTCAAATCTAAGTCAAACAAGTGTAATGTTTTTGTGACAAACAAACGTTTTCGTAGTTTGATGAGGCAATTAATGGCAATGATAACTGTCTAATATGGCTATCTTTTTAGCTAACTTACCAATGTGGCTAACATCTGCAATATACATTTTGTCAATAATTACTTATATTACTGTAACCTACTATTACATGTTAATAAAATATAAAGTTAACTATCAAAGAAATCACATAAACTCAAGTATAAAGAAGAGACCATGTTGTAAGAAAACACTTAACAGATAAACTACAATTTTATTTATCATGAAAATAATAAAAAAAAGTTTTCTTGACTTCGTATCGGTATCGAAACCAAAATGTTGGTATTGTGACAACACTACTTTGTTTATACATATGTTTAAGTTATTTAATACTTTCATTGCCCTGAGTGTTTATATTGTGCCAATTTATTACATTTGACTGTGAACACTGGCTCGTTTGTTAGTACAGCACAATTTTCAAGGTTTGTTTAAAGTTATTGTTATCTAAAGTGATTTATTTATTTAAGTTTATGTTGTTCTGGTTTTAATTGTTCTTTATATTTATGGGTGATTTATTCGTGTTTTAATGTCTTCTATATTCATATTACTAACTAATAACTAACTTTGAAAATAACCAAAATGCGAAGTTGTTAAATAGAAAACTGTTTACATTTAGCAATTTTTTTGTTGGTGTCAGATTATTTATAACACAATGGTGATGAAAGCTGGTTCGAGGGGCCCCCAGTGAATTTTTGCCCAGGCCCCCACAGACCCTAGAATCGGCCCTGTCTATACTTGGTGTAGATAAATGTTACCAGGTGCAATAATATTATACTATATATTTCTGTTAAAAGGTAGGCCTGAACGCGTCAGTTTAAACAGAAGATGGAACCGCTGCATAGCTCTGATGGCAGGATCTAGGAAGTCTTGCAACCTTGGAAGAGATACAACAGAACTACTATTTACGTGAAATTATATTGTAAATGTATTCCTGAAGCATACAGGCAATCTAACCTACCAACATGTATCGACTCTGGGTCTTTAAAAAGTGAGAAAGCCAAAGGATATTGGAAAAACTGCTGAAACTCTTCAGAAAGTCAGTGAGTGACCATGATTGTGACAATCAAAAATGTTTCTTGCTGGAAAAGTTCTTTAAGGCTATCGATTCCTTTTATATTGTTAGGCATGACTTCAAGGGTAGCTGATTTCAAAGAAGAGAGGTCCCAGTGTCCCACTTGATTGTAATGAATGGCCATGGGATGGATTCGATTTTTTGTGAGTATCAGTCATACTCATCTAGTCTTTTCCTCTTTCTGTTCTTCACACATATAAGGGTCTACACGTGCATTCAAGAGGAGATACCCGAAAGAAAGTCTTGCAGTTACCTTACCAAGCTGCTAGCAACAAGAGTGGGGCTGAGTCCTCAATATAGCCCCACCTTGCTAGTCACATGACCTGATGATATAATTATTGCGTAATTAATGAATGAATCCTGTGTAGCTGGTTGTGTTTAGGCATTGACCTTGAAAGGTAAGGAACAGGATAAGACAGCAGAAAGTCTACATATCTTCTTGCAAACAGAAAACCCACCTGTTCCGTGTGTTCTTTGGCCATTAAACCCAACACACACACAAATCACCATTAATGGTTTGGCCTTTTCAAGCAAATATATCTGCTTTTTTTTTTCTTGTTGTTGTGAATTTGTATCTTTTTCTGTTTATTGGAATTATTGTATGTCGCTTTGGATTATAGCATCCGAAAAGAAAGATGTAAATCGCATACAACCACAACAAATCGTGTTTCTGGTACATTGGCAATCCTGAATTTCTAGAAAATCGGTGAACATATATTGACGGGTTGCATTATGTTTAAACAACAAATTACAGTCACATGCTTTAGCAGGTTCGGTAAAGTAGATCATTAATGAAGTCACTGTTAAGATCATACTGGTAAAAACTGATCATCTCATTTAATAACCACCATGAGCTGACATGGTATGTGAATTACTCGTGGAAGCACCGCTCTGTTCAGAGAGAGGAAGTCACTTGTTGCGTTTGAACTAGGTATGGATCTGAGCAGTCCTGAAGAATAGAGCATTGCTCTCAGTGAAACAAAGGGAGAGTAGTTAAAGGAGGGGAAAAAGGTTAAGTAAGTCAGTGAAGAAAATCAATTCCAGTTTTAATACATTACCCCGTTGTCCATAAAATATATGTTTAGAAAATGTTGGACGGTTGGTATTTGGGCTTGTCTCCAGTACAACATGTTAGCTAAATAACATAATAGCCTACCATATTTGTTTCTGGCACAAATAAAAGTTATTGCAATAAAGAGGCGTGTGAAGTTGAAACTTGGTAATTTGCCTGGTGAGTCCATCGACATAGTGACATTATTGAATCCCTGCAAGAAAGAAAAGGGAAAAATCTAATTGCCTGACCTTTATCGACTCCTTTGGAGGAGACGCAGACCATCCTTTGTTACATCCGCATAATTAACGCAAATCGATCCCGCTCCCCTTTTTCTCTCCCCTGATGTGGATGAATGTGCCAAGTCGGGGAGTGACAGCTGTCGTGCAAAGTGACACAAGGCAAATTCATTACCCATGAGTCAATGGCACAGCTAACGGGTACAAAAAAAAAGGACAAGACGAGGAAAATCTATTGCTATTCACAAACAGACCCGGGATGTCAGTCAAAAGCAGTATTGACTATCTTTATTTGAACATCAATGGCTTTGTTCAGCACATTGATTTTGTTTGGTTCTCCTTCTTTGAATATATACTTGACTATTGGATCAAATGAAATGAACATGTTGTGATACACAATGCTTTGGAAGAGATCCTGGTCTGAATGACATCCCAAGAGGGACTTCATTCAGCACTAATGAAAGTAAAATATCCAACAGAGTGTGTATCCTCAGAAAACACTCACTCACCTGTAGGGATAGGTATCGAGAACCGGTACTAAGTCAGTACCGGTAGCCGATTGGACGGTATCGGTATACCGTTAAGCTGCTGGACAAACGGTGCTGCTATCGATGAATTACGCTACTTTGTTTAAACAATTCTGGTTGGTTGGGAACCCTCATCCTGTGTGACGTATCCAGTTTGAGTACCACTCTAATTGGCCACTGTGAATATCACTCGTCATCTCTCCTAACAGCGCTCTTATTATTGTGAGACTCCCGGGGGCAGACGCAAAATCTTGCAAGAAACAGCGTCTCAAGGCTTCTTAACATTTAACAACCTATTAATGATGCATACCCACTTAACGGGAAGAAACTCAGCTAACAGACGATATTAACCATTTTACCTACACGGAACAGAAGTCCAACACCAAGAGTCTAAAATCAACACTTAGCGAAACGGGCTAACGGCTAGTTTAGCACATAACTGGCAAAAGCAATCTTTTCTACGTCATGTTATCTGCACAAACGACACATTTCATTTTTATTTGTCCTGCTCATGGTACGCAAAACCAAATGTACGATAATTGCCACAAAACATGACTCTACCAAAACACCATTGAGCAAAAAAGGAGCAGGGAGAAGAATAAAATCTTATGTGACCTGCTCCTTTCTAAAAAAAACAAAATACATACAAATAGATGGTCCGCTCTTTTTTTTACAGCCAAACATAACAGTATCTTAGGATACTAAGAGAAACACAAACAAAAAAATACTTATTTCCCACTTGATGGTTAACGGAAAGAAAGCTGAGATTCCACAGATTCCATTGGTATAAGTCTCATCACTGTACGACCAAAACTCACTGAACTAGCAGCCAGGAAAGAGCAAGAAAACAACTTCACTTTACGTAGCCAGGATGATAATTATGTCTTACCTTTGCTGTTTTGTGATCAAAGGTTGTGTTTAAGGGCATAAAAACGGTTAATCCGATGTCTCTGTGTAAATGATTACTGATAATCCATCAGTACAATTATAAATGATAAATGCAATAAACGGATTATAGAGAGCCGAAGTCCCTCCCTTTCCGGTGGACCTCCATGGGACCTTATTTCGGAAAAATTATGTATTGAAATCAATGGCGAGAGAGAAATTATCTTTCGATCCCATTTGAATTGTGCACAAATTACACAAAAATAATTTCCAAGTAAAAAAAGTCACAGTTTGTCGTAAAACTGTTGAAATACAAGACTATGAAAAACACACAACTAGAAAGATTACAAATCCAAGAGTCGGGTAAGTGATGTCATAATTGTTTTCCTCCCCCAAATAAGAGATAGCTAAGATAAGATAACTTTATCAAGATGCCTGTGTGCCTTGTACCAGGTTGTAATCATACCAGCAATGGGTCTTGCTCGTTCTTTCGCTTCCCGTCTGATGAAAGGACCAGGGAAGCACGTTAGTTAGCATTACAGCCTTAGCCTTGTCATTTGTATTAGCCTTAACGTGAAGTAACACTAAGTAACCCAAAATGTTAAACAGTAAGAGTAGAAGTCATATTTCGTGAACCCTTTGAAGAGTACTGTCACACCGGTGCAGAGGCGTGGGAAGGTATTTTGAGTGGGGGTGCTGAGGTGCTGGACTCCAGTGAACACTATTACGGGCACTATAGAGCACGCACAAAAGCACTCCCCACACGCAAACACACAGTACACCCGCGACTGTTACAATGAAGGCTCGGTAATCATCTCACGGCATATAGGCAGGGGTAAAGTGCTATTTTTTACGAGTGGGGAGCGGAACTCACCTCCTCTAGGGGGGTCCGGGGGGATGATCCCCCGGGAAGATTTTTTTTAAATATTGAAGTTAAAAGCATCAATCTGGTGCACTTTGAGAGCAACATTAAGAGATCTATGGATACATCTCTCAACACCCAGATGAAACACAACTGTAAGCAGATGTTCTTTTTTCTTTATGGATATTTTTAAAAATCACTCCCCTTTCAAACTGTATTCTTGTTTTACTGCCATATAGTATTTCATAACTGTTTTTCCTTTATTCTCTTATTTATTTTATAACTATAATGATCATATGAAGGTGTGTCGCGGAAATAATCTTTTGAATAATTTGTGACCAAACCGTTTGAGACCCACTGAGATAACTTAGACTAAAGTTAACTATCTAAACACTCAGAGAGTCCTTTAGCTCACCTGAGCCTCTCAGTCTGAGAGGAGAGCTCTCCTCCAGCTTGTTGTGGAACAAACAGCTCCGTATGTCCGTTAGTGCAGCTAGCTAACCAGATGCTAACAACACGGTCCCTGCTGCTGGCACCGGTCCCTCTCTCTCTCTCCCTCTCTCCCACACACTAAATGCGCTATTTCCACACACACCAACACACTCTCACTCCATAATCGTCCAGGAGCGACGTTTGGTCAGGGTCCCGTGGCGTGCAGTTGTGACGCTCCTAGGCTCCTTCAGCTTCATAAAGGGAAGCAAATAGCTTTCAACTGATTGCAATGTATTCCCATCTGATTTGACGATCATGGAAGCACGGCATTCGTTTGTGTCGGCTGTACCTGTACGCGTTCAATAAACGATCGTTCATATTTTGGGCGAACGTGAACTGAAGGTACTGTATTTTTGCTATATGAACGCAATTGAGAACGCGTTCATTCTCAGCGCTGTATAACGGCGTTCAAAAGTGCGTTCATTCTCAGCACTGTATTATAACGGCGTTCAAAAGTGTGCCAGATTTATGCCTTTCAGCCGAAAACCCAGTTAAAACACACCGTAAACAGGCTTCAAATTAATGCGGAAAGCCACCCAATCTGGCAACAGCAAGCTGCCTGTGACGCGTACACGCCTGTCACCCCTGGCTGTCGCACTAAAATATACGTCATCAGACTCCTCACAACAAACAATGTGGAACCGCGGAACCGGCGAGCATTGAATGAATGAATGAATTAGTATGGACGAAGCCGAGAGCAGCTGCAGCAGCACTCGCTCAGAGTCAGACTCTATGGCGTCGGCGTATGAGCATTTAAAAGAGTTTTACGTTAAAGTCAGTACTGACTCAGACGGAAAAAATCTAACGTTTGCCTGTAAACTGTGTCCGCCCGGTTTGAAAAAGCAAGTCCGTACATCGACGACGTCGACAGCAAACCTTAAACGGCACATTGAGAATAAGCACACGACTAGCCTTTCAAGGTATGTGCGAGTGGCGAATAAAAAAGAGAGCCAAAACAGATCCTCTACCACCCAAATCCCATTAACATCGTACAGGAGCGGCCCTGTTTTCACTGTCTCCCAGCCGCAGCTAGACAACATGGTTTTGCAGTACATCACTGGAGACCTGCAGCCTTTGAGTAAAGTGGAAAGGCCAGCTTTCATAAACCTAATTAAAGGGTTGCAGCCATCCAAAAAGGTGCCATCAAGAAAAGAGTACAGATACTGCTAAACAAGCAATTTCAAGAAAACATATGTGAACTTAAATCTGTACTCTCTGACGTCGATGCTGTGTGCACAACAGCATATTGCTGGACAGCTGTGAATAAGTCCTTTATAGGCATCACTATACACAGGCTAAACAAAACTGATGTTTCTGAGAGACACTCTGCAGTACTGGCATGCCGGCGGATTGAAGGAGGACATACACATGATGTATTGGCAAAAGTATTGTCAGATGTGAACAAAGAATTCAAGACCCACAACAAGGTTGTGTGTACAGTAACAGACAATGCTTCAAATTTTGTCAAGGCATTCAACTGTTTTGGGATGGACATGGCTATTGATGCCGAAGAGCCAGAGACAGTGGTCTTTGATTAAACTGAAAGTAAAGATGCCAATGAACCAGATTCAGCCTTTGCTGCCGCCAGTGACAGGTCAGATGAAGATGACCAGATGGAGCCTGAGCCTCTGTCAGATTTGGATCATCCCTCTCTCCCCCCTCACAGAAGGTGCATGGCTCACACCTTGAATCTAGTGGCCAAAGATACAGAAAAGGTAACTGAAAAATGCTACAAAGCAATGTCGAGGGCTGTTTTTGCAAAGCATCTGCTCTGTGGAACAAGGTTAAGTGGAGTTCAAAGTCTTCTGATACTGTGGAGGAAAAGCTTGGGATTAGCTTTGTTGCGCCAAATGACACAAGATGGAACTCTGTATTTCTTTCCATGGACCGACTGTCTCGCATTGCAACACTAACTACCAAGGCAGAAATGAATGTGGATGAGGTCACCTCTGCAAATGATGCCACTCCCCTACATGACAAGCTGCTCCTGCACGATGTGAGTGATGAGTTTGGCTTTCGTCGATTCTCACCAGATGAAGTCAATTTCATACACAAGTTTGTGGATGTGATGAGGCCTTTGGCACTTGCACTAAACATCCTCCAAGCAGAGAAGAACATCTTCCTTGGGTACCTGGCTCCAAACATTGTGCAACTGTCATATGAATGACCTGTTGGATGAGAGCACAAAACCCACTGCTGCAGAGGGTCTCATTACATGCCGTCCCCTCATAAAGAGCATCTTGCAGTCACTGAGCACAAGGCTGGCAGGTCTTCTGGAGAAGAGGGAGCACATACTGTCCGCTATACTGGTGCCAAGATTCAAGCTTGACTGGGTCCAAGATGAGGAGAAACATGTGCAGTACAGATTGATGCTGAAAAGAGAATTGCAAAACAACTCTGATGACTCGGATGCAAGAGACTCAGGTCAAACCCAGTCCAGTGACGAAAGTAACAAGAAAGATCCTGCAGCTTCATTCTTCAGATTTAACAGAAACCCTCAGGTTCCTCAAAAATCTGAAGTGGACACTTATTTGGATGCCCCAACCACAGATGGGTTTGATGAGTACATGCAGTTTCCAAAACTCAAAAGGCTGTTCATAAAACACAACAAAGCACTGCCCTCAAGCGCTCCGGTAGAGAGGCTCTTCAGCATCGGTGGTCAAATATTCAGGTAGGGATGAGCTGTGATTATATTCCTAATCTAATTTTTTCAGTAATTGCCATTTGCCTCAGTACACAATTCCTTTAATACAGATTACTGTTACAATGTTTGCCACAATAATCATGACGTTAACATGCCTTCTCTTCTTCTTCTTTCTTCTTCTTCTTTCATCTCATTCAGGCCCAGAAGAAACCAGCTGGGAGATGACAACTTTGAGAAGCAGCTGATCTTGAATGCCAACAAAAATATTTGAAGGTATATATATTATTGTTGTGACCTGTTTTTTGGGCTATAGAAGTACAATGTATTGCTAATGGAGATGAGTATATTGGTGTGCAGAGGTGAGCTGCATAAAAATAACAGTCAGAGCATATCTTGTTTTTGTTTTTACAGGAAGCAAGAAACAGCAGATCCACCAGGGAGTGACCAGACCACTGTGACCGAAACAGCAGATCCACCAGGGAGAGAACAGACCACTTTGACCAGTGACAGAGGATCTTCATTCAGATAAGGCATTTTCAGGATGGACAGAAAGTAACAATGTCCTTGCCCCTGGACACTTTTGGACTCTTTTTTTATTTTCACAAATTATTATATGTGATTTAGTTATTTTAGTTATTTATTTGAACTGTAACCAGTGGTGACGGATCTTCACTCAGTATTTTCACTCACACTGGACAGAAAGTAATAGCAGTACTGTCCATGGGCCTTGGACTCTGACTGACTCTTTAAGTTATTGGTTTTTTTGACCTAATTTTTTGACCTTTTTTACCTCATTCATTTGGGCTGAATATTGCACCCAAGTTATGACCCAAGTTATAGAACTTTTTGTTCTTTGGGCAAACAAGTCAGGAAAAAAAAAGAATGTGACTGACTTAATGAAAAGAGAATTAATGTTTAAATGTTTTGCACTTTGAATATTGAACTTTGAGGTACAACCTTTGTTTCATACCTCAGCCTGGTTCCTTCCTAGCCTGTTGTGTTAGTACAGAGTTATGTCGGCACATGTTTATATGTTATATGTTTGCACAATGACTACTTTCACTTTTGGTACTTTAAGTATATTTAGATTATTATACTTAATAAAGACTATTCAAGCAGCACTTTTTTCCTCATGTTTTTGAAAATATACTGTAGAGATGAAAGCTGCAGCTGCTACTAGTGTGGACTGAATGGGCGGCAGCAAAGCGTTATGGAAATGCCAGTATTCTGATTGCTGTCTGTGGTTCTATATGGGTTGTGGCAATCATTTTGACAAATAATAGCTCGCAGCAACGTATTGAAAAAATAACTATAAACTATAAATTAGTTCATTTTTGAAACCATAAACTTTAGTTCAACATTTTGAATTATGAACTATGAACTGAACTAGTTCATTTTAAAATGTGTGAACTGTGAACTGAACTAGTTCATGTAGAAAGTGAACTTTCCCAACACTGGCTGCCCTTAAAGGCAATGTGAGCGTCCATTCCCATTGGATAACGGAGAATTGTACACCCGGAAGTAAGTATTCCCCTTACTGTCGATTGATTTTAAAGTGATATCTGCACTACTCATCGACTAAAAAACACCAGATTATCCTTGTTAATTACACAACATTGATTGGTTTAAATTGTGTGCAATGCTTTTGTATTTTTCCCCTTCGATTCGGAGAAACAAATATTTTTTCGGAGTAAAGGATGGCAGAAGACACTACACTACCCATAATCCCCAGCTATCGTTTAGGACTACACCATGTGCTCTGTTTGACAAACCCCGTGATTAGTTCTCAAGCTCTGTGATTGGTTGACCTCCAACTGCATTCCATATGAAAAAAAAACGTTTCGTAAAAGATAAAATCATACTTTATTCAGCAGTGCTTGCTTTACTCTCTGAAAGTCATCACATGAATGCATTGTAATATATGGTTCGGCTGCATTAAATATATTACACATCTGTCGTAGTTCTTTATTTTTTATTTATATACAGAGGTCGGGCTCAGAATAGACCGGAAACTATTCGTTTACCGTTCAGTTTGAATTTCATAATAAAGTTAGTTGTAATATTTTGTTTTGATATTATTGTTTTTTATTAACTACTAGAGCTCTGGGTCATGTTAAGACCATCTTTTCTGTGTTGCTGTGGGTTTTTTCCATCGCTTTTGTGTTACAAATATCAGAACAATAACTAGATATATCCGTCGTAAACTAAACCAGAAACAGCAGTATATTTTATTTTGTTAACACTGTAAACTTGACAGCTTTTTAACCCAAACCGCCCACTGGTTAAAGCACGTTATTACACGTTTAGAGTAATGCAATGCAGGTAGATTGTGTTGCTTTTTAATGACTGTTTAAAATGCCTTTTTCTTAATGTGTTATTATTATTATTAACTACTTGTTACTCGTTGCTATGGACGCTGCTATCGACATTATTTCTGTTATGTTGTGTAACTTTTCAATGGTGTTATCTTTATTGCTACCCCCTTCCCCGTCAATGTATAGTGTTGGTCCACAGCGCAAACGTATTAGTTTAACAAAATCTGCATCTAAAATTGTGGCATAGATAGCCTACGTTATTTTCCCCTGTTCAATTCTCCATTTACTCAACAATAACACATAATTATCCTTGTGTTTATTTATTTGTTTGATTAATAAACACAAGTTGGAGTCCTTCAGGACCGAGGGTCGGAGCAGCTCATTTGCTTGAGAGAATATTACACCCGGAAGTAAGTATTCTCTCCGCTTCGCTTGACAAACCCTGGGATACTCCTCAAGCTCTGTGATTGGAGAGTGTGCTCCGAGGGTTACGCCGAGCGTCGAACAGCACTTAAAATGGGATTGAACCACGGCAGACTGTCCAAAACTGGATTTGAACGGGTCCACTGCGTCCCCCCCTCCCCCACCCCGTCCCCAGAACTACACATGCTGGCTATTGTGTTTCGCAACATGTTCTCTATCTATGGCACGTCTCTACTGGGAGTTGTAGTTTTAAAAGACGTTTTCATATTTCCCATAACAAGAAGTTGCCAGTATTAAACTGTGTACATCCCTGGAGGTTTAGGGGATAGGAAACACTCAAATTTAAAACATATAATTAATAAATGGGTGAAAATTGCTTGTGCCCATTATGGGCAGCATTAATATATATACCCACATGCCAGCTAAGGTCATAAGAGCTTTATTTAACAGCTGGTCTTATGTTTGTGACCCCTCCTCCATGTTAATTGATAACATTACATTACATTAATTGATAAGCCTGAAACATGCACTTGTCAAGGTTCAGAGGCAAATTTTGCAAATATGGCAGTTGCCATCGATCTTCTTAAGATAAGATATACTTTATTGATCCAAAGTTGCAAACATTTGCGTTACATCAGCATGTGTAACAGTTGTAAATATGCAGTGGTGTTTATTTGTAAATCATTTAGTATAATCACACAAATTATGTCTTTTATATTTAATAATTCTGTGTTCTTTATTTATTAATTGTTCAATACCTGACAAGGCCGGAGATGAAATATCTACATACATCTTATAAGAGTATAATACATATGTATAATATCAGTTAAAAATAAATGCTTCAACATAGTTAACATTGCTGGAGGTATGCACAAATATTGATAGATGTCTTGTAATGCACTATTGAGGAAGTTTTTCATTCATTGCATAACTACACCGTTTGTGAATATGATATGTCAATAAACCTTAGAAAATCTTGAAATCTTGAAAGGGATGTGCAAAATAGTCATTATATACGGTCTTTAATTAACTATTAGTAGAGAATAACGAGTAATGAATATACTTTATAGGGATCCTATTAATATCTAATAATAAAAATAATGAAATTCAATAACATGCTTTAACCACTAGGTGTCCCTTTATATCAGCTGTGCACCTTTATGGTGTAAATACAGCCTATCTACCAATTGGATCAAATATAAAAGTCAGCCGAATTAGTGTTGATAATGCAAGGAGACGTATTGTGTGAAAATAAATGTAAGATGTTGTTTAATTGCTGATATATTTATGATCCACATCACATTTTCAGTGTTGGCTGCAATTCCTCATGTTTGTCTAGAAGTCTTCTCATCAGGGCTCTATAAATAGAGAACTACGGCAGATATGTAATATTTAATGCAGCCGAACCGTGTATTACAATGCCGTTATGTAATGACTTTCAAAGAGAAAAGCAAACACATTCGGAATAAAGTATTATTCTTTTTTTTTTTTAAATGTTTTCGGTCTGTTTCCGGTATTTGTTAATGACGATGTGATGTGAGATGTGAGACTGGAATTGCACAGGGGGAAATAACGTATCTTTAGATGCGGATTTTGTTAAACTAATACGTTTGCACTGTGGACCAACACTATACATTGACGGGGAAGGGGGTAGCAATAAAGATAACACCATTAAACAGTTACACAACATAACATAAATAATATCGATAGCAGCGTCCCTAGCAACCACCTTGGTAACAATGAAAACGTTCTATGGACGCAATTTCCTGAAGTAATCTTCGTAATAACTAGCAAACTAAAGATCATGTACATCCACTGCACACATAATCTGAAATAACAACTCATATTTCTCGCATCAAATGACATCAAAACGCATTTTAATGGCCAAACTAACTTTAAAATAGGCATTTTCCACCGAGAATAAAACGAAATTCGGCCATGTTTTTTTTTTCTGCAGGGAGTAGGGGTGGGCCGATCGATCCCAAAATATTGATACTTCCGGTATTACTTTACGTTTCAAAATATCGATACTAGAGCCAATAGGATCGATACTTTTATACTTTTTTTCCCCTTCTCCTCTACTTTCTTCAAAAAACTATGTGCAGACGAACACAAGTCTATGCTCTTTTCTTCTCTCTCCAGTCCACTGCTGTCCTCCTCTCCTCGAGGCTCGCGCACGCGCTCCCTGCCTGAACGCCGATTATCAAGCTGACTGACAGCAGCCGGCAGGGCAGGACAGCAACAGCCAGCGACTCGCGAGTGCAACACACAAACGCGCATGATGGCTGAGAGAAAGAGCAGCGTTGTTCGGAGCAATTTCACAAATGGCAATTACAACTTAGCGAACTGTGATGTGTGCAAGAAGACAGTTCGCTACTCTGGCCACTTTGTATTGTTATTTTTCATGTTTGCACTTTAAATTTGCAAAAGTAAAACGTTTATTTGTCTATAAAAACTGTACTGTCTGTATTCATGAAAATGAATTCAGATTTAGTCTATTTATGATGCTTTCAGCTCAAAAATCATGTCATGCAGCTCCCCCCTATATGAAAGTACATAAGACGCTTTTCATTTAAAAAAGTATCGGTATCGATATCGATATCGGCGATACTGGCCCTGAAATACTTGGTATCGGATCGAATCCAGATTTTGTGGTATCGCCCACCCCTAGCAGGGAGAAAGTTGAAGATCATGTGACATAGACGCCAGCCATTTGAATGAATTGAATGCAGTTGGAGGTCAACCAATCACAGAGCTTGAGAACTAATCATGGGGCTTGTCAAACAGAGCACATGGTGTAGTCCTAAAAGATAGTTGGGGATTCTGGGTAGTGTAGTGTCTTCTGCCATCCTTTACTCAGAAAAAATATGTATTTCTCCGAATCGAAGGGCAAAAATACAAAAGCATTGCACACAATTTAAATTAATCAATCAATGTTGTGTAATTAACAAGGATAATCTGGTGTTTTTTAGTCGATGAGTAGTGCAGATATCACTGTAAAATCAATCGACAGTAAGGGGAATACTTACTTCCGGGTGTACAATTCTCCGTTGTCCAATTGGAATGGAAGCTCACATTGCCTTTAAGGGCAGCCGACACAAACGAATGCCGTGCTTCCATGAGCGTCAAATCCCGCCGCAGATGGGAATACATTGCAATCAGTTGAAAGCTATTTGCGTCGCTTTATGAAGCTGAAGGAGCCTAGGAGCGTCACAACTGCACGCCACGACCAAATGTCGCTCCTGGACGATTATGGAGTGAGAGTGTGTTGCACACACACACACAGAAGCGAGCTTGAATGACACAAGCACACTTTTATTTCCATGCAACTCTCTGATTGATCTGATGTCTTGCCTCTGTTGCAGTCACTGAACACGGGAAATTACAGTCCTGCTGTCCTCTCTAGTGTCTTGATGAGGTTCACGTAAAGCACGGTTAATGTATTATATTATTGGGGTAGAATTATCCGGGGCTACAGAAAAAACATCGCACCCCCTGCCTGCCGCTAGGGGGTGCTGCAGCGCCCTCAGCACCCCCCTTCCCGCGCCCTTGTACCGGTGTGATCATTCTATAATACACCGGGGCAGGCATGCTAACGCTAGATTAGCATCGGCGATCTTTTCTACTTCATGCTATCTGCACAAATGGTTAACTGTGAACATTAAAAAGATCAGGCAGTTCAGGGAGAATCAAAGGAAGGCAGGCGGGCAGGCAGGAAGCTTTGCATGACATTCTTCTGGACGTGTTTCATTGTGGTAATAGTGAGGGTGAGTCAATCCCTTTTTTGGCAAGACAGTACTGACGGCGATCATGGTGTTGGTGACCAACCCAGTCTCACGGCATTTCGTGTTATAGTCACAACATTTAATCTATTGATTCGTGTTCACCAACACGATTTTCCCCTTTTTTTCGTGTCACACAGAACAATTTTAAAAGCAATGTATTTTTTATTGGTAGTATGTTTCGTGCCTGCAGCACGTCTTTTTGTCCGTTCGGGTCTCGGAGGACCGGAAGCTGTGGGGTTCATAAAAACATGTTCTTACTCAATATCAAGCCACGATTATTGTTTTTATTTTAAATCGTATAATGTCAGACTTTTTTTGTCGTCTGTGAGGAAAAGAAATGGGGCTCAGAGCCTCAAAATACTGAAATCTGTATTTTTTTAAATCTTTTTTTCCTTCTAATTTGTTATTCTTTTCTAAATAACACACTGTTATTTACTAACCAATAACTAGGGTTGCAAAGGAGCCGAAAGTTTCCGGTACATTTCCGGAAAGTTTCCATGGGAAGTTAAGCTGGGGAATCTTGGAAATATTCCATGCAAAATTAAACAAAAAAACATGACATTTCAACAGAACAAGTTTTAATTATTTTATTGAACAATTAGTTATTTCATTGAAGAATGAAAACAGGAATGATGAGTTAAAAATTACTCATCCCGCCAACCCCATTCATTAAAAAATGAACAAAAATGCACCCCCTATCCAAAAATCCCCACAAAGTCCCATTCAAAATGTTAAATGAAAAGAGCCCTTCTCCCTCCAAAAGGTCCCATTAAACATGCAAATCTTCCTTCAAGCAATCCTCTGCATTTTTGCTAAACCCTTTCAGTCAACGGGCTCTTCCTGGGCCTCATCAACATCCAACTCTGAGGCTTCCTCTTCAGTGTCATTATCCAGCCTTGTTGAGGATGGCTCTGTATCAGGCTCAGAGAGCCTTAGGTTTGCCCGAATGCCAACCAGTTTTTCCACTCTCACATTTGTGAGCCTGTTGCGAACCTTTGTGTGGTCTCAATAGCCATGCAGTAAGCAGTGTGCTATGGCATGGATATTCAAGTGTACTTGAATGGCATCTGTTGGTTTTAGTCAAGATTATGCTAAAATATACTTTCCCAAAATATATTTAAGTTCCCTATTCAGAGCCAACCTTCAATTTTGAAAATTCCCTGTTTATTCCCATTTATTCCCGTTAATTCCCTTGGAAAGTTTCCATCTTTGAAAATTCCCGGAATTGTGCAACCCTACCAATAACAGACAATGATCCTTGTTTTTATTTATTTGTTTAATTCCTAAATCTCTGGCTTATTTGGTGTCCGTCAGGAACTGAATTTCAAAATAAAAATAACCGGAAACAGACGTAGGCCTATAAGGGTAATTTTGAGCATCATTGCGATACACAGCCACTGAACTGATTACCCAAGATCCTCAGCTATGGTTTAAGCTCGCTGATTGGATGTTTTAGCCGCAATGCATGTAGGGATATGCTGTTAATGCCATATCAAATCCGAAAAACATTTCTGAGTTTAGGATGGCCGAAGACACTACACTACCCATAATCATTACATTACATTACATTGCATTTAGCTGACGCTTTTATCCAAAGTGACTTACAATAAGTACATTTGACCAGGAAGATACAACCTTGAAGAAAACAGAATCATATAAGTACATCAGGTTTCATAGAGCCAAACATTTCAAGTGCTACTCAACTGGCTTTAGATTAGCCAGTCCTTTATTAGTATATAAGTGCTTTGTTAGTAATTCTATTGCTCGAAGTGGAGTCGAAAGAGATGAGTTTTCAGTCTGCGGCGGAAGATGTGCAAGCTATCTGCTGTCCTGATTTCAATGGGGAGCTCATTCCACCATTTTGGAGCCAGGATAGCCCCAGCTATCGTTTAGGACTACTTTCCCCGTGATTAATCTTCAAGCTTTGGGATTGGATGTTGGAGTGGCAGTGCGCCAAGGTTACGCCGAGCGTCAAACAGCTGTTTGAAATGGAACGAAACCACGCCAGACTATCCAAAACTGGAATCGAACGCCCCCCCAGAACTACACATGCTGGCTATTGTGTTTCGCAAAATGTTCTATGGGACGTCTCTACTGAACGTTTTCCTTTTTCCCACAATTAGAAGTTGCCAGCATTAAACACATTGGAGTTATCAAATGTAAAACATATAATTAATAAATGGGTGAAAATCGCTTGTGTCCATAATGCGCAGCATTAATATATACCCACATGACAGCCCATTGTTACTTTGTAATTCTACTCCACTACAATTCAGAGGTTAACCTGGTATTTTTACTCCACTACATTTATTTGAGTTACTTTGCAGATTCTGATTAATGATGTGAAATATAAAAAAACCTTAAATCAGACTTTAGTGACACCTGAGTAAAATTCAGGGAAGATGATTGTCAAGTGCAAACAATCAGGCGAGATATTTGATAGTTGGTGCTTGAGAAGACTAAACATGTATCTGCAATTGACATGAATGGAAACGAGTGATAAAGTATATTCACTACTCATTATTCTCTAGTTAATTAAAGACTGTATAATGGCTATTTTGCACATCCCTTTCAAGATTTCAAGATTTTCTAAGGTTTATTGACATATCATATACACAACTATGGTGTAGTTATGCAACGAATGAAGAACTTGGGTCGCAGCTGAGTGCACAGCGCATTACAAGACATCTATCAATATGTGTGTACCTCCACCATTAAACTGTCAAATTCTGCACATTTCTTATACTATCTACATACATAAGAGTATAATTCATGTGTATAATATCAGTTAAAATAAGTGCTTCAACATACAGATATAGCACTCCAGATAGGACTCACATGGGTGTGTCCCAGTCAAAAGCCCAGCGGATCCCAGTGGCTGGGGGTGTTGCCAAATTGCTAGAGGGCGTTGCCAAATTTCCCCATTTGTTAAATTAAAGGATTTAACCATGAGATGGCGCTTCATTCACAAATACACAAAGACAACTGGGTGTTGTAGAACTTAGTCTGTTTGCAATGTTTGCAGCTCTGCAGTTCTATTTCGTCCCTACTGACCGCCAGAGGCGGTGCTTTAAGCACTGGATATGTCCACCGCGTGCATGCGCAGCTCGAGTACCAATAACAACAAAGTCACCTGCGACCCACGTGACACCGGCTATATCAGCCGGTGTCGTCAGAGGATCTGTTCCTTTCATCTTCTCGCTGCGCGAGAGTACCGTGGCTACCTTTTTGTAGCAACAGCGTTCAGGTTTGAACGTTTGATCTGAGGGATTTCTCTGCAAGCAGCTGGCCGCGTGCAGCTTCGCGACTGACAGTCGGAGCTACGGGTCGTTAACGCGTCCTCCAGGAGCTGTGGCCGGCTGTGCACTGTGCAGGGCCTCGACAGACAGGTTTGTGTCAGCTTGTTGCTGGTGATGGCTGTGTCCCTGCACCCTCTCCCAGCCAAGTTGTCCTGATTGCCGTCTTATTTTTTGTTTGGCTTAGACTTTGTGGTGACGACAGAGTTCCCGCTTCCTCTCCCATAAAGTTGCCCTTTTGAAAATTCTGCTTGTGGCGTTGTGCCCGAGCTATCATTAGCATTTGAGTCCCAGCTTTGGCTGTGTCCCTCATTTAGTATGGAAAGACCAGAGTGTCATATTTTAAACCCGTTTTTCGTTTAGATGCAGAGAGTAAGGTAAGTACTTTCCATTTCATAGAAGCTAATTATCTGGTCTTAACCTTTGTGTTCTGACTTGGTCGCTTGTTTGTTAGCAGCAGCCGCTTGGCTAACACCTTGCATGTACTGTTAAGCTTCATTATTTAACTCAGCCGGTGAGGGCAGTGCTCCCGCTCCCGGTAACATAGGGTTTGATTGCAGTAGCGCTATATCGTTGTATTACTGCTCCTAGTACTAGACTCCTAGCACGAGGATGATATGCAGAGAACACTGCGGGTGCTACTGTAACCATGGCCAACGGTTCTATGCGGGCTGTTCTCTTTCTTAGAAGCTAATTATCTGGTCTTAACAACGTGTTCTGACTTGGTTGCTCGATTGTTAGCAGCAGCCGCTTGGCTAACACCTTGCATGTACTGTTAAGCTTCATTATTTAACTCAGCCGGTGAGGGCAGTGCTCTCGCTCCCGCTCCCGGTAAACGCATGGTATGGTTGCAGTAGCGCTATATCGTTATATTTACTGCTCCTAGTAATAGACTCCTAGCACTAGGACGATATGCAGAGAACAGTCTCCACTGTGTATGGATTGTGCTCTGCATGTGTGGCCATTAAAGAGGCTTTCATCTTCCCAATATTATATTATCTAGTGTGCACCGGTCACAGTTACTATTGTAACTACGGTTCCAAGCCGCGTAAGTACTGGCCATAGTCAATACCGTAACTAGGGCTCTAGGTGGTGTAAGTACTGGCCATAGTTACTACTTTAACTAAGGTTATAAGCCGTAAGTACTGGCCATAGTTACTACTGTAACTACGGTTCCAAGCCGTGTAAGTACTGGCCATAGTCAATACCGTAGCTATGGCTCTATGCTGTGTAAGTACTGGCCATAGTTACTACTGTAACTACGGTTCTAAGCCGTAAATACTGGCCATAGTTACTACTGTAACTACGGTTCGAAGCTGTGCAAGTACTGGCCATAATCAATACCGTAACTACGGCTCTATGCTGTGTAAGTATTGGCCATAGTTACTACTGTAACTACGGTTCTAAGCCATGTAAGTACTGACCATAGTTACTGCTGTAACTACGGTTCCAAGCCGTGCAAGTACTGGCCAGAGTTAATACTGTAACTACGGCTCTATGCTGTGTAAGTTCTGGCCATAGTTACGACTGTAACTACGGTTCTAAGCCATGTAAGTACTGACCATAGTTACTGCTGTAACTACGGTTCCAAGCCGTGCAAGTACTGGCCAGAGTTAATACTGTAACTACGGCTCTATGCTGTGTAAGTTCTGGCCATAGTTACGACTGTAACTACGGTTCTAAGCCGTGTAAGTACTGGCCATAGTTACTACTGTAACTACGGTTATATGCCATGTGAGCACTGACCATGGTTACTGCTGTAACTACGGCTCAGTGCTGTTCTCTTCTTTAGGAGCTAGTTATCTGGTCTTAAACATGTGTTATTTGACTTGATCTCGCTCGATCGTTAGCAGCAGCCGCTCGGCTAACGTCTTGCGTGTACTGTTAAGCTTCTTCATTTTACCCAGCTAGGTGACGGCAGTGCTCTCGCTCCCGCTCCCTCTGCCAGTAATGCGGATGTAGCTACATCCCTTTTTCTGTTCGGCGATTAGCAGCACCGCTCTACTCTTCCCGTTCAGCAGGTAGCCGGTGAAGGCTGTGTTCCCGCACCCGCTCCCGGTTACGCTGCATCTGGCCTTCGTCTCTAACTCAACCAGTGAAGGCAGTGTTCTCGCCCCCCGCTCCTGGTAGACGCTGAACTGCCTCGTTTTTCCGTCAAGCAGGTAGCCGGTGAAGGCTGTGTTCCCACACCCGCTCCCGGTTACGCTGCATCTGGCGTTCGTCTCTAACTCAACGAGTGAAGGCAGTTCTCGCCCCCGCTCCTGGTAGACGTGGAACTGCCTCGTTTCTCCGTTAAGTAGGTAGCCGGTGAAGGCTGTGTTTCCGCACCCGCTCCCGGTTACGCTGCATCTGGCATTCGTCTCTACCTCAACCAGTGAAGGCAGTGTTCTCGCCCCCGCTCCTGGTAGGCGCTGAACTGCCTTGTTTTCCCGTGAAGCAGGTAGCTGGCGAAGGCTGTGTTCCCGTACCCGCTCCCGGTTATGCTGCATCTGGCATTCGTCTCTAACTCAACCGGTGACGGCAGTGTTCTCGCCCCCGCTCCTGGTAGACGCTGAACTGCTGTGTTTATTAATCCAGCCAGGTGAAGGCAGTGCTCTCGCTCTCGCTCCCGCTCCCGCTCCCTCTGCCGGTAACGTGGGTCTACTTCCCTCTTTCTGTTCGGCGAGTAGCAGCAACGCTCTACTCTTTCCATTAAGCAGGTAGCTGGTGAAGGCTGTGTTCCCGCACTCGCTCCCGGCTACGCTGCATCTGGCTACCTACAGAATGGCTAATTCATGTAGCGCCTGTATGGCTTCTCTTGAGCCCGAGGACGGCCACAACCACTGCACCTCCTGCCTCGGCCGCCTCTGGCGGTCAGTGGGGACGAAATTCGAGCATCTGAGGGAGGTTCTCACGGTAAACGCCTGCATGAGCTGTAGCTGCATGCCTCGGGCGCTCAGAGTGGCTAGAATAACTGAGGTGGAACGTCTGGCAGCAGCCAACAGACACCTCTCCTTGTCATATCCTCCTCCAGATCAATTCGGCCGTTCCCGGCAACTTGAGGGAGCGATGGCTATGGGTGCTCCCCCCAATAGAAGGACTAGAAACAGGCTGTCCTCTAAAGTGGATCGGCTAGCTGCCGGTAGGGGCATGATGAAGTCGCCTCTTGGCCCTTCAGCTTGGGCCCAGTGTAGGGGCTGCTAGCAGGCCGCCTGCCCACCCTCCCCCCTTCGGATAACGCCCCTCCTTCGGTTGGCGCACCTCCTGCGGCTGACGCACATCCTTCGGTTGACACACCTCTGTATGAGGACGCATTATCGCTGGTACAGACTCGTCGCCAGGTTTGGCTGGCCCAGTCACCACTAACGGAGGCATGTAGGAGAGTCCTCCGTAGCGTACCAGTCGAGCCAGGGGAGCTGTTTGGGTCAGCTGCCCTGGAGGCACAGGAGTGTGCTGCCCAAGCTAGGCAGACCAGGCAGCAGCTCGCGGGTCTTCGCAGACCTGTGCCCACTCCCAGCAGGCCCAGGGGCCGCCCTAGCAGCCGCACTCAGCCGCCGGATTACAGGGGTGGTCTGCAGAGGTCTTAGCGGCCAACTCAACCGCCTCCCAATGACTTTCGTGCCCCAGGTCGCCCGCCTTCCAGGCGGCCTCGTGCCCCAGAGCCTTACCGGCGCCCCCAAAGGGGCTCCAGGGGCCGGGAGGCTGGGCCCTGAAATCCCGGGGGCGGTCGTCGGCTGCTTTCCCAGCAGCAGCTCAGTTACTGGGCGATCTGTACTTCCGGCCCTTGGATGGTTTTCACCTTAACCCAGGGGTACTGACCGCAGCTCCGGCCCCTAGCCTTTGGCTGGGTCTAATTGACAGTCGTCAGCGTTCCGGCAGGGGCCCTAGCTCTGGCCCAAGAGTTGTCCGTCCTTCTGTCCAAGGACGCAATCGAGCCGTTAAGACCCTCTGCTTAGCCCAGGGGGTTCTACTCGGCGTACTTTCTCGTGAGCAAGAAAGTCGGCGGATTTTGCCCGATCTTGGACCTCAGAGGAATCAACAAGTTCCTGAAGGTGCTGCCATTCTATATGCTGACCACTGCACATGCACAGGTGGAGTGGTACTCAACCGTGGACTTGAGGGATGCCTACTTCCACGTGGGCCGGGCAAGATGGTGCCTTATATTCAGTTCCTCCGGCCCTTGGGCAGACTGGCGGCTGCCTCGGCTGCTGGGCCCTTAGGCCCGCTGTCGTTGCGCCCCATGCAGATGTGGCTGAACAGCCTTCACTTGGACGCCAAGTGGCACAGGCTCAAGGAAGTCAGGGTGTCGCAGCATTGCCTCCACTCTCTGTCACGCTGGAGGGGCAGGGCCTATCTCCTGATGGGCGAGCCCATGGGCGCCATCCCATCTCGCCAGGAGACCATCACCATAGGTACATGTCTCTCAGGGTGGGGTGCAGTGCGGCAGGGCAGGACTGTTCAGGGTCAGCGGTCTGCCCTGGAGGGTGCACGCCAGGTCAACGTGCTAGAGCTTCGGGCTGTGCAGTTTGCACTCACACACTTTCTACCCCAACTGGGGGGCAAGAATGTGCGTGTTCCTTGGGGACAGCATGTACGTTGTTGCTTAGACAACAGTCCCTTCTAGATAGTGGACGTTCTCAATCCACTCTGAATTTATGTGGCTGCCATTTCTGCCCGACATGTTCGGGTCAACGGCGCCACGGCGGGGTGCCACAGGTCGGTGTCCCTCATTATGAGAGGGGCTTTACGGCAGCATCCCCCTAGCACCGCGAGGGCTCCGGCTTGGGACCTGCCCCTGCTGCCGGATGCCCTATCATCTCCTCCCTTTGAGCCCCTGGCCCAGGTGGGGCTTAGGTGGCTGCCCACGAAGGCAGCATTTCTGCTTGCCATAGTCTCAGGGAATCGAGTCGGGGAGTTGCATGTCCTCTCCATAAACGATACATGCCCGAGGTAGGACTCTCAGGCGTTGCCCTTTGGGCAAATGTGGCATTCCTGCCCGGGGTCTTTCCACAAACCCACTTCAATCAGCCTGCCCAGCTGGAACGCTTGACATTCAGGAGTACGGCACGTCGAAGTTGCTGTGCCCTGGGGGTGCCCAAAGGGCATATATCAAGGCTACTGCCTGTATACGGCAGTGGGAGCAACTCTTGATTTTGCCCTGGCGGCACTAAAGGAGGTTATGCCCTCTAACCAGTGGCTGCCCCACTGGGTTGTCGATACCATCTCACAGGCTTACGGGGTCAGTGGCCGCCCCCTGCCATCGGGCTGAGGTGCCACTCTACAAGGAGCATCTCAACATCTTGGGCTGCCCTGAGGGTGGTGCCCCTGGAGACCATCTGCGCCGCGGCGTCGTGGGCGTCTTCTGGCACATTCTCCAGTTGTCATCAGGCCAATGTCGCCACTCCCCATTCTTTGGGCGTGGTCCTTTTGCCGAGCTCCGCTGCTTCCAGCGGTGAACAAGGGCTTGGATTCTTCATGACATTGTTGGTATAAGTCATCCAGTGCTTAAACCACCGCCTCTGGTGGTCAGTAGGGACGAAATAGAACGATAGTTACGGCTGTAACTACGGTTCTATGAGTCCCAGATGACCGCCAGAGTTTCCTGTCACAATTCTTGTGTGCACGCGAGAAGATTCTGGGAACAGATCCTCTGACGACACCGGCTGATATATCCAGGTATACAGGTGACTTAGTTGTTATTGGTACTCGAGCTGCGCATTCGCGCGATGGACATATCCAGTGCTTAAAGAACCGCCTCTGGCGGTCATCCGAGACTCATAGAACCGTAGTTACAGCCGTAACTATCGTTGTGTTTGCTGAATACTGTAGCATTTAATCACTTATTTGTTATGGTTTTCACAGGCTACTATAATGAAAAAACATCAATATTTTAGATCAAATAAAGTATATAGTTTGCTTTATGCAATATATATTTTTTAATATTGTTGGGGTGTTTTTACACAGTACAGTAGATTGAAGTAAATCAATTTATACATTAAGATAAGATAAGATGGACCTTTATTAATCCCCGTGGGGAAATTCAGTAGTTCAAACAGCAACAGGGTAAGAGTGAAAAACAGGGTAGCACAGATTCACACAGATTAATAAAATCTAAAATAAGATGAGCGATAAAAATAATAATAATGAGAAACTATGAAATAAGAAATGAATAAAACTAAAATATAATTATCATATCATATATTATAATGTATTGTATTATTAAGTAATATCATACATTAACCCCATTATAGCAGATGCCACATTGAATGGATGAACACATTTATGCATCAATAAATACAACAGAGTATTTCTAAATACAAGTTGTAAAAATACAATATGTATTTAATATGAATAACATAATGATTAATTTCAGATGATAATACTTTTCAGGGTTAGGTCCGGTCTGACAGCGCTTAGCTCTCTGCTGAAGATCACTGCTCTAAACAAAGTCAAAAATCCTACATCCAAACGGAATAAATATAATTAATTATTATTAATACGTTAAGTCTTGTTCATTGTTTTTCACTTTTATTAAATGTTTGATATTTCCGGCACAGACCCTTTCATACCGGCAATGCGCGATAGAAACAACAGAAAGTGCGACAGTTTAAAGAGCCTGTGACAGCATCCCAACAACTGTTGTGCAATGAAATATTGGGCTACTAGTCATCTCGAACCATCAGTTTAAAAAAGAAGGTGCGATACCGTTCCGATAAATATCAATCATTTCGAACATCGCGGGGAAATTCCTTCGACTCATTTTGAAGTTTTGGGGGAAGCCGGAAGTGACGTCAATGCGGGAACGCTTCACTGTGCGGCGAGAGAACCAAACACGGACAAAGTGTGTTGTCATGCGTAGAAATGGTGAATTACTGAGTTTAGGCACGTTAATAACGTTTTAATGAAGTTGACTACAGTATATTCATATTTGTCATTGCTTTCATGTCAATTCGGCGAACATAAACATAAATGATCGTGGTGAAGATGATGATTAAATTAGGATCGGTAGTGAGAGCTGCTGAATTTCCTCCCGTAGGATGTGATATAAAAACAAATCGATTATTTTTGTGGATGAAACTACATTTATTAGTGCTTTCATGTCAATTCTGCGAACATATGATACATTAAATGATCGTGAGGATGATGATTTAAAAATCGTTTGTTTGAGCCGGTCTGCATTTCCTGATGAGAAAACAAACCGATGCTTTTTGTAGTTGTAGTACACCAACATGGATTAAACGTGTGTTTTTTTTACCACAATGTTGGGGAAATTAATGGATAAAATGCACAGATTATTATTATTATTATTATTATTATTATTCCCACTCCGATCGGGACACTAGGTCCACCGTTCCCCCAGCAGCGAGGCTCCCCCCATTGACAGTTTATGTGGGCTGGGCTGGGTGCAGTGGCGGACTGGCCATCTTGTCTGTCAAAATGCATGTTACGTTTCTAACTTGCAATATCATTATTTCCGCTCTCTTCACTCCAGAAGAGCGATCTCCCTTTGTCTCTCTGTGTGCGGGGGGTGGGGCCTAACAGACATGCTGCAGCGAACACAAACCTACAGGCTGGGGGTTTGGAGATCACAGGAGGGGGGGGGGGGGGGAGCTGTGGAATGTGAGCATCCCCCTTGGGAGACTTACTCCACACATTCCGATGGCCAATTAGCTTTAAACAAAGAGTTTGCAACATGGGGGGTGGGGGCTTCTCAAAAGAAAAAATGCAGATATAATTCACTCTCTCGACTCGCTGGTATCTCGAACTGAGCGCTCATTGGTGGTTTGTGCCCCGTGCTGATGAAACTCTCCATTGGCTCGGCAAAAGTTTGTTGTTGTTTTGTGTCAGTTTCACGTCGCCACTTCCCTTCACATTTTTCATCATTGTTCCACAATGTTTATCATGAAATGAATATCCATATATTTGATACTATAC
The DNA here is from genome assembly GCF_949606895.1 of Notothenia rossii. Classification (NCBI taxonomy): domain Eukaryota; kingdom Metazoa; phylum Chordata; class Actinopteri; order Perciformes; family Nototheniidae; genus Notothenia; species Notothenia rossii. The sequence continues at coordinate 68,363,865 of NC_136904.1, forward strand.
TAAGTCATACCTGCCAACCCTACCGATTTGGGCGGGAGTCTACCGCTTTTGACATGTTTCCACCGCCTACCGACTTAGATGGCTTTCCCTACCGATTTTCAATCTTCCCAAACTATAACAAATAAAAATGACACTCCATAGACACTGGACTCGACTTTTGGTGGACACCGTTTGCACATACTTGCCAACCTCTAGACCTCAGAAATCGGGAGCATTTCAAAATGCAAAATTGGGGGGGGGGGGGGTGCTAGTGGATCGCCGGAGCTGTTAGTTTAACATTAACATGCTTATTGTAGTTGTAAGTGCACTGCCTTGCGGCCTGTAGCACCGTCCTTGATGGAGCATATGTGTGGGCTGTACCTGTATTTTACAGGAAAGGAGTGAGCAGAGAGTAGAGTACAGATGTAGCACTGAATTTCAGACTCCAGCTTACAGCTTCCTGCCTACGACCTGCCTAAAACAAGTATAGAGGAATGTTAAGCCTTCCCACTATTTTCCAAGAGGGCGTTGCCAGATTTTCAATTTCAGGTTTTAACCAGGAGATGGCGCTTCATTCACAAATGCAGAAAGACAAGTTTCATGGACTTTCAGTTGTGTTTTGAAGAGCATTTGAACACATCAATATTTTAGATCAACTAAAGTATATCTAATCTTGTAATTCAATAATATATAGTCTTTATATATTAAATAATCATAATTATAATGTAAATGTTTACATTACACTTCTTTATTTGTTATGCTCATACTTTTACCTTTACAATCGTTTGCTTTAATATGCAGTATATTTTTTGTATATTTTTGTGTTTGCTTCCTCCTGCTCCCTTTCGGACACATACTGTATGATTTAGGGATGCACCGAATATTCGGCCGAAAATGGTTAAAAAGGCCGTTTCGGCTTTCGGCCGAAAGGGTTTTAGCACCGAAAAAATATCACCGAATGTCAGGGAACAGGGTTACGTTGGTAAGCTGACGTGTTGTTGTGATGACGTAATCAAAAGGCGGCGACAAGCACGGCGCGCGACCATGCTCGCGGCTGGCTCACAGCCAACATGTCTGGTGCTTGGAGATATTTAAAAATATCAGAGAAAGAGGCGCAGATTGCGATTTGTAAAACGTGTTCAGCTGACATTTCTCGAGGGGGTGTAACTGCAAAGACTTTCAGCACTTCGGGATTACTCCACCACTTGAAATCAAAACACCCGGACAAATATGCGGAGTAAGATCAAATCACAAGCATTGACAGCGAGACTGTTCAGCGCTGCCTCTCATGTGCTTGATGAGAAGAGGAACAGACTTATGGCTGATAAAGCAGAGAAGCTACTGTTCATTAAAAATAACCTCCCACTTTTCCTTAATAAGTAGACCAGGCTGGCTTATCATAAGTTTATCTAGTTCTACATGTCTACTCTATACCCACTTTCCTGAACAATTTTCATTGTGAGTTATAATTCACCATCTCAGGTTATCATTAGGGGAAATGACAGCAGCACAGTGTTCAATATATTGTACTTTCGGTATCTAAATGATACAATGTTGTTTACATTGCTCATGAGGACAGACCACCTTATTTGCAGATTCTTTAAATTGTAATTTAATTTGTAATTGATTGTGGATTTTGTATCCAGTTTTCACTTTATGTATCTTTATAAAATGTTTACTACTTTGCTTATGAAATTGAATTGTAATTTCATTTGTAAATAGTTACATTCATGTGGATTTATCCAGTTTGCACATTTGTATGCATGCACTTATAGGTGCATTTGTTGTTGTTGAAGGCCTGGCTGTTAGTCTTTATTTACACTATTTTGTTGTAGGCCTACTGGCCTAGATGTTTATGCAGTTTTAAAGCACCTTGGCTTTGTTCTGAATGCACTTTGTTGTAGTTATCCTACAGAGAAAAGAAAATGCACTTTACTTGGAATTAATGTACTGTATGCATTCAAAAGTGCTGAATAAATGTTTTATGGACCCATAATAGTAATTATTATTTAAGTTAAGTTTTGCCATAATCATGTCTTTTTCCACAATCAGGTAGCTGAACAACATTGGTAAAAACTGTATACATTATATATATATATATATATATTTCTATTAATCATTTTCGGCCTTTCGGCTTTCGGTTTTCGGCCAACTGTTTCCTATTTTCGGTATCGGTTTCGGCCAAGAATTTCCCATTCGGTGCACCCCTAGTATGATTTATTATTATTATTAATATGAAGATATTATTAAGATAAGATAAGATAAGATGTTACTTTATTGATTGAACATTTTAGTTTAGAATGTGCTGTCCCACGGTAATTCAGAAGGCTCACAGGTCACATTCCGACCATTATTTAAAACAATAGGTGCTTTCACACCGTCTACAGTTTGATTTGTATCGAGGGGCCTCTGTGGCTGAATGGCCAGATTAGGTGTGGCGCATTTATCATTTATTGTGATCAGAGCTAACTGCCTGCCGTCAGATTTCATTTAAAAAACAGATCTGATTTTAAGACTACTTCAGCGCTCATAAAGAATGATAAGAATAAGAATAATGCGTATTGAACTGGTTTAATTAATTAGTGAGTTTATTTAACACTAGAACCGCCAATCGGGTCAATTTGTGTGATGTGTGTTGTGTGTGTGCGATGTAACTTTTTTTCAATAAAATATTAAAGTCTCCCAGTCCGTGACTTTTCCTGAAAGTGTGTTATGTAGCACCCTATGTTGTTAAAAATTGCATTCTATTAGCGGGATTTGACAGGTTTAGGTAGGCCCAGCGCCGTATAGACTGAGAGTTATGTCATCTCCGTTCACTCCAATGGACCACTTTTTTACAGCAATGGCGGATCATGGAGCCTCTCAATCGTTCCCCGGAAGTTAGCGCCAAGGCTAGCAGCGCAGTAGAGTTGCAGCATAATAGACCGTTCGTGACGGACTTTTGAAAGGTAAGAAGAAGTTTAAAGATTTATATTGCGGATATTATCAGTACATCTGATTCAAATTAACATGTGTATTAAAGGATGTCAGTGGGTTATCCCTAAATTAGTAGATTTAGCGAACGTTTACAGATAACAGATAAAGCTACCGGATCAAGTTAGCAGCACACGTTGAACAGCCTTTTAATTGTAAATTCCGTTCTCTTAATGTCATTTCGTCCAACATTGTTGAATTAGAGAAGAGGGGCTTATAAACGTGATTGTATGCGGGGGTGGAGGGAGTTGAATATTAGATAAATATAAAGTTTGGTGCGTGTAAGAGTGAGTGTTTTTAGCAGAGCCATATTGTGTCCTTGTGATTATGTTGATTATTACCTGTCTGTATTATGTTGCAGCTCAGCTGATTTTGGATTGATGTCAAAGGGAGAGGGATTTAAGTGAGAGTGAAAACACAAGGTAAGTTTAATACTACTTTTTTATATAAGTAAGCATACTAAACATGTATTCTATCACTGTATTATATAAGTAATCTTTTTAGTAACCTACTGTATGGCAGGTGGAGGGGCAGTGATGTTACAAGTGGAGGAGCAAGACTGCAAACTCACAAGACAGAGAAATCAAAGTTTGTTCTCCAGAGAAGAGGTTGATATCACTTCAATTTTTTATTTCATATTTTCTAAAGATGAAGAAATGGCACAAAAAAAACTTGAGAGGTGTAACCAAGACAACTGTAACAACATGAGTAGAGAGCCACCAAGGTTTTTCAAGTCCCTCTCTCACTCCATTTTGCCAACCCAAACTTCCAGGTACATGACGGGACACCTTGCTTGTTTTTGTTGTTTGCGCTCCTCTGGCTGGGTGCTGGCAGGTGGAGGGCAGTGATGTTGGCAGGTGGAGGGGCAGTGATGTTACGGGTGGAGGGGCAGTGATGTTACGGACATAAGACATGGCACTGTAAATTTTCGAACATTTAAAATATTATACCACTTAAAAATAAGAAATATGACTTTTGTTACTAAGAGTTCATACTTATTATACCTGTGTCACCTTTCACACTATAGCTGTGATCATGAGCTATGGACTTTGTAGATACAGGTCCCGGGGTGAATCGTGGTGCAGGGGCCCTTCTGTTTTTGACCACAGGGCGATGCACTTAGATGGTGGGTATAGCCTCTGCTCTCAGCCTAGTCTTGCCCTTTTTTGTCTTGACAAACTGGTCTGCATCAAAATGTGCCTGCGGAGTGACTTGAGGTTACTTCACACACAGAACAACTCAGTTTTGTCTGCCCACATATTCCATAGTGGTTGAATACACGGTATTAGGAAACACTTTATACTTACTGGACATGTTATACTCATTACATACTGTATATAAAATATGACCAAGAATGTGAGACAACTTTATAGAAATTCATATCACATCTGTTACTGATGCCATTTGTCATACTTTGTTAAACTCACAAATAATAAAGTTCCATAACTTCAGTTGGGAACAAAGACCACACCTTATCTCCCCAAGGCAATTTCCCATCCAATAGGTGTGCTATATAGGTGTGTATAACCCTTTCTCCTGTCTGTTACTCCCTCTTTCAGCACAAGAACCAGAGGGGGATTCAATGGAGCCTGAATACCTGCACTGAGACCCTCACCCTGCACCCTGAGTCTCAACTCTGTGTTTTTCAAGCCTTTCCCTGTTTTGTTGTATTAAACAAAACACTAAGCTTTCCCAATGGTGTGGTTTTCGTTTTGTGAAAAAGTGCAAATGCAGTGTTTGTATATAATTACCTCACATATGTTTTTGCTGTTGGTCGTGAAATTGCTCCTGCTGACTTGAGCCAGCCATTTTTTCCTCCGCTCTGTGTCTGTGGGGAAGCCGTACATTCGTACTCCTTTCTCTGAGCGATTTGAGCATCCCCAGGCAGCACAGCAAACCATGGTGGCGACTAGGAGGCAGCACAGCAAACCAGGACAACACGGAGAAAAAGGCACAGACAAACTGCATGATATGCTATTCAATTTTTATTGAATTCCATGTATTTGCAATGGATGTTCCTAAAACAACACATTTAACATCATCATCATGCTGCTGCTGCTAGTCCTTTGATAGTCACCTGTCGGTCTCCTGTCCTTTCTGAAAGCCATAAAGATGACATTAGTCATTTCGATAACTTGTGTCCTCAATTACCATGGGATTACTGAAACTACCATGAATTTAAGAAAATGGTAGTAATTAATCTAATCTGAATTTTGAAGCATTCCTTTAGATCCCCTCCCTCTAAATATATCAATAAACATTAGAAAGTGATGCTCCTGACTACTATACAAGTTTAAGAAGATAATATTGGTTTGAAAGAATTCAAAGCTGTAAATAAACAGCAACAGGCTCTTTAACCAAGGCACTGTTAGCCTAACATGTAAACTAGTTGTTCACACTAATCCTAATATTATCACTTAATATTAGAAAATTCTATTTTATTTTTTAAAACATATTGATGTAAATACATACACATATCGATTTGTTGTATAAATATTGCAAATCAAAACCTTTATTCATTAATAATTACCAAAAGTCGAAGTTCTATCTCCTGTTATCAATGCATTCACATTGCCCGCCATGAACTTACGGGGAACGATTCTCGTCTGCATGAACCACGTGATGATAACCGTTTTTGGACTTCCGCTGTCGTAACTCTTCTATCTGTACGGCGCTGGGTAGGCCTATACAAAAACCTCTGGCGGTTCTAGTGTTAAGGTAATTAGGTACAGTAGAAGCCCTTTTTTTATCAGTAACGAATTTAGCAGTTGAACATAAAAGTCAACTAACTGAGGGTCACTTGCAATGACAGTGTTGTGTCTAACTGTAAGCTTGTCACTCAGAGTAACCTACAGTTAATTTAGCTGCTGGAGAAGAAAGATCAAGGGGGGAGGGGGGGAGAGAGCTGTGGTTGATGGGCCATTAGTTGTGTAAATACACAGCTGAGAGCTGCCGTTTCATTCAGACTGTTTAAAAAAACGGTAACAACGGACTATTTTTCTTAGCGGATGCATGTCAATTTAAATCAATACATACAACTATTTTTTAAATCAATAAAAGCATTTAAATTAATATTGGGAGTCATGTCGTTACTTTGTTGAGAATGTGGCCATGTAATAAGCGGGATAATTTGCAGCGACTTGTTCCTTATGGGGAAAATAACCCCCGTCATGTGTGTGGAGAGGTGTGTGTGGTTAAAACACTTTCATGAAGTGAAGGAGGTTTTCCTTCTATAAAACAGCTGTGGGCAGCAGTGAGTGTAACGGACATGAATTCATAGATCAAGGCAGACTGGTGCACACACTCTCCTGTCCTGCCAGGCGACACGCCCGTTCTAAGCCGTGTCCCTCACTCCTCACATCCCAAGCTGCATCCCCACAAGTGTATTATGTTGTTACATCGTTTCAGATGTTATGTTTCAGTTGTGCTCTGTCTATGTTCAGTGATGCAAACTTGTCACCTTTCGGCGAAATTCGCCATTTTGAATCCAAAATAGGTCGTTTGTGTGATTCATGTAGATCTGGAATAAAAATATTTTTGGGGTATGGGGGTGTCTGGGACCCGGAGTAATCTGCGGCCGTGAGCTGTTATGTGCCATCATGACACGCATGGTGTTCTTTTTTATATATATTATAATGAAGTGCGAGCTGTGTGCTCGAGTCTTCCTGCCTGTCGGCTCTGCTCCTCCGAGATGATGGTCTAGCTTCAGCAGCTACATTAACTACGGGTGCGTTCGTTAATATTAACTGTGCGTCCGGAGTCACTGTGGCACAGACTGGACCGCTGGTTAACAGCTGTTAGAACGGGCCGTTCAGGTGTTCAGAGCAAAGCTCCCTGTTGGAACAGCAGAGCGTGATGTGAACTGAAAAGTTTTTCTGTGGCAATATTATTTAAGGAATCGTTGAGCTAGCTAGCTAGCATACATTGTCACTATCTTCTAACGTTAGCTTTAGCCTTCTATTTCTTATAGTTTTTTTATAGGCTATAAACAGAGGTGGTATAAGTATATATATATATATATATTGTACTTGAGTAAAAGTAGAAGTACTCAGGTCTTGTAATTGAGTAAAAATAGAAGCACACAGATCTTGACTTGAGTAAAAGGAGAAGTACTCAGATCTTGTACTAGAGTAAAAGTAAAAGTACTCAGATCTTGTACTTGAGTAAAAGTAGAAATACCAGAGTGTAGGAATACTCTGTTACAGTAAAAGTCCTGCATTCAAAATGTTCCTGAAGTAAAAGTAGAAAAGTATTCTCATCAAAATATAGTGAAAGTAGCGACAGTAAAGTAGTCATTGTGCAGATTGGTCCATTTCAGAATAATACATATGATATGTTTTATAATGATTGATTATGAAAGTGTTCTCAAAGCCGGTAAAGGTGCAGCTAGTTTGAATGACTTTGTATACTGCAGAGTAGCTTGTGGATTTACTCCAGGTGGAACTAAAGTCTGATTTAACACTTATATTTCACATCATTCATCCACATCTGTAAAGTAACTAAAGGTATTAAATAGATGTAGTGGAGTAGAAGCACACCATGTACCTCTGAACTGTAGTGGGGTAGAAGAACAAAGTAGCAAAACATTGAAATACTTAAATAAAGTACAAGTATCTCAAAATTGTGCCCAAGTATAGTACTTGTTGAGTTTATGAACTTAGTTACTTTACACCATGTGGCTATAAAGATAGAAAGACTAAGCCTTGCACAGAGGCATGAAAATACATTTTCAAAATGCTCAACAGTGCTGCCAAAATTATAAACTGACTGCTACACAATTTAAAATAAATGCTTTTATATATTTATATTAGATGTGACTCTTTGGCGTTTCTGTTATTATTAACACTGCTGCTTTAGTTGTTCTGCTAATATCCTCTGTTATTCCTCATTTTAAAGCCGATATTCTGTGGGGTGGGGGAGCCGGGGGCTCGGATCCTTGTCACCTTTTTCATACCTGATGAGTTTGCATCCCTGTATGTTAAAAAGCCTCAGTCACCTTAATTCATGTAATAAAAACATCTCAGGTCAGTAACACTCAAAGCTAAATGTGCAATACCATGTTCAGCTATGTTACTATTTATAAAGTTATTGTTGTTACATCAGAAGATGTACATATTGGAATGATTTCTTAACTTACAGTAGGCTATTTTTTACAATGTGTGTTGGAAGGATTTATTAAATTACAATGAATATTGTCATTGTTGAAGGCTTTTAGAGAAGGGTGAACTATAAGCCTGAATTACATAACATTTTATACCTAAAAACATAAAAGCGACAATAAATGAATCACAATTATTCTAGTTATTTTTACCTCCCGTATTGCTTTCAAACCACCAGCTTTTATGGTGTTGTTACGTCACTAACTGTAAGCCTGTCACATACAGTCTATGGCAGTAGCGTGGCGTGGGGAAAAAATTAGGGGAAGCCAATAATACGTCTTTTCTTTTGGGGTGGGGGGGGGTGTGGTGGTCAATGTAATAACGTAACCAGATGAGTGATTACAGCGCCCGGTATCATTTTACACACATTTGTATCATACAGAGGCAGGACTTACACACGCCTGTTATCTGACCGACAGGTCCGCACGCACTCTCCAGCCGAAACTCTAATAAGCATTAATTCACAAACTAAATCAGGAGACCTTTAACGTTTTACGTCCGGTTCGCTCCTTTGTTCCTCACTGTACACAGCTCCAGTTTGGGCATTGGCCTGTCATCAGATTGTATTTGTTGTTGCTGCTGCAGCGGAAGTTTAGTCCAATTATTTTTGATTAAATCCTCCAAATCTCCACCCTCCATAATTGCACTTGCTTCAGTTGCTTGCTACTTTCTAACGGCGGTGTAAGTGGTGCAGTGACGCTATCTATCTTCTATCGATTAGATTTATCATTCGAAAATTATAAAAGTAGGGTAGACATGTGGATATTATCCGACTGAACAAAACGTGCATTTACCTAACAGGTTCGTTTTCCACTGACCTTTTTTCGAGCTATTTTCCAAAATCCTATGGAGAAATCCCATTGCTTTTTTGTCGAGGGAAACCGTGCGCAGCTTACTTCCGCTTTTTGGGACGCGTCACTGCACCACTAAATTGATGCGATTTGATTGGATTGTGAGGCAAGGGAAGCCAGCCGCCTCTGGCTTCCCTTGGCATGGCCCTGACCAATCACAGGTTGGCAGGGACATGACGTGAGCCTCATCTGATTGGTCAATCCCTCCATTTTTTTTCACCAAGGGAAGCAAATTTCGGCTGGCCTCCTCTCGCAACAGAGAGTGCAATCTACTGTTTCACCATAACATCTAGAGGGGCGCTGTTTCAATATTTGTAAAATACTCAATGAGAATGGGGGAGAGACGGGCCGGCAGCAACACACAACAATGAATTTCCGAAACTAAACGAAGTGTTTTTATTTATTTATTAAAATTATAACTACAATCCGAAAAAACAGGGGAAGCCTGGCTTCCCTTGGCCTCCAGGAGAAAACGCCACTGGTCTATGGTCACTCAGAGTAACCTACAGTTAATTTAGCTGCTGGAGAAGAAAGATCAGTGGGGGAGGGGGGGGGGAGAGAGCTGTGGTTGATGGGCCATTAGTTTTGTAAATACACAGCTGAGAGCTGCCGTTTCATTCAGACTGTTTAAAAAACGGTAACAACGGACTATTTTTCTTAGCGGATGCATGTCAATTTAAATCAATACATACAACTAATCAATAAAAACATTTTCTAAATCCATAAAAGCATTTCAATTAATACTGGCAGTCATGTCGTTACTTTGTTGAGAATGTGGCCGTGTAATAAGCGGGATAATTTGCAGCGACTTGTCCCTTATGGGGAAAATAGCACCCGTCATGCAGATCAGGATCCCTCCGCCACGCATTGGGATCTTGACCTGCCGACGAGGCTCCATTAAAATATAAATATTTTTTGTGAATTACTGAGTTTAGGCACGTTAATAACGTTTTAATGAAGTTGAATACAGTATATTCATATGTGTCAGTGATTTCATGTCAATTCGGCAAACATAAACATAAATGATCGTGGTGAAGATGATGATTAAATTAGGATTAAAAATCGAGAGCCGGGCTGCATTTCCTCCTGTTTGTTTTTTTCGACTAAACAACATTATTTTGTTAAATAACAACATGGTGATGTTTTGTAAATGATTACATGTCTCTTATTTAGCACAGAGTATGATATCCGTGACATATGGATCTTAACAAAGTTCCGCTGTACATCCAGCGTACTGTATCTGACTTTATTTCACATGAGCTCCAGTGTGGAACCCCACTGCACCCCCTGGTGGATCAATGATCCATTGCAGCTGGCTTCATTATAATGACATTTGTCTATCACGGGGGCGGTCTCAAGTCAAGCTGGAGGTTTTCCCTTGAGCGAGGGCAGATCACGTACCAATCCCGGCCTTCGCGTTGTTAAACTGTCTGAAATGAATCGCTACATCTGTAGTTGTCGATTCTTGTTCTGTTTTCTGTGAATATCTGCCTCACCCTCTCAGACTTTGAGTTGCGCGCGCTACTAATGAGACGTGTTACCATGGAAACCAAACAATGGTGTAGCTGTATTAAAGTCCGAGTGGAAACAGTCGTGTGTAAATCATAGGTGTAAATCTGATTTTGTCAGACATCGGGAGAAATGCGGGAGAAATATGACCCCGGGAGGAAACCGGGAGAGGGCAATGAAATCGGGAGTCTCCTGCGAAGACTCCCTCCCGGGAGGGTTGACAAGTAGGCTATGCGTTTGCAGCGTGATCACATCATACAAACAGTAGTCCTCTGTGTTTCTGAAAGAGAAAAAACGTGCAGACCGGGGGTAACGCTGCGGGAAAGGCAGCGTTACCCCCGACGAGGCATTTGAGTCCTGCAGGATTTCCCCGTTAATATCAGTGTCTCGAAAACACATGTTAGCGACTGAAAGACATCCAGTATTTGGTATTTTCCGGAAGCATCCTACAGTGTCTCAATTGAAAGAGGACCACAAACACACACAAAATATAATGCAATTTTGAGATTTGAGGATATTTATCTCCCATTCTTTCACTTTTTCTGACATTTTCAACACCAAACATGTCGTTAATGTTTTTACTACAGCAATCTGAAAGCCTGTACATTATTTATATCACACTTTATCAGCATAAAAATGCAGGAAATGACTTTTTTAATGGAGTATTTTGAGATTTATGGCGCAACACAAAGATATTATGCTCTGTGCAAACCTTTGACTCTAATATGTCAACAACATGAAACAAGAATATGAACCTGGCTTTATCCAATGTTCACACAAGAGTTCTACATCCTGACACCTCCTTCATCTACACTGTCTCAACTGAAAGAGGACCAGAAACACATTAAAAATATAATAAAATGTGGAGACTGTGGGATGTTTATCTCCCATTCTTTTACTTTTCGGGCATTTTACAGACCAGACATGTCGTTGATGTCACTGTTTACCAAACTACCACTTTTTCTGAAAAATGCATAAAATGATGCAAAATATGTTAAATACATGGTTTATACATGTGATTACTGGGGTTCCATTTCTTCTGATTACCTAATTTGGGCGTGCACATTTGCCACCCGCAAACCTACCTCTTTGGATTTGGAAAGGTTGGCATGTATGCTATACTTGCACTGCTTACCGTTTTCATACTTTACATATCTTAGCATATTCATACACACTGTTAATACTGCTCACAGGCTGCTGTGTATATCTAGTGTATTCATACCCCTCACTGTTTATTCATAATTCAATTAATTCTATATTTTATTCTGTAGATTGTGTACATTACTTTTCACTTTACTGCTTGTTGCAACGTTAGAAGCTAAACTGCATTTCGTTGTCTCAGTACCTGTAATCTGTGCAATAACAATAAAGCAGGCATCTTTATTGTGGCCTCAACAATCAAGTTCTAAGTAGTGCAATATGAAATAAAAACAACTACACTCTTTTGGCAGTGTTGTGGTGCCGAGAGATGGGAGTCGGAGGCGGGGCATCAAAGGTACAAGCTAGACTTCTATTTAGCATCTGAAAACCATTGTAAACAACTTCATGCCCGGGAAGCGAAGACCGGTGGAAACAGGAAGTCCGGTTCACTAAAATGTCCGTGCAGAACAATACCCCAACCCATAGATCCGTGGGTGAATAATGTCAATCACCACAGTGTACACATTAACAACAACTACACTATTTTGGAAGTGTAACAATTAAACAAGAACTACACTCTTTTGGCAGTAACAATTAGATAAATAATAAACGGTCAGACTGACACTGAAGACAAACAAACTATTTTCAGCAATCAATCTGTTTATTTGACTCTGGGTGACATGTGGCGATTTAAAAAAAATAGTTTTTTGGCTGTTTAGATGGTGTTGCTCCATCTGGGTCACTGCCGGTGGTTGAGACGCTGGGGTCTTTGGCGACTTCAGGAGATCGGCATTGCTGTTATTCGATGTGGACAATGCTTTCTGTCCTGCACACAGTTTACATTTCACCGTAATATTTTGTGCGTCCTTTATCCCCACAAATTGAAAATAGTGGTTATATCTCCAAGTTGTAAATGCGCTGCTGCTCTCGCTGATACTTGCATCTGCCATAGTGTGTGTGCTGGTGGTGGGCGTTGCCGTTTATGTGTGTGTGTTAGCCTTAGCAAGTGTTTGTGTGTCTGTGTATTTTCCCCATAAGGCAAGACCCGCCCAACTCTGTCTCTGATTGGCTTACCCTGAAATGTTACCCCGCGTTAACCAATCATCACTCCTCTCTGGTCACTTTCACTTTTCCATGGTACTGTGAGAGGACATCGCTGTATTCGCCTGTAAATTACATCCGCAGGGAGATTCGGTTCAGTTGGATCACATAATGTAACTCAGTAACGCACCCATTTAAATCACAGTAACTATAACGGCGTTACTGAATGGAAATAGTTAACTAGTAACGTTATTAGTTACCGCAAAAGGTAGTTGTGTGCGTTAGTTTGTAACACGTTAGTCCCAACACTGGTAAACACACACCTGATCACCTGAGAGCTGCCGTTTCATTCAGACTATTTAAAAAAAAAAAACGGTCTGATTTTAACCACTCAATGTGTGATTGTTATAGCATTAATATTAGACACTAATAATACAGTAAACTATTAACAATGTACATATAATTGTTTGCCCGTGGGATTAGGATTATCCGTAGTGAGAGCCGTGCTGCATTTTCCTCCGGTCGGATGTGATATAAAAACAAAGCGATTATTTTTGTTGTTGTAAACTCACGTGGATTAAACTACAAGTATTAGTGCATTCATTTCAATTCGCGAACATATGATACATTAAATGATCGTGAGGATGATTTTTTTGTTTGAGCCGGGCTGCATTTCCTGATGAAAAAACATAGCGATGGTTTTGTACTTACACCTACGTGAATTAAACAACATTATTTTGTTAAATAAAAACATGGTGGTGTTTTGTAAATGATTACATGTCTCTTATTTAGCACAGAATATGATCCTATCCGTGACATATGGATCTTAACAAATATCCGCTATATCAGATACCTGTAGATCTATCAGCTGTTTATTTCACATGAGTTCCAGTGTGGCAGCTTTTCACGGCTCCCCCTGGTGGATCCATGATCCATTGCAGCTGGTTTCATTAAAATTACATTTATTTATCAAGGGGGCGTATCAAGTCCTGCGGGGGGGTGTTCCTTTTCAGCAGGGGCCCACCCCGTGCAGATGCACAGGTAGGCGTCTGAAATGAAATGCTACATCTGTAGTTAACATTTTAGGAAAGCAATATTAGACGTTAAGTACTTTCTCAGGCTTAATATTTATATTTTGATACCCCCAAAGCTTTTTTCTTATTTAAAAGAAGACCTTAATCTAAAGTATTATTTAATATTTAAATAAAGGTTAATTCGTTTTTTTGTTTTGCACCTCCTCCTATTAATATCTTTGTACATCCTGCACTAATTTTTTTATTGTAGAGATCACTTACAGTATCTTCTTGATTTTTTATATTCTATATTTCTATCATTGACCTTCTACTTTCCCCCTATGAAAGTATGTACTCTTAATATTTGTTTCGTCAAATATAACACATAAAAACAATAATTCAATAACGTGCTTTAACCACTAGGCGGTGCACACAAGGTACACACAGCCATAATGACTTTGTATTATTAGTGTAGGACACTTATGTATGTAAAACATCTGAAGATGTGTAGTTTTATTCATGTTTTCCCATAATTTTACAGCATATTGCTATACTATTTCAGACTCAGTATTTACATTCATTACTGATTCAAAGAAAATCAGTAATATCTTTAAAAACTATAAGTCCTTTTATATCAGCTTTGCACCCTTATGGTGTAAATATAACCTATCTACGAATTAGATCAAATGTAAAAGTCAGCCAAATTAGTGTTGATACTGCAGGGAGACGTATTGTGTGAAGAGAACAGATGTTGTTTCATTGTTGATATATTTATGATCCACATCAAGTATTCAGTTTCGGCGGCATTACTTCCAGTTTTTCCAAAGGTCTTCTCATCAAGGCTCTATAAATAAAGAACTACAGCAGATCTGTAATATGTAATGCAGCCGAACCGTGTATTACAATGCCATTATGTGATGACTTTCAAAGAGAAAAAAAAGCAAAAACACTCGGAATAAAGTATTATTTTCTTTAAAAAAATAAGGTTTTTCGGATTTGATATGGCATGAACACCAAAGGTTCATTTTTCAAGGTTGTATCTTTCTGGTCAAATGTACTTATTGTAAGTCGCTTTGGATAAAAGCGTCAGCTAAATGCAATGTAATGTAATGTAATGATTATGGGTAGTGTAGTGTCTTCGGCCATCCTAAACTCAGAAATGTTTTTCGGATTTGATATGGCATTAACAGCATATCCCTACATGCATTGCGGCTAAAACATCCAATCAGCAAACTTAAACCATAGCTGAGGATCTTGGGTAATCAGTTCAGTGGCTGTGTATCGCAATGATGCTCAAAATGTCCTTTATAGGCCTACGTCTGTTTCCGGTTATTTTTATTTTGAAATTCAGTTCCTGACGGACGCCAAAAAAGCCAGAGATTATGGAATTAAACAAATAAATAAAAACAAGGATAATTGTGTGTTATTGGTGAGTAAATAACAGTATGTTATTTAGAAAAGAATAACAATTTAGAAGGAAAAAAATATTTTAAAAAATACAGATTTCAGTATTCTGAGGCTCTGAGCCCCATTTCTTTTCCTCACAAACGACAAAAAAAGTCCAACATTATACGATTTAAAATAAAATCAATAATTGTGGCTTGATATTGAGTAAGAACATGTTTTTATGAACCCCACAGCTTCCGGTGTTCTGAGACCCGAACGGAAAAAAAGACGTGCTGCAGGCACGAAACATACTACCAATAGAAATACATTGCTTTTAAAATCGTTCTGTGTGACACGAAAAAAAGGGGAAAATCGTGTTGGTGAACACGAATCAATAGATTAAATGTCGTGACTATAACACGAAATGCCGTGAGACTGGGTTGTGGTGACGTGTGTTTGCGAGACCAGAGAAGTAGTTCATTGAGCGGTTTCACATAAAAAAAAGTGTTACTTCACAGTTTTACGGTAACAAAAAAAGAAAATTAACTTCAGTGACCCGCTCTATCGAATCGAAGTTTTCCCCGGGAAACAAATACAGTACACACAAACGCAAAAATACTAGGGCTGTCAAGTTAACACGTTAATAAAAAGAAATTAACGCCACTAATTATTTTAACGCGATTAACGCATGTGTATTTTTTGTCCTCGGCCGCCGCGTAGTTTCACAGCGCATCGAGTTTAAAATACCATCTACAAGCTGATGCTGACAGCCCCGCTCCTGCCGTCCGCTTAAGGCAGACCACACTTCCTCGCTCACCGGCAGGCACCGACTGCCCCCCCCCCCCCACACACACACACACACACACACACACACACACACACACACACACACACACACACACACACACACACACACACACACACACACACACACACACACACACACACACACACACACACACACACACACACACACACACACACACACACACACACACACACACACACACACACACTCTTTGTATTGTATTGTATGAGAGAGGTTCCAGGTTGAATTGAGGCGGATATTTGTAATGTTCAGAGGTTGTGTTTAATATTCATGAGAATATTTGTCATTGTTCAAATGATAATAAACATTTGCATAAAGCATATGTGTCCACTCATATGTTGATAAGAGTATTACAAACTTGAAAAATATTCCTCTAAGGTACATTTAGAACAGATAAAACATTTGAGATTAATTTGCGATTAATCGCGATTAACTATGGACAATCATGCGATTAATAGCGATTAAATATTTTAATCGACTGACAGCCCTAAAAAATACACAAACACACACACACACTCGCGAGCTTCCCCCAGACCAGTAATCCAAATGAAAATATCTTCCCTCCGTAGTACTTTGTTCATTTGCTCCGCTAATAATCAATCAGATCGATGGATTCCAGAGAAGAGGAAACTTTAAAGGCCTTTTTCTCAAAATGATGACTCGGTGACAGTCATTATATAATGTAACATATTTCGCTTAATATTTGGAGTACAACAACAATCATATCATTAGAAAACTAGGAATCTCCTCTTTCCAACAGTGTATACAACTCAAAATGTGTCTTCGGGTCAATGCGACTGATTTCGGTGGAGCAGGTCACATATGTGTAAGTCATGGCACAATTCAAACGGGATCGAAAAATATTTTCTCTCGCCATTGACTTCAATACATAATTTTCCCGAAATAAGGTCCCATGGACAGTGGCGGAGCTGGGGGGTGGCCACCCCCGGCTGAATCCTGGCCACCCTATTGGCCACCCCAAACACCCTCCCCACGGGGACCCAAACTATTTTAGAACATTGAGAAAAAAATGTTTAAGTAACCTTTCATCATTCATCAATAATTAACATTAATATAACGTTGTATTGATAATTTACTCACTAAACTTACAATTCATTTAACTTATTTTCTTCCAAAAGTTAATTATTCAAAGCCTCTGTACACCCCCCTCTATTTACATGTAATGGTTTGGTCCCGCCTCCGCCTCCAAACGGCACTTTCTAGCAGAGAGTGAGAGCATGTGAGCAGGGATGCTAGTACTTACGTGTGTGCCATGTCTCAACGACTCACAAAGTCAGGCTTTCAAAAAGAAAAGAAAGGAGAGAAAGAAAAGAGAGAGGGACTAAAGGGCGACAATATGTCACCCAGTATTTCAAGAGAAAATGTGAGTGTGGTCCATGAGTGGTGGAAATTAGCCTGTTAGCTAAGCGTAGTCCATTGTAAACAAAATAAATTTGATCTATTCCACCACTAGCTTAATCCCAAATAATGTAGAGGTGTGTTGTAGGTGCCTTAAAATAACCCCTTATTTTCTAGTGAGATGTATTTTTATGTTCATATAATGGTGATTTCAATGCCACCCCAAAATGATCACTGGTTCCATCCCGGCCACCCCACTGAAAATGTCCTGGCTCCGCCACTGCCCATGGAGTTCCACCGGAAAGGGAGGGACTTCGGCTCTCTATAATGATTAGCTTCCGGTTTAGCTGAATAATGGTTATGTTTACATGTATTTATGGACTGCCCCTAATTACCACCCCCCTTCCATACCTCATACCTGCTTGGTATGACATTGAAAATGACTGTTATTTAATCTTAACATCTTGTAATCATGTCTATAATTTTGAGCACCAAATTATTGAAAATAATCGATAAGAGTATCGAAAAATATCAGTATCACTGTCGATAAAATCCTAACGATACTGTTAGAAATTCAAATCAATGTTGATATGGCGTAATTTGAACGTACGTAAGTTCTCACTATTAATTTAACACTTTTATTCTGAAAATTCGTCACTTCCGGTTAGCATTTAGCATCTGGCGGAATCATACGATTTCTAACCTTGAACCAAGGTGAAATGACATGTGATGTTGTACACTGAGCACACTGGGATTAGCACTCATTTATTGACGCTGAATAATGTGTAGCAGGGAATGTTTAAATAACCACAGACGCCAGAATGATACAATTTAGCTACAGAAAAAGGCAGGAGATGCATTGGACCCGCCCCCCGACGACGCCGGCCAATAGGAGAAGACCTCAGATGACAACAGGAAGAGCAAGCCAAGAATTGATCTCTTCGACCCCCTGACCTGAACTGACCGGTCGTCGGATGTGGAGAGCGCCTCCACTCGCACATTTCATTTTGTACACCACCGCATCTTTTGTGTAATTAAATGCTGTTAACTTTTATAAGCTTCCTTTGACTCTTTTCAGTCTCTCCTGCCTTCAGGGTTCTAGAATTGCTTTCAATTTGGCGTCCCTGGGTGGGCCTGAAGCAGGATAGAGCTGAGTAGAGGGGAAGGCTGCAAGCTAACTAGCATCACACCAGGCTGCACAAAGGGAGGACAGGCTACAGACTCACTGCTGGAGTTTTTGTGCTGGGCCTAAACGAAAGGTGAGACTGTTACCTGTTCAATTCAAAAACTGTATAGTTAAATAACTTACCTTAGGTGCAAGCGTTGGTAGTGATCTGTAGATTGATCTGTGGTGATAATGTGGTGATTGCGAGTGGTGTGGAGATTGTATAGCAGGGGTCGGCAACCCCTGGCACGCGTGCCAGCATTGGCACGCGGCACCGTAACCAGTGGCACACTAGGAATAAGTGGAATAAGTGTGCAAAAATATTTAAATTGTATTTTCGGATCCTGAACGAGACCGCCGCCAGAGCTCGTCTCCCCGTTAACTGCCATGCACGCAACGCAGCCCCGTTCTCTTTATCTCCAGGTGACTTTCTGCCGCTTTCCTCCGTGGTGCAGTGCTGATCGTTTCATCACGGAGGAAAGCACTTCACTAATTGCAGTACCCATAAGGAGCTGTACAAATGCCAACACCCCTCTTTCTCTCTCTCTTAAAGGGACAGCGATCTCATCTCACTCTGCATGACCCTAATATCATAACATGTGTGTTCTGGAGAATCACAGAACGGACGATCGTCCTTATTATTATGCCGTTTAAAACAATTATTTAAATGTGTTTGTTAAATTCAACATCATGTAAGTTGCGCTGACAGGTCCACACACTGCTTCCCCGCGGTAAGAATTATCCCCCCGCCCTCCTGCTGATAGTTCGCTCCTCTACCCCCCCCCCCCCCCCCCGTTGATAATTCTTGATCGTTGGCACGCTGATATTTTTTTTTTTTTTAAATGGCACTTCATATCAAAAAGGTTGCCGACCCCTGGTATATAGTGTTTCTATTCATCTCTGTTGTATCTTCGGCGCCGCCCGATTAATCTGAATATTACATAGTATTAAGACCTTCTGGAGAGGTACCAGACTTGATCTGGTTTACACTGGACTGGGTCCATTCATGTTAGTCTATATGTTTGATGTGTTAAACTGGCGTAGTCTGGTTTAATAAATTATATTGTGTGGAGTTTTTAAGCCGAAAAGTATATTTTTGTGCGATGTTCTAAGCCGAAACGATTGTGTACAAGATTGGTATAAGATCAGCTTTTAAGGTCAGCATCTATAGAATTTAGAGATAAGTTAATGAAGATTGTGTTGTTTTGTATTGTCAAGCAGTGTGGTTTTAATCTGCACATGTTGAGTGTTCCCCTTCCCCCAGTCACATGAGGTTTATGCTATACTGCTAAGCTAGTTAGCTAGCCAGTTGGCATTACTAGATGGTGAAGTAGTTTGAGTGAAGATACAACTGGTAATTACTGATTAAATACACAGGGATGGTGTAGATCAGGGATGGCAAACATACGGCCCGCGGGCCGGATCCGGCCCTCGAGGCCTTTCAGCTTGGCCCACGGAGCTGAAGGACTTTGCTAAGTAGGCTATGAGAGGAGGAATAAAAAACTGCTATTTTGAATCCTTCCACTAGTGGGCGCACTACCGCACCGGTACCAGTGAGAGCACAGCCAGACTGTAAAACAAGTGATGAGTAAGAGTAGTGATTGCAGTCAATAACCTCTGACACCCTCATCCCCAAATGTCTCTGTCAAAAGACAGAAAAGTGGACACGGAGTGCTGAGTTTTCCAAGAAAAATTGATTACATCCTATTTTTTTACAGAGGTAAATGGAAAACCTGTATGCTTGGTGTGTTCAAAGAATATAATATTCGCCGCCATTATGAGACTCACCATGGAGAGAAATACGACTGCTTGCAAGGACAACGGAGAAAAGAAAAGATAAATGACCTGCTATCAGGTCTAAAGAAACAACAGGCCGTTTTTACCCGGAGCCGAGATATAAGTGACGCAGCAGTGAAAGCCAGCTATCTCATCGCTAACGAAATAGCATCAGCCTCAAAGCCATACTCTGAGGGTGAGTTTGTGAAAACATACATGCTGAAGGCTGCAGAAATTGTGTGCCCTGAGAAGTGACAGGCTTTTGCCAACATTAGTCTAACGAGGAATACAGTGAAGGATAGGATTGCCGATCTTTCAGCAGATTTGGATAGCCAGAAAAAAACAAAAGTCAAGTCATTCGTAGCATTTTCAGTTGCAATCGATGAGATGCAAGTCGTTAAAAATGGATCACGTCATTAAAGTGGTTGTCCAAATGGTTAATTTCATCCGAGCCAGAGGGCTGAATCACTGTCAGTTCGACAGCCTCCTCCTCAGTGATAAAGACATCACCTGTAGCCTACCATATCACACTGAAGTAAGGTGGTTGAGCCGAGGTGCCGTGCTGAAACGTTTTTCTGATCTACGCGAGGAAATTGGACAGTTCATGGAGAAAAAGGGTAAGCCAGTGCATGAATAAAAAAACCCAGAATGGCTGCAGGACCTTGCATTTATGGTGGATATTTCAGAGCACTTGAATAATCTGAACATAACGATGCAAGGTCGCAAAAAAATTGTCACAGAATATTATGACAGCATACGCGCATTTAAGTTGAAGCTGGCTTTGTGGGAGACACAGCTGTCAAGTGGTGACCCTGCTCATTTCCCTCATCTAAGAAATGTGCATATGACCGGAGTTACTGCTGACATGAGACGGAACAAAGACAAAATTACGGAATTGCTGCGGGAGTTTGAGCGGCGGTTTCAGGTCTTTGGTGAGCTTGAGACAGAGTTTGCAGTTTTTCGCTCGCCATTTGCAGTTAAGGCTGCGGATCTACCCGTCGACATACAACTTGAGATAATCGACTTACAATGTGATCAGGATTTAAAGGACAAATTTGCCTCGTCGGACTTGGGCACATTTTATCGGTATCTTTTGCCAGGATACCCCAAATTGACAGCCCTGGCAGCAAAGGTTTTGAGCATGTTTGGGACCACCTACCTTTGTGAACAGGTTTTCTCTGTAATGAACATTACAAAAAAAAAGCTGCGCTCAAGACTCACACAAAAGTGCCTGAATGAAATAATTAAATTGGCTGCTAGTCAGGATTTTAAGCCTGATATTGATGCCCTTGTGAGGGCTAAAATATGTCAAGTTTCAGGAGCAAATTAATCAGTTCTGTGACCTCAGTTCTGTGAAAATAAGAACCTACTGAAATATTTGAAAATGTTATATTATTCTGTCACTGAACATTGTGTATTATAATGTCAATCAGCAGCTTCATTAGGCAAAAAAATGTTTGATTTGATGTGACACTGTGGCTGCACTGCCAATATAAAAATTCTATATTTTCAAGGCAAGGGAGGTAACTCAAACTCCTCACTTAATAGCTCCCACGTTTTTATTTGTATTTTGTGGTGAGTCAGTTCAGGTGGAAAATGTGATCTTTTGTAAAGAACATGTGTGTAGCACTTGAAATTGCACTTGTTTGTCTTAATACATTTCAGTTTGTTCATAACGTTTTGCGTCTCATTACATGTGGACATTTTCCGAATGTACTTGTAGCTATTTATTTGCACTTAAACAGAAATATTGTCGTTATGTAGGGCCTGTGGGTTATTATGCTATGATGTTACTGGTCCGGCCCACTTTAGATCAAAGTGGGCAGTATGTGGCCCCTTAACTGAAATGAGTTTGCCACCCCTGGTGTAGATGAACGTTGAGAGTAGATTGAGTTGTTTTGTTTTTCATGCTTTTCAAAGAAAGTCATTTGAACTTTATTATTTTGGGGAAATAAACAGGAAGTAGGTTTATGAACCGGAAGTACTAGTTGATACATTTGAGAGGAGTTCAAAATAAAACAGCTCCCCTAACGGACATAATAAGTATTACAGTTAATACATTCTTCACCACACAGATAAAGATTACAGGTGGTTTCCTTGAATTGAAGTATTGTAGTTGACTCATTTTATGACATTTGCATAATTTCATGAACTTGAGTATACACTGTACACGGTTTATTTGGATTTGCACCATATTCCTATTTTCATATTACTAAGTCAACTCCTGTTCATTTTTATTTCTTTATTCAGATTTTAAAATTTGCATAATTTCAAAATGTTAATTTAATTTGTCTAATTTTGATTTTGATTTTCCAATTTCAGTTTTACAACATTTTAATTTATTTTAAAAAAACAAACAAAAAAACAACAACCAGATTTTAAAGTTAAGTTCAGGTGACATAGGATATCTTTATAAAGAATACAAAGGTACTATTCAGAGGATTAGTTTTTCATCTTTGATAACTTAATAATATTATCCAAGTACTTAAACATGTCGCCAAAAGACACCAAGTTGAGACCAGTCGCAGAGCCAGGCTCAACTGCAGATATCAAGGAAAGGGTAAAAATCAGATCAGATGCTTTAACAGTTTCAAGTAAAAGACAGAATACATGGAACCAAATGGAGAAACTGTTAGAACAGTGGCAAACGAGAGGATTGATTCCAGCAGATGATCAACCTGGACCAACGGAAGCCCATAGAAAAGCTGTAGTTGAACATGAGAATGCTGAATACCTACAACAGGAAAAAGCATGGATCAAAGCCGGACAACCCTCTTGGTATGGACCTGAAAACATTGCTATGAACAGAGCTGAAAAAAGAAAAGTTATGGTTGCAAGTCTGGTATTCCATCTGGAAGATGCCAGCCAAGGATTGACAAACAGCTTACATGTGGTAGAACTCAGCAGAAGAATGGAAGAGGAGACCAACAGAAGAATGGAAGAACTCAGCAGAAGAATGGAAGCAGAACTCTGCAGAAGAGAGGAAGAATTCAACAGAAGAATGGAAGAACTCTGCAGAATAATGGAAAAGGAACTCAACAGAAGAATGGAAGAGCAGCTCAACAGAGGAATGGAAGAGAGACGAAAAGCAGATGAAGCACATAATGACATTATTGAAGAGAGACGAAAGGCAGTTGAAGCCCATAATGACATTATTGCCGAAAGACAAAGGGAGGAAGATAAATACCAACAACTTCTGGCGGAAAGACGACAAGAAGATGTAAGGTTTTCAGGACATGAAGGCAGATAGACAACAGAGAGAAAGGAGAGAACAAGAATAACTCAAAGAAAACGCAGAACAAACTACTCTCCTGACTATTCCGAAGGAGAGGGAGATGAAGATGACGACGGCGGTACACAGTCTGAAACCAGTAGACACTCCCCATACCATGAACAGTCACAGCAACAACGCGGTTTTGCATCTCCTCCTGGGAATAATAGTAGCGACGAAAATGAGCAACATTACCCTGGGACATGCCCCAAAACGAGAAGAACCAAGAAAACTAAAAGAACCAAGACCGGTGCACATACCTCCATGCCATTGATAGCGGCTGGAAGAGGAGGATTTCAATACCAACCATGGACTCACAGGGACATGGAAGCATTAGTGTCAAAGCTACCTCCACTCACGAAAGGAGGTCAGAAGTGGGTGACTGATCTGGAGAGATACACAGCCCAAGACCACCTGTGCTTGGGAGACATGAGGGCCCTGCTCGGATGGATTGAAGGACGACTGGAAGCAAGAGCAGTAGATTCCGAGGCCAATTGCACGCACGACCCAGATGACACTTCATTCAACTACATCAGGTCGAATTATTGGGCTGCTATTCGTCACATCTACCCGACAACACGCAGTTTACATGCCTTCACCGGCCTGAGGAAAGGCACGGAAAAAATGCATGCCTTCCTGAAGAGATGCGAAGGAGTGTGGGAGGACTGTACTGGAGAACGAAATGACGTTTCGCCGGCTGTCACAATGCTGTGGAAGGACGCGGTCATTAAAGCCCTTCCCCAATCAGTGCAGGCACGCCTCAGAGATGTGGTGGGGTTAGAAGCTAAAATCCCAGAAGAATGGAGACTACATCTCATTCACCATGACATCAAATACCAGGAAATAACAAAGGAAGATGATGAAGAAACAAAGAAACTGGGAAAAATATTTTTGAAGATGCAGGTGGCTCAGAAAGATACTGAAGCTAATCAGATGGCCATACTAGCAGAGAAGACAGGGTGGACACCTCCAACAGTTCAAACTCAGGAAGAACTAGAGAATCAAATGCAGAACCAAAAAAGCGGAGGAGGAAGTGTATGTCCACAAAACCAAGTTCAGCCAGACACCTGTTTATCTTCCTACGCAAGTACAGCCACAAGCACAGCAGTATCTTCAACAGCAGACACCTGTGTATCTTCCTACGCAAGTACAGCCGCAAACACCGCAGTATCTTCCCACACAATTCCAGCAAAAGAAAATACCTGTGTATCTTCCTACACAAGTACAGCCGCCAGCTCAGGTATACACTCCCATACAGCATCAACAAAAGGGACAATGGAGAGGAAAGCAACGCTCAAGAGGAAGAAGAGATGGCGGCTGCTTCATATGTGGTGATTGTAGACATTTGGCCAGAGATTGCCCCACTCAGCAATATCCACCACAAGGTATCCCCTCACAATAGAGAGGAGAACCAGTGTTAGATATGAGAAAAATTGAGGCGGAAGTATATGCCAGGGCCATGAAGAATATTTCTGTTGTACCAGGGGATTGGGTAAATGTAAAAATCCACAAGATGAAGTTGTTGCAACCTGTATGGAGTGGACCGTGGGAAGTTGTAGAACGCACTGCAGATGCACTCCGGATCAAAGTTAAAAAAGGAACATGTTGGCACCCACTTACACAGTGTGTAGCCGTACCGCCACATTTGCAGAAACGGCACGGCAGTTAGAACTGATTTTGGAAAACTGGTTCAAAACAATAAGGAATCGAACATTTTTACAACGACAGCACCAGGAGATGAGTAAACTCAAGAATCCGTAGAGTGTAAATACATAGAGAAAAACACATTTTTCACTCAAACTGTTTGCACATCATAGACAAGGAATTTAGACAATATAAATAAATGTTCACCAAAAGTAATAAGTATAATGGAAAGTAGACATAGGCCTACACTTGAGTCAAATTATATTACTGTGATCTGATTGGTGTGCTCTTCAGGTTTACTATTGTTCTAAGTAACAGTGGGATTTAGAATATTGGAGAAAATATGGAGATGTTCTTTCGTAGTGTGTGGGATATGTGATGCTTGAAACATGTAGGTGTTTCAATTTATGGGAGAAAATGGTTTCCTGAAAGAGTTATGTTGGGTAAATATGTAACAATGGATGAAACAATTTCTAGAGGGAGTTTTTGTAATATACATTAATTGTGTTGTTTAGATGGCATTTAACAACTAGGACGGAGAGTATGATTAGAAAAAGACAGAGTGGAAAGGGTTGGATTTATTTAACCTCAGTGTGCTAGACTTCTTATAGGTAATGCGTCCCGAGACCTGGACTCCCCCTGAGTCAGAAAGGCTACGACCCCGTCCCTCCAAGCAGACAAAAGACCTAACCCAACAGGAGACTCCTCCTTCTCCATCAAACAGACAGAGAACCAGAGCTGAAACAACAACAACAACAGAACTGCAGCCAGAACCAAACGGCTTGCTGACATACAGAGATACTCTCATCAGTCCCTCAGACCGGGCATTCCATTCCAAGCTGAGCCACGAGATTTGGCAAGAGCAAAGTGTGAAACTTGAGAGCAGAATCCGCCCTCCATAAAAACAGCGAAGAGACTGTAAAGAAGGATATGACATGCAAAGCAGTGCAAGAACAGTGGCATGATGTGGGCTGCAGATGTAACTGGGCCAAAGGCTGCCTAAAAGAGTTACAGCGGATGGATTCAAAAGCTGATGGACTGAAGAGAAGACAGAATCAGAGGAGTTGGCATGGTCGATTAGAAGTGAGGAGGCCGGGGTCACGGCTTGAGACAACCAGAGGAGGAGAAAAGGAGAACGGGAATGAGTGAGTTTACACATAAACACACTTATTCACAAACGCACATAAAAGAGACCACATTTAAATAACTTGAATTGACTTGATAAGTACGTGAAGACAAAAAGATTTATTAACCATTAATTAATCAATTGGTCAATTAAAAATAGCAGTAAAGAGGTAAAGTAAAATGAGAAAATGACACTGAGGGAGACATGATGGAAATATTCACTCCACTTTAAGCAGTGGGTGTTTTGGAGTACAGAGTAGAACCATATTCTTCAATCTTTTCATCATGTAAACAAATTATTCTTTTAGAGATTTGTATTCACGTGTGAATAAAGTAGTGACCTCATTTGTTACAATATTGATCACCATTAAAAGGATAGTTTTAGGAACCACTCTATAAGACACATCTGTATTTGTATGGATCATGTTAAAGGAAGAGCGAGTGCCAAGCCAAATATAGTATTCCAATCTAAAGTGTTGATTTCTCCATTGTAGCATAGTTATTACCATAGGAGGGCTTTCAGATGGAAATATGAAATGACTTCTGTTTTAAAATCCTTGATAAAGGAGGGAGTAATTGTTACATGTTCGGACACCCAAGGTTCCACACACTGCTAAAGAGTTTAACATTGTTTTTTAAGTAGACCAGAATTGAAGATAGATGAGCTATGAAATACATAGCAGAGCTACACAGATCCTAGTAATGGTTTGACTCAAGATAATAGTTATGTACACAAGTTTCTGAATTAGATCTATTAGACATTGTAATACTAATTAGGTGTAAATGAATTGCAGTAGTAGTAGTACTATAAGGAAGTGAGTTTTGTACCAAGTTTCAGGAAAGATGGGAGGCAGAAGTACAAATGGAAAGTTAGAACCATCTTGAAAATCATAGTTGAAATCGTGAATGAATAAGGAATGGCGCTCCAAATATGACATATTTTTGTAAATAAAGGGAACCCGCCTATGCTGAAATACCTCTGAAAAGACTCTGCAGAGCGCGACATGGCCAAAAGACCGAGACCAAATTACCTTTGACCCTGACTGACAGTGTGACAAAAGCATTGTCAATGACTGACTCTGGGGTGTACCTGACCAAACCTGACGTGAAAACCAGACAGTGTGAGTGTGAATGAATGCCGGCATGTGATCAGTGTAACTGCATGATTCTAAAACAATAACTAACCAAGCATGTTTTTGGACTAACATATTATTTTGGAGCTCAAAGGGAAACGAGAGGTTTCCTAAAAATTCCATAAAAAGGGGAAACCGGAAATGTGACCCGTTTCTAATCTACTTGATGATATTTTATTCCCACAGGAGTTGGCGGTTTGCAAATGTAAAACTCAAACTAAAATCTGAAGATTCTGTTTCTTTTGGGACTGAAAGACGGAGAGAAACACTTATTTTCACTGAAGTGTTTACTGTGGAAATAATAATAATGGATCTAAAATGGTAAACAATGTTCGTTATGTCCCTAACCAATATTTACCTGAACGTTTTTTCCCCCTCCCCATTCCAGGATTTTGTTACACATGAGTTCATGTCTAAAAAGGGGGGAGTGTGTATAATGTATAATGTCAACATGGTTGTAAATGTAAAATTCACAATTTAAATGTTTCTTTAAGGATTGAAAGAAACTTTCCGCACCCCCAGATGTTCAAACTAAGCATTGAAGATAGTTTTAGGATTAACCTGCTCCATATCTAGGGATAATATACTGTTTGGTGAATGTTGACATGTTTCTAATATTGATTGAGTTATAACCGGTAACACAGATGCAGAATCTGGCCAAGGGGCTACTGTGAGAGATGTAATTCCAGAATGGAATAACGAAGAAGTTGACCTGTGATAATGAAACAATTTTGTAATATTTCAACAGATATTAAAGTACCTGAGGTTTGAAATGAAGAAAGAACATATTACAGTTAAGCTAAAACATAGTAATGTAATGAGACGGAATTTAATTTAGACAACATCTTGTAACTAGCCTGGTAAAAGAAGTAAAGGTCATAGACTTTATTGTTTAGGTCATTATGGGGATATACATTTCATTTAAATTCATAATCGAAAGACATTTGATGACAGTATGTTGGATTTCTGTATTCATTTTTCAGCTTGATAATAGATAGGTAGAAGCAGTATTGCCAGGTGCAATCGATGGGATTTCTGCACACGATCCAAGCAGAGAATGACGTACCTTACAGGACAGACACACTCAGGAAATCATTCACTCTGACATCATCATGACTTTAGTTGTTTTTGAATCATAATGAAATTGTATTACATAACGTTAGTGTTTTTACCACAAACAGGAATAGTTAATTGTTATATTAGATTTGAGAAAGATTACAAGGATTTTATTTAGTTCACCATGAAGATGTTTTTTGTTTGTAACATATGCCAAGTAGTAAGATTCAAATATCAGCAGGTTCTGAATTATTATTCCTCTGTCCCAGAACCAACAAGAATGTGGATGGAGAGAACTATATCTACTGGAGCCAGCAGAGATTCGTAAATTGCACCAGAGTCACAGTAAAATGATGACACAAACAGACCGATAGAATGGTGCTAGACTTGTTTAAATAAAGAGTAATATTTAGCTATTTTTAGATAGTTTAATCCTTCTTATACGTAGTAAAAGAACAAGTGCCTTTACACCAGATACAGTATGAAGATGATTTATGATGTGAAAGGAGGGCGTTAGACGTTTTCCATACCAAGGTAATTGCTGCTATTTTGCGAAGTGACATTAAAGGTTTAAGATAGAAGTTATGCACAAATGAAAAACTTTATATTTATGATGAATATGTATTCTTATTTGTATTTTTTACTTTTATGAGTTATGTATCATGCTATGTTCGGATGAAGAACTCATTGATTTCAATATTATTTACATACCTTAAATGGTATGTAAGGAGGGATTGTTAAAAATTAAAATCAATGTTAATATGGCGTAATTTGAATTAAATACACTATTTGATTTAAATCAGTTTTATTCTGAAAAACCGGAAGTTCGCACTATTAGCTTAACACTTTTATTCTGAAAATTCGTCACTTCCGGTTAGCATTTAGCATCTGGCGGAATCATACGATTTCAAACCTTGAACCAAGGTGAAATTACATGTGATGGTGTACACTGAGCACACTGGGATTAGCACTCATTTATTGACGCTGAATAATGTGTAGCAGGGAATGTTTAAATAACCACAGACGCCAGAATGATACAATTTAGCTACAGAAAAAGGCAGGAATTGCATTGGACCCGCCCCCCGACGACGCCGGCCAATAGGAGAAGACCTCAGATGACAACAGGAAGAGCAAGCCAAGAATTGATCTCTTCTACCCCCTGACCTGTACTGACCGGTCGTCGGATGTGGAGAGCGCCTCCACTCGCACATTTCATTTTGTACACCACCGCATCTTTTGTGTAATTATATGCTGTTAACTTTTATAAGCTTCCCTTGACTCTTTTCAGTCTCTCCTGCCTTCAGGGTTCTAGAATTGCTTTCAATACCCATCCCTACTCACCTGATAAGAAAAGGATGTAACTGTATGAGTGTTATGCTGTTTTACATGTATATGGATCATTACTTTGCAACTAAAATAAAGTAAAACATAATTTAAAACCTCTACCTAGGAATTCGAACAAGCATTACAAAACAAAAAGGATATCTTATATTGAATAAGATAAGAAACTACAATTTAGAAATGAGTCCTTACGAACCACTTGAAGTCAAACATTAGACATTTAATCATAATAATGATAAAATAAAGTGCAGGGCCTGCCTCAAGCTGTACGTCGCTTCAATGTCAAAAAAATGCTTATCGTGTTGAAAAGCCCATCCCCAACTTAATCCTGCATTTCACCACCTCAGGGAAATAACAGCTTTATTTCCTCCCAGGAGGCCAACTTCTTCACTGTCAACCCTAACATGATTTGCATACCCGGTCAAGAGGTCACAGACTCAGCGGCAGAGTCTGACATTTTAATTCTGAGCAGACAGCAGACAGTGTGCCCTAGTCCTTCCCTAACCCGTCTTCAGCGCCTTGTCTGAAAGGCCAAGTAATGCCGAACATGGTTGGTATTCATCAGCCATATGAAGCACAAACAAACTTTACTTGTTCAGCTGACATTAAATCACTGCTTCAATATGAAAGTGTGTCCCCAGGTTGAGTTTTTGTATTTTCTTAAAATTGTGGCGAACAAGTTAGAAATGTTGATCATCATAACTGTTCGCAAAATAAAATAATATAATTGCTAGGTTTAATTATATTTTCTGTACCAAAGTAGCTAGTGGAGGGAAATTAAATAAAATGGGTGGCAGTGAATGATTCCCTTAGAAATCTTCAGAATTAGAATTTTTCCATTGAAAGTAAACCGTTAAAGAGCAACTTCCAGTTTAAAGACACCTGTGAATAAATGTGTAGGAAAATGATGTATACACTATAGATTTTCAAAAAAATATACATTGACATCTGGCGTCGTTTCTGTAAGACATTTTTACTTCCGCATCAAAAAACCCTCCCCACGTAACCTCCCGCGTGTGACGTAACAAAGGGGAAACAAGGGGGAGAGCGGCCGGTGTAACGTATTAATAAACATGGATCACAGAAGAAGTTGAACATGTATATTCGAATGCATATGACGGACCACAACCTTATAATTATGAGCCTGTTAGGCGTCCAAGAGACCAGGAACAGCCAAGGATTAGAAGAAATAACGGCCATCGGAGAGAAATTGAGCTGTGGTGTGAGGAGAACCAGTGGAGAACTGGGCAGCTATCTTGGTGAGTGACCGGCGTTAGCTACAGAATGTTAGCTAACGTCACATCACAACATTGTAAAGTTAGCTATCATATATCAGGCTATAACTAAAGTAGCATTGATAATATAGTAATGTTACTGGCAGGACTGTTGATACTGATCCATAACAGAAACTAATGCGCAAGTATCAGCCGTATCTCGCGTTACC
The DNA here is from genome assembly GCF_949606895.1 of Notothenia rossii. Taxonomy (NCBI): domain Eukaryota; kingdom Metazoa; phylum Chordata; class Actinopteri; order Perciformes; family Nototheniidae; genus Notothenia; species Notothenia rossii. The sequence continues at coordinate 68,395,059 of NC_136904.1, forward strand.
TAATGCAAATCCACACTATGTTACGGTGCTGTATCGGAGGGGAGAGAGAGAGCAGGGAAGGAGGCGGGGTGGGAGAGAGCAGCGAAGGGGGAGAGAGAGATGTAATACGGTTTCCTGATAAACGTTACCTAATGCAACTCCACACTGCCTTCGGAGCTGTACCGGAGGGGAGAGAGAGAGCAGGGAAGGGGCAGCTATCTTGGTGAGTGATCGGCGTTAGCTACAGAATGTTAGCTAACGTCACATCACAACATTGTAAAGTTAGCTATTGTGGAGTCTATTTTTATAATTACAAGACTGATTCTTTATATTATATATGCTTATTGTGCTCATGAGATTGCTATGACTATAGAATAAATAGACACAATCACTAATCCCAGGTTCTGATGGGTTAGATACCAACGAGGGGAATAGTCAGAAGAAAGTTTAGCTTGCAATATTGAAAGTAGCAAGGTCGAGTGCAGAGACTGAGAGAACATAAAGAGGTAGTCAGAACAGCACATCGCACCGGCCTTCACTCTGTATGGGAGCCGCGCTCCCCCGCAAAGCTAGGAAGCAACATTATGGTTTCCCACTATATCTGAAGAAACGTTAGAGAAAACAAATTAGTATGATGGTGCCAGAGTAGGGAGGACTTCCACAGGCCGGCCGAATGCTGATTGGAGGATTGTGTTGCCAAGAGACTCTATCTGAGTCTGCGCACCAACCAAAGAGAACCAAGTCAAACCATGGTATCTCTTCAGCTAGTCTTGACCAATCATAAAAGTGCGGGCAACGCCCTGTCTAATAAATTGTATTGTCGCACGAGGTTCGAGGCTCTTGAAGGATTTGGTGGTTACAGATTACAGCTTTGCTGCCTGTGATTCCCAAAGATGTGATGAGTCCTTGGCCAAGTGATATATATATTTTGCTCTCTTTACAATAAATAGTTAAACTTAGAAGTTGTCTGTCTTTTCTGGAATTCCCTACTCTGGCTCTGTCATACGTAATTTTTTTCTCTAACGTTTCTTCAGATATAGTGGGAAACCATAATGTTGGTTAACACTTTCTCATGTAACTTTTCCCTTCGTTCCTGTCCACCCCATCGAAACTTGGGGGAGGTTGATTGGGTCCATTTATTCCTAAGTCACAGCACATACAATGAGCACAATAAGCAAATAATGTAATAATAAGATTCTTGTAATGTTGTATAAAAATAGACTCCACACTACCAAAAAATACCAGCTCACTAAAACACAACCGCTCAACACAACTGCTCAACGCAACTACTAACTATTCCCGCGGTCGGAGAGCGGAGATGTGTCCCCTTTGTGATGTAATATGACGCGTTTGACGTATGACCTTAAAAAAAAGCCGTTTTTAAGAGCAGAGCTCAAAATTGCTCATTTCCCTCTGAATTCCTGCCCTTATTAGACCCTCCAGAAAAACGCGGGCAAAAATCCTTGATTATGCGGGCTAAAACCCTTGTTTATGTGATTAAACATGCTGGGTTTTTATGTGATTTTATGCGTTGAAATTGCGGGAAGTTGCGAAATATGTGGAAAGTGTCACAAATCTACCAAAAAAAGAATATCTATTTTTTTAAATATTGGGCTGTCTTATTTATTCTCTCTCACACACAACCTGCCACTAACTTTATACCCCTTTACTATTCAATAAAATACATTCAATGTTTATTTGTTTTAAAAGCAATTGGGCTATTTTAATCACACTCTCTCACACACACACACACACTTCTCCGCCTCATTCTGTTTTCATTTACTCGTTCGTTATCCGACCAGCTTCAATCTTGTAAGCTACTCAGCTCGTTTCTTGTAGCCCTCGACAGAGTTTTGGAGGTTGATGCCTCGGTGAACGTAAGTTGTTTTGCTTTCTTGTCCGCAGCAGCAGAAAGCATTTTCGAATGTTTGAATGAATCAAAGTGGTTCGTCACCATCAATTTTCTCTTATGCTCCAACACACAGTTGCACGGGGGGCAGAATAGTTTCCCCCCACTTTCGTGCAAGACATCGGGGTACTGCTTTGCCCGGTCTTTAGCAGAAATGTTCGTGGGTAAATGAGATGGATTAGATTTTTTCATCATGGTGTTTTCTCTCTCGTGTGAGTTCCACACGTTCACTCTATAGTGTTGTTTACCTTCTGTGATGCGCGAGCTGATGACGTCGCGTCATCATCATCACTACTTCACGTCAAGACGAGTTAACTTTTTTTTTCTCAACTTTGTGTGGAAAAATGCGGGGATTATGTGCCCTTTTAATAAATCTGCGCCCTTTTAAAAATCTGCGCCATTTAGCTGATTATGCGGTAAATTATGCGATCGCATAATCGCGTTTTTCTGGAGGGTCTACCTTATGTCTTGTAAAACATATCAAATCCTGCATTCACTTTTTTAATTGTGATTTTCAATCAAGTTTAAGCATAAATGTAGAAAAAAAAAACCCTGCAAGTTACTCTTTAAGCATTTGTGTCATCATCATCACAAAAAGTGGTTTTCCTGTAAAAATTAAGGATGTTATCATTAACGCGTGTGATTAATGTGGAAACCATAACACAATAAAAAAACATTTACGCAAATGTATCACATGACCAGTTTTGACCCCAACTTCCTCTCTTAATTCCAGCACAGACGTTTACTCAAATAAATACTAGTATTTTGAAGTTGTGATTTATCATGATTAATCACAGATTTGTACTTTAATTAATGCAATTACATTTTTGAATCCATTGACACCACCACTACAAATGTGTTGTAATTGAACAAAGGGTCTAAATATGAGGGTTTTGTTGTTTATGTAGTTCAGATCAGACCTGAGAATATACATGAGAACATGAAATGGACACTCTATTAGGCTTATAAAGACCTTATATTCTGGTAAAAAGTGAAGTATCAAGTGAATGGTTGGTGTTTTTTTGTGATTTTCTTTTACTTCTTGACCAAAACAATTGGCAGGCAACAACAAACATTGACTGTAGAAACTCCTAACACACAAGAACATATCACTCTGTCCTTGTGAGTAAGGGATTCTCTGCACCATGTATCCTTCAGAACTAGTGATGCCATTTAAATTAATTCATCTCAGAATGATGAACTATGATCTGTGCTCTTTCCTGTAAATTATGTATAGTCACATGCGTGAGCAGATCCATATGACCACGACTCTGTAAAAATACCTGTCAATCTGTTTCTCCTATTTTACTTTTGGAGTTTTCTCTGGCCCCTTTCGCACGGAGACGAAAAGTCATTTTCAAAAAAGTATTTCGTCCACACGGAATCGGCTCAAGAAACGTGTTCGTCCACACGAAAATGCTGGAGACGCTGTAGTACATATGCCGGGCCTGTAAGTGGCGCTGTACTTCCGCCACAAAATACACCAAAAGCAACAAATAAGACCGATGACGATTATTATTATATTATTATTGTTGCTGATGGTTGTGATAGAGGAGCTGTAGATGTTGCACTAAAATCTGTATCATGGTCAGTCGTCTGGAGCACGAACGCAACCCTGTGATCCGCCATTGTTGTTGTTGTTGGCGAAACGCATCAGTAATGACGCAGGGGTGAGCAGGAGAGGTGGGGAGAGGTGGTGCCATGGCGTCATCGTTTTCAGGAAATTATCGTATAGGGTGTTGTTGGAGATTTGGAGGATGTTTAAAACCAACCTCGTCTCCGCGTGTCGTTTGATAAGCTGGGTAAATTCGTAAAAAGGAAGGGATTAAGAAACACCAGAATGCAAGTGAAACAATAATCTTGTTTTAATGATACAAGGTGACAATACAAATACAAAGGAATCACGAAGCACTCTGCAGAGTACTCCGGGCTCAGGTTCTACCACGTGTGAGACAGGTCTCAGGAACGGCCGGTCAAAAACAAGAGCGCGAACCAAAGGAAAACACAGGTTTTCATACTAAAACACAGGAGGAGGTGTGTGCGTGCTTTCCCCCAGAGGTCATCTTATTGGGAGAGACCAACACATGGCCTGTCGCACCCAATCAGTGCGACACAGCAGAAGAAACCCGGAAACAAAAAGTCTCTTTCAGTTTGACGAAGACCAGACACATTTTGGTGTCTGGTACAAACCTGATCTTATTTCACATCTTGCAGCCAGCACACACACATCCCCTTTTATGGCCCTTTGTCCCTGAGTCAATCTTCCCCCCTTCAGATTACCACACACAAGTTAAAAGTATGTTTTAAGATATAGTTGTTATAGTTGGCTAAATATACGTAATACATGTAAATCACTTTCATATCAATAATAACGAGGAACACATTACCTATGCTCTTAAGCAGTATTAGAGATGCTTTTCAAATAGTCAAACTTCACACAGGCCTAATATAGAGAACACACTAATTTGTCCTACCGCCTTTCCATTTGTTTGAGCTATTGTTCACATCTTTACTTCAAATAAAAGGTTTCACATTGCATATTTCCAGCTTCCTTTACACATACTGTTATTATTAATACAAAGTAATTAACCACACACATCTATTGAAAACAAGTAGATTTCCCTGATAATTGACATGCTGAAAATGCTCTCTCGTCCCTATCATAAAAGCTGCTTCCATTTCATATAGAGTAATAAAACATGTTTAAGCTAATTTCTCCACAATGTTTGTAGCCATTTAGTACCCACACATGAAAGAATAAGAACAGAGGTATAGTTGAACAGTAATCATGTAGCACATATATTTACTGCAATGAAAACACACATATTTGCCCCAAGCATGTGTAACGCACCCTCTTCTTTTATGAGGGGAACATTCCAGAGTCTTGGAGCTATCCCCAAATTAGGATGTCCCCTGCTCCAGTCCCGGCGTCAAGAGGGGGCGTGAGGGGGCGTCGCCCCCTCACGCGGACTGTCCGCCCCCTCAATCAAAATAGTATTTTTTTTATTTATTTTTTATTGTTTTTAGTTTTATTACAACAGTTTATGATGTGTTAAAAACAACAGAAAACTCCACTGACAAACCAAAATGAACAGCATAGGTAAATAAAAAAACAGCTTTGCAATTTACGCAGTTTACGTCATGAGACGTAAATTGACGGTCACTGACGGTCAGTGCGTCATCCCGCCATAAAACAAAAACAAACGAAGCAACGTAGCAGCTATTTTAATTCAAGCGGACATTCAGAATATTTTATACAGTCTATGGACAGAATGGATATTCGCAAATGGCTGAAAAAGCCAGAAACAACCACACCGTCGGCGGCATCCCCGCCGCCTGGCAGCAGCAGCAGCAGGAGCACCGGAGAGGACGAGGAACACCTGCCGAGGGAGGAGCCGCGGGTTCAGCCTCGCAGTGAGGAGAGTGAGCCGGGTTCACTGGGACCGGAGAGCCCGCCGTCGCACTCACAGCATGGTTTACCAGAGGACCTCGGAGTTGACAAGCCAGCTCAGGTTCATCTCAGGCAGTTTCCAAAGAAGCAACAGCATAATAATGACTGTAAACGGTCATTTTCGGCTAATTGGTACAACGAGAGAGACTGGCTTGAATATTCGCAGCAAGAAGATGCAGCCTTTTGTTTTCCCTGCAGGAAATTTGGAGGGAGTGACTCCGTTTTCACAAGAACTGGGTATACTAATTGGAAGCATGCTAATGATAAGGCAAAGGGATTTAGCAGGCACAGTAACAGCAAAGAGCATCAAGCATGCAATGTTAGCTGGAAAGAGAAGGAAATGCGATGCAACACAGGCAGTGAAATTTCAACCATGGTTAACTCTCATCAGCTTGCGCGAAACCGCCTGTATGTGTCTGCAATTGTTGACATAATTGAATTTCTTGTCTCAAACGAACTGCCACTGAGGGGTGAAGTGGATTCAGTCAATAGCAGAGATGAACTGGGAAGCGGACTGTTTCTCTCACTGTTTGATTACACGCTGAGGCAAAACCAAGAGCTTGCAAAGGCTTTCAGTACAATTCCAAAAAACGCAACTTACACATCACATGATATTCAAAATCACATCATTGAACTGATGAGCACAATCGTAACAGAGCAAATTGTTAAAGATGTCGGGGAGTCATGGTTTACACTCAAGGTGGATGGAACTAAAGACCCGACAGGCAGTGAAAATGTATCTATAGTTGTGCGTTATATGGACAAGGACTACAAAATGCAAGAGAGGCTGTTATCAATGCAGACAACGGACAAATGTGATGCCCAGTCACTCACTAATGTTGTGCTTGATGAACTGTCAAATGCTGGCCTTGACGCAAACAAAATTCTTAGTCAGTGTTATGACGGAGCCAGCGTCATGTCGGGACGAGAGGGAGGCATGCAGAAGCTTATTCAAAATAAGTTAAACAGAGAAGTGCCTTACATCCATTGTTTCAACCACCAATTGCATTTGGTGATCGTGCATGCTATTTCCTCAGAGAGTGCAGTTGGGGATTTTTTTGAAGTGTGCAATTCCCTTTATAAATTTATGAAAAAGCCCACTGTAGCCGCACAGTACAAAGGAGAGAAGCTTAAAAGGCTGTTAGAGCAGCGATGGACCGGACACCTTGACACGGTGTCTGTGGTGCTGAAGTCACACACTGCACTGGTGGACTTCCTGAAAGAGATCGGAACCATGGGAGCAAGTGCTGATGTGAAAATTGAATCTGTTGGACTTCACAAGGCCATTACAGAACGGAGCTTCACATTTCTCACCGGTGTGATGCACAAAGTATTGGGGCTGATGGACCCAGCCAATCGGATGCTGCAAGCCGAAGAAACAGATCTAATCACTGCAGTCCGGCTCATTCAAAGTGCCTCTTCTTGCATAGAGGATCTACGATCAGATGCGGAATTTCAGAAACTGTGGGCTGACAGCGGGGATGCAGGTGAGGGCGCCGGCGCGCCTGCTCCTCCAAAACGGCAGCGGCAGGCCACCAGGACGCTACAAGACTACGTGGTGAGTGAAAGCCTTGGGCAGCGCGAAGTGGACATTCAACAAGAGTGCAAGCGGCTGTTTTTTGGCATCATCGACTCTATTCTGAGTGAAATGGCTGTACGTTTCAGCGAGCGTAATGGGAAATATATGTCAGCTTTGGACGCTTTGGACCCCGCCAGTGTGATTTTCCTGGAGGCTGAGAAAGTGAAACCACTACTGGATTTAACAAACACAGACATGGTTGAGGCACAGTTCACAGTTGCGCGAGAGTTTTTGAAAAGCCGGTGCACAGGCCAGGGAGTAGAGAGAGTGACTTTGAGTCACCTTGTTGCAAAGGAGTCCAGGGTATTAAGTGCCATGCCAGCGGTAATGACAGCATTCAAACACGCACTAACATTCGGGGCATCAACTGCTACATGTGAAAACTCGTTCTCCACGTTGAAGAATGTATTTAGTGAGCACAGACGCAGCATGTTGCATCGACGCAAAGCCCATCTCATCCAGCTGGCCTTTGAGAATGACCTCAGTAGGAAATTCAAAGATGAGTGGAAGGAGATGCTGCTGAGGAGGTTCCACTCGTCAGGAAAGAGGAGACTGCAACTCTACTGAAGGTAAGAGCTGGTTATTTTATCATTTGTATTGTTGCTACTGTTTGTTAGCAATGTGGTTATTGATCATCCGTTGTTGGATATGTTAGATCAGCGCCTCTGATCTGTGGAGTCTGTTTTGATGTTGCTCCGTTATGTTTTCTCATTCTATGCAGCATCATGTGACATGTCACCGGCGGTGACATGTCACATGATGCTGTGACTCACCGCCCCCCCTCGGTTTTCAGCTGCCCCCCCCTCTGTACTGAGCTGGAGCCGGGACTGCCCTGCTCCCATCCTTCTCTAAACACAAAGACTTCACCTCAATATATTGGGGAGGGAAAATATACTTTTTCCCTTCAAATTTAACACACATGAATATATATAAGGTGACATTAAAAGGAATATACCAGATTTAACTTTCCTGCCATAACACGTTACTTTAATACTTCAAATAATCCTTCAGTGTATACACGGAGCCGCAAGCGTTTCGTCCTCAGGCCTACCCACTTTGGGAGCCGTTATCAAAGTGTATCGGATTCGGGCTCCGAGTTCTTTAATGAGGGTGCAATTGGCCATATGCACATGGATGCAATCCATGCAACACAGTTAGGGGGGATGTTTCTAAAATGCCAAATAGGAGGACACTTTATTCATTTTCAGTTTTTGACTTGGCTTCACTTAATTCTTCAAACTGACAACATGGCATCTTTAGGCAAGGAAGCTTCACGGAAAAAACAGTAAAAGCGAAAAAGGCACCTGGGATTGTGCAAGCTAGTCTGTCAATGCCACTCCTTTATTTCTTAGATCCACATCACAACTACACAACGTGAAAAAACACTATTTGTTTGACAAGAATTAAATGAAGACTTAATTTTCTAAATTTATTCGGTTTAACCTGTCGCTAGCTAGTTGGAGGTGACTCTTGAGCAAGTCTGCTAGTGCTACTCTTTTCCATGGTGCCATGCCTTGTCTATAATATCAAAATATATCAAAGTTATTTATGTTTATTAATCAATTAATTACAATATATCTATTTAAGCGATGTTTACTTACTGTTACAACACAGTTTATTCTCTTCTATTTATTTTTTTCATTAGACAGCGGCTCTAAACAGTACCGTAAATCATTTCATGTTTATCATTCATATATTATATTCTTCAACCAAATGACACATTGAATGCATACAAATGCTGTATTCAATTTATTATGGTATATTTTGAGCAAGATTATTGTGCTCAAATATCGCTTCTGGCAACTAGCAGATGAGCCACAAAGGCTGTCACAAGAAGAAGATGGACCTTTATTAATCCCCGAGGGGGAAATTCAGTTTCCACTCTGTCGTACACACACATTCATTTTTATACAGGTCATACAGTACACATTTTTTACAACATACATATACAAATACACACACAGTTATATGCACACATGCACATGCAGTTGAGATGTCAGAGCGGAGGCTCCAGTCTAGCTGCCGTCAGTGAGCAGTTGGGGGTTAGGTGCCTTGCTCAAGGGCACTTCGGCAGTGGCCCAGGAGGTGAGACTGGCCCCTCTCCAGTACCAGTCCACACTCCGTATTTTTTGGTCTTTTCGGGACGTGAACCGGCGACCCCTTCGGTCCAAAGTCCAATCCCCTACAGACTGAACCACCTGTCACTTCTCCATTTGCCACCCAGTGAAGATTTATCTCGCCCAAAAACGTATGTGCGATATTTGATCTGAGATTTTGTTTTTTATATAATGTGTCCATAATTACTGTGCAACTGCTACCCAGCGGAGAGAAAAACAATAGGAAGATCTCACAGATGTTGTCCCCTGGGATGCTGGCTCATTTTCATCAAGGCTTTATTTTGCATCCATGTTTATTTCAATATTTGTCTTAGATTTTTCTTCATTTCATAGTTAATGCTATGAAAGTTGTGGTAGGTGTGCTGGAGTGACACTGTGAGCTTGTCATGGCTCATTAGCTGAGTTTCATCATGGTGAGCATATTGAAGTGACACACAATGTGTCATTTTGAGGATATGCCATAGCTAGGCAACAGGCGGTACACAGAACAAGCATTACAGGCTATTACGGCACAAAGTGACAGGAGACATGTGTAACAAACAAAAAAGATTAATTAAAATGTTGCAGCATTTGAAAAACATATTTCCAACCAACTTTGTTCCAGAAGAAATGTTCTCTAATTAGAAACAGTTGCAGTCATTGGCTAATCTTGACATGAGCAACTTTCCTTTAATGTTTTTACTGTCCGTAAGAATTTCCCTTTTTATACTGTGTTAAACAGAGTCGTACATTTCCCCTTAAGTACTCTTTTGGTCTATTTTTAAAACCGCTTTCAATTAAAAAACAGCTACATCTGATTACGCTTGTATTTACTGAACCAGCTAAAGAAATAAGTAGCTTAAGTTTAATACAATGTTTGTTGAAAAAACTAACAATAATAAAATAAATGTTCCAAGTCACAGAGAAACTATATAGGCAATTTTTTATAGGCATTATTTTGCTAAATAAAGTCTTCTGTGCTAGCTACAGATTTAAAATTGTAATGTTTTCAAAGTAGACTGTGCGTTTGAGCCTGCTAATGGCTGCCTATTTATGATAAAATTCTCCTGCCCTTGCACTTTCTACAATCTCTATTTTGCAAGAGCACCTTTGCTTGGGATTAAAGGGGTGACATCATGCTCATTTTCAAGTTCATACTTTAATTTACGGTTTGTAGTAGAACATGTTTACGTGTGTCTATGTTCATAAAAGACAGTATTTGTTATCATACTGTCCATCTAAATTCAACCGTGGTAACTCTTTCTAAAGTGCGCATTTTTAAGCCTCACTCTAAAATAAAAAGATTTGTTCTGATTGGTCAGTTTTTCCTCTCTTCATCTGTCCTCTAGGTGTATTTGCAACATTATTGCAGATTGCAAGGGATCTGCAGGTGCACTTTTTATTGTAAATGAACAACCCTGTAGAAGTCCTTACAAGCTGTGTGCTTTTAAAGTATACTACCTAACATTCTTTCATATTCAATCATGAAAATCCCACTTTTTACAATATGGGATCTTAAATTAAATAGTTTTTGACGACTTTTTACCTTTTTTATATGTAACATAAAGTGCATTATTAAAAAATTCTCAAAGAAGCATGGTGGAACGAAATGCCTAATAATAAGAGGTTTAAAATTCTTTTTTGGGAGCATCCCAGATAACACCGCCGCTCTCTATCTCATCTGAAACAACCCAGGCATAAAATGATGCCATTCAGTGGGCCATTATACTCTAATCAGCAGTGTGGAGCTGAGGGTATTTTGTTAAAACTCACTCTGAATGAAGAACCACACAATGAGAAGTAAATTACCGGTAGCTTGCAATAAGTTATATGTGTATTTTTTTTCTTTCCCGATGTGAACAAAAGTCAGACATTCCCTTCAATGGTTTGCCTGCATCTTCAATGTCTGTGTGAGTGTGTGTGTTCTTTAAAAAAATAGACAGACATTGTGCAAGTCTTATATTCTCAGCTTTCTGAGAACAAAGAGGAATATGACTGATCTTTGAGCAGCCTGGATGGAACAGAATGGTAAAAGTTCCATAGATTTTTACCCTGGGGCCTTAACAGGGACCTCAGGGTCATTGCATGAAAAAATACTAAGAATAAAGGTTCTGTTCTCTGTCTTGCTTAATCTTTCCTTACCTCCTATTCTCACAGCATTGCATAGCAGTTTTACAGATTCACAAGCTGTGATATTTTTCACAGGCTACAGGCGTACGTCCACAACCCAGAAAAAGTCAAAAAGATACTTGGGTTTCTTTGACAGAATTGTAAGCAAAATATAGCTTTGTATAATCCTCAGCATATACTGCTAATTGTCTGTCCCAATCCCAAAAAGGATTGGGAATAATTAATGTCAGTATGGTGCAGTGGCGAGCCGTCAGGGTCCTTAAGGCCCTAAGATATTCTACAAAATAATATTTAAAAACATTAAAAAAAAAGTTTTTTTACCAAATTAACTTGATTTAATTGTATTTAAAATAACATTTCCAAAGAAATAAATCCTTCGAATCTGCCTATTCAGTTTATGTTTGAATGTGAAGGGTTAAATGAAAGAAGCTCGTCTCTGCGAGTTACTGTGAAGATAGGAGCTGGTTGGTGGTCCAGCTATGAATTCACCGAGGGCCAGCTATAGTAAGTAAACGAGAGAGTAATGTCAAATGACAGTAAAATTGACCGATCATATCTTCCCTCTAAATGGGTGGGTTTTATTATCGCGGACTTTATGACAACTTCCGCCCGCTGTGAAGCTTTTCTTGTTTCCATAGCAACAACAACTTCCTGTCAACAGCGTAAACTCGCCTTCAAAATAAAAGCATGTCCATACAAAATAGGAAGTCAAGCCAAATTACACTTAAAGGGGACCTATCATGAAAAATGCACTTTGTGTTGTCTTTTAAAACGCTGGAGACACTGTAGTACATATGGCAGGCCTGTAAGTGGCGCTGTAGTCTGCCAGCAAAAGTATTGCGAGATCTCGCAAAGGTTTTGCGATATCTGGCAAAACATTTATATATTTTTTTTTTTCTATTTTTTTTTTTTTCCTCTCCATGTCCCTTAGGGGGCTCCGTACTTTTCCATGATTGACAGTGTAGGGGAACTTCTTCAGTTTTGGCTGTGAACGCGGTTCATCAAGTGCAGACAGGTCAGCGGGTAGGCCTACACCTGCTTCATGCTGACGACCGGGAGCGGGAGGGAGCACTGCTAGCACCGTGGAGCAAGCGGCCGCAACAGTATTAGTCTCCGGAGTCGGAGAGCCTGGCCCTGGATCGCTGCTATATGAGGGCAGTGGGGACTCTTCTTGGAGTCTGTCTTTTTAAAAAAAAAAAAAAATGTATAAGTGAACTTTGAGCCATCATTTGCAGGCAACTCACGTTACTAATTGGGCGCGCGCCGGAACCAACAATCAGTTTTTACCGGAAATGAGTTCCATTCAGAGGATAAAACAAATAGGCCTACAACACTAATTCAACTCGATATTTGTTCACTTGAGGCAGATTTCATCTCTGCCTCACCTTACCCCACAGAAACTGGCTGGAGGGCGGGCACAAAATAAGTGCCCGCACTAAATTAGTTCCCACGATCTAGCCAGTTTCTGTGGGGTTATGTGAGGCAGAGCTCGTCCCTGCGTCACTTCTCATCACTCCCATGTAGTTGTAGTGGAGCTCGGCAAATTTGCCGATTTTGACTATAAAAAGCGATTGGAATCATACAGAAATCACATTTACAACACAGATCAGTGGAGACATATTATTATTTATTTTTTTCGTTAAATTGGAGTATGACAGGTCAGGCTCTGCCTCCCCTGACTGCACGTCGCTGGTGAGTTGTATAAAATGTCCTAAACCAGAAAATGTTCATGAACAGGGAAATTAGCTTTTGAGGCCAAAGGGTTTTTTTTTTTTTCTACCATGCTGCGTAGCTGCAGTTTTCGGCATCTTTGCATTGGCTTAATTTCTCAACATTTGAGGTTGCCTCTTGATTATCTTGCATTTTTCTTTCTTGGAAACCTTACTATTTTTTGACACAAACCAGAATTTAGGGCCTGCACAAATCCTTATGGGCGAAATTAATACATTCCTCCATTCTCCTTACAACTGGTTTAAATTAGCCTGACATGAACAGGGAACAATGAACTAAGGAAAGTACAATTTATATATTTTCTTACATTTAATCAACCGAATAAATATGACCTCATCACAGTACCGTCACCCAAGGGAAAAACATTTGGTTAGACCTCATGGATGTGGTCAGTGGATTTGCACGTTTTCCTGAGCAGAAAATTCAGCTGATTTTGCGGGGCAAAGGTGACAGGGTTCCATCATAAAGCAATGAGACAAGGCTGGGTTCTGAGGCGCCCACATCAGTTAAATGTAGGATGTGTCTGATGAGCCCTGACAGACTGTGGTTATTCCAGAGGGGGTGAACTGCTATTGTTTCCAGCGCAGATGTGGAGCGAGTTAAACATGAACATATGGTCCAGGAAAACCACACCCAGGCAATCACGCACATTCAATGACATATATACGTACTGACACGGTAATTCTACTTTGAGCACACACAAACCGTGGTTCCAAAGGGACAGCGAAAAGGCCATCCTGCTGTGCGGTGCTCCCTACCACCTGCTCCTCTGGGAACAAGAAGCATGGATCCCTGGAATGGCCCCACTGTCATCGCGTTCCCTTCTCATATATATATCACACGCCTCCTGTGTTCCTGTGGGGCCAAACGAAAAAGTCTGACATGGGTGAGGAAAATCATGAAGAGAGGAAAGTGGGCATACGAGCAGAAGAGGAAATTGGTCTTAAGTTGAAGGAGGAAGGTGAAGCAATTGGCACAATGGTGGGGGATAGAGCTCAAGGAATATGTCAAATGTAGTGCAGGGTGGGCGGAGGGGTGTCAACAGGGATAAAAGTAGACTTGGTGATGAAAAGCATTCAGATGAGGGTGTGCTAGCGTATGAAAGAAGAGCAGCTGTGAAAGTCTGTTTGTGTTTTTCAGATCTAGCTTGGGTCTATGTGAACATTGGGCCTCAACGGTAAATAGATTCTTTATTGGAAGAAAATTGCAGATTGTAGCATTGGACATTTTCAGTATCACTGGAGATTGGGAGCAACACAAAAAGGCTTGAGATATGTCACCATCTGTCTGTATGTTTTCAAGAAACCGGCCCTTTTTAATCTATTTTATGTGAGGTTAAGATCATCTTTATCACATGTGTACCTGGTACAGGCTGTTTGTCATGGGATCTGTATAAAGCTATCTAATCATGGGTCTTCACATTCATACCTGGGATTTAAAAAAGAAAAACATGACTAGTTACGAATATGGGAAGTGCTGGTAGAGGGACTTTGATATAAAGTGTTACCTTGCTATGAATTCATATTTTTTTGTCTATGCAGGCATTTATGGTATCATTGCTACAATCAATGAGTAATGAGTACACAAGCTCCCATTAAAATGTTAAGCCGGCCATTGGCGTTAACCAATGCCCAGCTCGTTGGACTTGTGTTTTTGAATTTTTCTACAGAATATATGATCCACCTAAACATGCAGCACTGCATTATTGAGGGACCTCAGCCAACCTTTGACCAATCTACTTCACGCTGGGCAATTGGATTGTCTATCATTATAGCATGATGTGTGCACAGAGCCATTACAAACGGCACCACTCAATGAGAGAACTAATCATGAGATATTTTCTCAAAATACAAGAACAACTAAATTATTGAATTCCAAAATATTGAGATATACAAGATGCCTGTTTCTGTGAATCCCTTTTTGATGGATGGAATGGTTATTAAGACCCCATTCATGCACAAGTGTTGAATGTGTTTTCTTTTTCAGTTCAATGTAAAACATCAAAAAATTATGACATTCTCTGCAAATTGTGTTAAGGCTGTTTAATGATGCCTGAAAAGCATATGACTGGCAGGGTACATTTTGATGGGTAGGCTGGGGAGATTTTTCGAATTGCTTTCATCATTGTCGCTGAAGCATTGTTCACATTGTTACCGTTCAAAATGTCCTACAAAATGTCCACCGCTCAATCTGTCTTTGCTGCATTTCTGAAGAGCTCATATTCTACTGAGTTAAATTTAAGTTTACATTACTTAAGATAATGTAAACTTAAATATATGGTTGTTTCTGTATTGTGTTGAATCAACTAAAGCAAGGTAAGGCAAGGCAAGTTTATTTATATAGCACTTTTCAACACAAGGCAATTCAAAGTGCTTTACAAAAAATGAAAGACATTAAGAAAATGGCATTTAAAATCAGTCATTAAAAAGAAAAGTTAATCAAATAAACATTCAAAGGAAAAATACATGGATACAAGTTACAGTGCAGTCTAAGATATGAATAGTTCAATTAAAAGCAGCGACAAAAAGAAAAGTCTTCAGCCTGGATTTAAAAGTAGTAAGAGTTGCAGCGGACCTGCAGGTTTCTGGGAGTTTGTTCCAGATATTTGGAGCATAATAACTGAACGCTGCTTCTCCATGTTTAGTTCTGACTCTGGGGACAGAAAGCTGACCCTTCCCTGAAGACCTGAGAGACCTGGATGGTTCATAATTTAGCAGGAGGTCAGAAATGTATTTTGGGCCTAAACCATTCAAAGCTTTATAAACCAGCACCAGTATTTTGTAAATCTAAGAGGGCTTCTATGATTTGTAAGAATTTCTCCTTCTGTTTCTATAATCTAATGTGCTGATGATACATGTGTATTCCATGTGTCTTTCACCAATCATCAAATCAATTGTAGCAAGAAGCATTTTCATTTAATCTTGAGAAACTTGTTCCTGCTTCCCCAGCAGGGCCTTGGTTTTTGAATTTATTTATTTCTGGAAATGAAATCCTACTGTACACTGTTTAAAGCAGCCAATATAAAAGCTAACCAGAGTTTATCTGTAAATTGTAAAACATAAATGGATGTGAGTCTAAATCTGAATCTTCATTTAATCTGAAGAGCCATGTACATATTTAAATATTCATAATGTCTAGCACGTGTGTGCACTTAATTCTGCACCATGCATATTATAGAATGGAAGTAATTTGACTCTTTGCTTAAAGCTGTATTGATTTAGCCACTAGGGAGCATCATAATTTGCTGAAAACCCAACATTGACATATCAATTTAAGAAAAAAGTATTACATCCATTAATGATGCATTAATCAGACATCGAGCTACAGTACATTAGCATTCATTTGACATTGGGTTTCTGGCCAACGTATTACTTCTGTACCAATATGAACTCTTATTGCTTTGTTGTCTCGACTAACTTTTGAAAAAAAACACTATCTTCACTACAAGCTAATCTTTCATCTGAAGCTGACTGTTATTGTGCTATAGGTTTTTTTAATAGCTTATCGTTATTAACAGACATGTATTTAAACATCTGGCACCTTCAAAGGAGGTTTCAAAGAACATCATTGGTGCGAATTTTCAATAGTTTTTTTGTTTTGTTTTCTCACTATCTGGCTATGTCCTGGTCTCTACCAACTCCAGAGGGAAATATCTGTCTCTTCAGTTGCTAAATACTCAATTATGTTTATTGAAAAGCTGCTATTGTCTACCTGCAGGGGTAGACCTAGGACCAGGTGGAGGGATCTCTTCGCTGGCCTGGGAGCGCCTTGGGATCCCCCAGTCAGAGCTGGTTGATGTGGCCAGGGAAAAGAAAGTTTGGGGCTCTCTGCTGGAACTGCTACCTCCGCGACCCGACCACGGATAAGCGGGAGAAGATGGATGGATGGATGGATGTCTACCTGCATGGAGTAGCTGTATGAAACCCTTGTTGCTCCAAAAACTGAAACTGAACTGAAAAAGTGAAAAGAGTAGTAGGAGCCAGAACAAAAGTTGAAAGACGTGATAAAGCTCTGTACAGCTGAGGGGAACTGCAGATGTTAATTCCCTGTTGGTTTGTCATTCTACAGGTATTTGGTCCACCATGGACATTTGCACAATTGCATTTCACTTAGCTAATAACAAGAAATCCCTGGTTGATTTTATGTTTATCTAGATTTCCCTTTATTTTGAAACAGAGTTTACCTGAATTGGCGTTTTCAGATGACTTCATTAATCAATTAGAATCACTGTGTAGAGGAACTGATCCTGGACCATTGCTATCCCCTGTCGTGACTCCGCAGGCAGCTTCTGTAACTCAGTTCTTCTCCAACATGTCTTATAACATTAGGGTTGCACGGGTTGCATCGCTGCAGCCAAACAAACGTTTCTTCTATTTATACTGCCCTGTTTTGTCTGTTAAATCAGGTTTTGTGTAGTATTCAGTCACTTATGCCAGTATACTTTTATTTGAGGCTTAATTATGCAGGGTAAACCTCTGAAACCCAAACTGACAAGTGCAGCACGAGTCACGACAAATGCCTTGACAAGTGGTTTTTTAATCAAAGTGTTTGTTTCTGGGTTTGTTATGTGAATCTATGTGTCAGTTAAAACGACAGAACAAAGTCGTTGCACAAACCCTAAATGTCAGAAAAGGATTCATTCAGGGTTATATATCTTCTACCAATAACCTTTATAACAATGGACTATAGTAAGAAAATTAATAGTTTGAATGATCAAAAATGCTTTCTATTCTGTAACCCAGATTTGTTTTGTGTCTGAAAGTAGTAAATACACATGTATTCAATGACTTCTCTTTTAGAAAGAACTGTCATATGTTCCTCACAAAGTAGAACCATAAGGACATTTGTGGAGAAGATCCATAATCCACAGGGAGAGGGTGAGTCTTTAACTCAAGATAGAAATGTAGTTTCTTAGATTCCATTATGGAAGATGGCCATTTTAAATAAAGGTTTGACGGATATAATTGTTTTTGATATCTACATTTTTCTGTCACAGTCTAACAACTCACCTTATCAGACACCTTTGCAGCACCGCAGCATATCTGAGTCTCTAAAACACTGCAACTCAAATACTTTGAATACATCAGAGTAAGAACAAAATAACACAAAGTAGACTGATAATTTCTCATTAGGATATAAGGATATTTATTTATATGCTGCGGTTAAGGTTAACATGGCCATAAGTGAATGTTATGGCCTTAAGCAGGGGTGTAAATTGGTACTCTTCCGGCAATGCTCTCTATTGCTTACAAATAAAAGAAAGAAATTAAAACAAAAAGCATTATTTTTTAGAGGCTGTAGTCTTTCTCTAAGTCATGTGTGCCACCCCAGTATGAAATGTCAATTCCAACGTGGATTCCACTATACCCCTCTACATGAATAGCCACAACATGGTGCCAAATAGTTACTAGACAATGCAAAAAAAAAATCAGATTTGCCTTGGTGGTTTTATATAGCATCACACATTTATATGTCATTTCTATTTCAATTTTGTGGTCCATAGCATATGTTTATCCAGCGCACCAGATATAAAAGGCAGTTATGACTCACTCACAGGTCATATCATTTGTAATGCATACCGGTCAAAAAGACAGCCCTAAGCCAAGTTTTGCTCTTTTTGGTTTATTAAAAAGATTAATCCATAACCTAGTTCGTCATGATTCATGCAACCACTGGTGATGATTCATGAATGAATGAAAGCAATAATTCATTCTTATTGGTGTTACCAGTGTGACCAAAATATTTTTAAAAAATAGACCCTCAATAACATTTTCTATTTTAATTTGTAAAGTGTAGTTTATTGTGCATTGCTGTTGAGTATGGAGTTTACCACATGCATGGTTAAGTGTATTTATAGTTAGAAAACTAGAAGCACGTAGGGATTTATAATTTGAAATGATGTCTCTTAAAGAGCCTGTGACAGCCTCCCAACAACTGTTGTGCAATGAAATATTGGGCTACTAGTCATCTCGAACCGTCATCTTAAAAAAGAAGGTGCGATACCGTTCCGATAAATATCAATCATTTCGAACATTTTGGGGGAAGCCGGAAGTGACGTCAATGCGGGAACGCTTCACTGTGCGGCGAGAGAGCCAAACACGGGCAAAGTGTCTTGTCATGCGTAGAAATGGTGAATTACTAAGTTTAGGCACGTTAATAACGTTTTAATGAAGTTGACTACAGTATATTCATATTTGTCAGTGCTTTCATGTCAATTTGGTGAACATAAACATAAAATATCGTGGTGAAGATGATTAAATTAGGATTACAAATCGGTAGTGAGAGCTACTGAATTTCCTCCCGTAGGATGTGATATAAAAACAAATCGATTATTTTTGTAGTTGTAAACTCAAGTGGATGAAACTACATTTATTGGTGCTTTCATGTCAATTTGACGAACATATGCTACCTTAAATGATCTTTGTTTGAGCCGGTCTGCATTTCCTGATGAAAAAACAAACCGATGCTTTTTGTAGTTGTAGTACACCAACATGGATTAAACGTGTGTTTTTTTTACCACAATATTGGAGAAATTAATGGGTAAAATGCACGGATTATGATTATTATTATTGTTATTATTCCAGCTCCGATCGGGACACTAGGTCCACGGTTTCCCCGCAGCGAGGCTCCCCCCGTTGACATTTTACGTGGGCTGGGCTGGGTGCAGTGGCGGACTGGCCATCGGGACGAATCCCGATGGGCCGGTACCGAAGTGGGTCGGTCAGATAAGTCACGAGCACATCCCCCAATCACCCCGTTGACAACTTACTAGCGGTACCGAAGTGGGCCGGTCGAGAGTCCCGGGCAGATTTTTAGTCCCAGTCCACCACTGGCTACATGACCGTATTATCGCCCATATTGACGCACCTAATTCCTAACTTCTAACAGATACAACATAAACCGATCCTTCAGCCTCATATGAGCTCTCAGACACGTTCAAAATTAAACTGTCATCGCTGTCATCGCTTGCTGCTGTGTGCGCCATCGTGCGCCAAACTACTTATAGTTATATGTTGACAGTGAACTGCTGCATATTAGTGCAATTTATGGCAAAAGGATATGCATGTTAAGGCACGGAGAGCAGACCCGGCGCCAGAACAAATCTAAAGGGAGGGCATATGATTTTCATGAGGGCACACAAAACCGCCATGTGCTGCGGGCCTGCGGCACAATATATATCAAACAGCAAGGCCAACAGCATTGCGTAAAGACGCACACTTATCGCAAATGCATACACAAATAAAGGGCAACATAGAAAGTAGGGATGTCCCGATCACATTTTTTTGCTCCCGATCCGATTCCGATCATTTGATTTTGACAATTTGCCGATACCGATTTTTCCCGATCCAATCTTTATGCAATGCATAAAGAGAAAAAAAAGAAAAAAAGCATTCAAGTTGTCCCTTAAGGTTATTTTTTTATTTAAATTGGATATTCTATCCAACATGGATATAGCTTCTTTTTTTCACAGCAGCATTGGATCAGTTCAGTTGTGCAGCATTGGATCAAAACAAAATAAAGCTTATCAGTGCTTGTTAGCTTACTGCTACAATTAGACACTGCGCCCTGCCCACTCTGTTACCAGATTTGAGAGAAATAAGCAACCAGGTCTATGAAAAAGAGCTCCAAAGAAGCAACACATACATGATGTTGTGTAATTTGAAACCAAAGCTAAGGCCTCAGGATGACTTTAAGACTTGAACATGGTCATTTTTGTTTTGTAACATTGAATACAACATTTTTAAAAAATAAAATAAAATCCCGATCCCCGATTTTTTTCTCCCGATTCCGATCTTTTGAAAATCACGATAGGAAGAGCCCACTGCCTGACTCAGACATGCTGTGGAGTGAATCGTGGTCACCTCTGAGAGGGAGTTGGTTGAAAGCTAAAAAAGCTATAATATCAACGACAGCTGACACGTAATAACGGTCCCGTGCCAGCTGTTCTGCACCAAAGTACTCATTTCCTTATTTGTTTCATCGCGTATCTGTCTCTCTCTCCACAAACTCTCACATGAAATGTGTTCTTTTGATGCGGCATGTCTTAACACTCCTTTATTAGTCTGTAATGCGTGTTTCCAGTCGCAAAAACTTTTGACAGTAAAAGCCGCATCAGATGAAGACGTATTTACTTTAAACTGTCTACAGGGGAAACAAAAGGCTGCGTCTGCTTTTAACAAATATTCAAGCCATGGCCTGTTGTAGTACCATGCAGTGGCAAAAGTGCGCTTCTTTCCTGAAAACAATCTCCCTGGATAACGATCCAGTTTCACCTGGTTGGGTTTATTAACCCCAAGATCACCTGGGGCTGTTGGTCTTTGAGCAGTTGCTGGCCCAAAAGTACCTGTCGATGTGCTGCAAGGTAGCGTCTGTAGTGGAGGCACCGGCACGGAGGAGGAGGAGGAGGAGGATGATGATGATGATGATGCTGGCGTGGTATAGGGTGTGCAACGCAGGTGGTGATGGCACAAGGATGTGCCTCGGAGGACAGCGTTGGTGGCGGCCGCCTTGATGAGTCAAGGCTTGGGCTCGCTAACTCAGCCCCGGGGTTTGCCGAGGTCAAGCTTGTGACATTAAGGCGTGCTGCTGCAACGGCAGGTGCAGGGTCGACAGTAGGGTGACCAGGTCCCAACAAACCAAATGTGGGACAAGGAGTACGTTTGTGTGGGACAATGTGGGACACCCTCTCAACAGTACCCCGGAAAAAAAATCTCTATTTCTATTCTGTTTCATTTGGTTTATCAGCAGCATCCAATAAACAATGACAGAAAGTGAAGTCAAAATGCAGTAACAATTTAGTATCTTGATAAAGAAAAGTAAACTAAGGCTAACCAAGGCAGCAGGCATTAGTCACTTCAAGTGTTTAGAGATGCATCTTCCGAATTCAATGAGTGTATTATCTGTAAAAGTAGGTACAACATACATTAATAGATCAAATAAAACCATAAATACAAATCAAAACTGGCCAGGAGGGAACAAAAACATAATAATACATAAAATAAAATAGCTTTCAGTTTTGTGTTTTGTGTGGGGCTATTTTGTCACCTAGAACCACTGGTGTCTTTAACTCTGTCAAACAACTCTCCACAGGGGCAGGGGCAAGTACATCTGTTATTATGGATGCTGCTTTTATACGACCACATGACATTTTCTTTACTATCTCAGAGTCTGGAAAAATGGTCGGCGAGCTTTTTACCACAGTCATTTGAACGGTATGATTGGGAGTGTTGCACTGTATGGTAAACACTTGTTATTTCTGCTGCTGTTACCTTGTCTGAGGGGCCATCATTTTTTGGTTTGAGTAGGAATGTCTCCATAGAGTGTGATGTCTCTTTTTGAGCGACACGTTTCTTGTGAGAATCGCATTCTCTGTGTCTTTTGACGTCGTATTCACCGCCATGTGAAATAGAAAAATTACTCTTGCAAAGATTGCAAAAAAATCTGCACTGGCTTCACCCAAGGGTAAGTGTCTTCCCAGTCTTTGTTGTATGTGCATCTTCTTTTCTTCTAGCTGTAGTTTCAGTTTCCTCCATTTTCCATAACCTGCTGCGTCGCCTGCTTTATTGACTGACTTTCATTGTTGTTGTTTGGCGGGGCCGCGGGGGGGTGTGTGTGAGTGAGTTACTCTCACTGGTTAACACTTGACCAGCACCCGCCGTGTGTTACAGTTTGATTGACAGCAAACACACCGCTGTGATGATAGCCTTCCCTGCTTTCTCAACAGCCATTTTAGAAAAGTGTTTTAGCCAATCAAAATGAAATATGCGGGACATCATCTCAATTTGCGGGACGCACCAAAAGTCGTGAAAATGCTGTGCAGTCCCGCGCAAAGCGGGACATCTGGTCACCCTAGTCGCCAGCAGCACCATCGGCTGCAGTTCTTTCATCGCTATTTCGTTTGAATAAATCCTTTGACCTTTTAAGCCAATTTCTGATTTTTTGTAATTCAAACAGAAATGGGAGTCTACAGAATGCACAATAAACAAATCTAGAATAGGCGGCAGTGTGACGCTGTGATTGGTCTAAATGTGGACAAATCACAACAGACACATGCATTTATTTGACGTAGCGTGCGATTTTTTTTTTTTAGTTACTATCTGACATCACATACATCGTAGCATAAAAGTTCACAGTTTATTGATAATTAAAAAAAATAATATATATATTTTTAATAATTTTTATAAATAATAAAAAATGTGTTTATTGGGGGAGGGCAGGAATGTAAAATGGGAGGGCCTTGCCCTCCCACGGCGCCGGGCATGATGGAGAGCACATGAAAGCAGACGGTTAGTGAGCTGGAACAACCTGCTTCTCTCCGACGCAAGAGAGAGAAGCAGGTTTTCCATTGGCAGACTTTAACTGTCAAAATGATATGGAGTTATGCAACACTCGAGTAACAAAGTAATCAAGTTTTGTCACTTTGAAAAGTAAAACGATACAGTTAATATTGTCTTTAACAGGTCATTAATAAAGTAACCATGCTGACTTGTATACAGTGATGGGGGCGTTACTCAAAAAAAAAAAAGTAATGTATTACACATTACTCATTACTTTAAAAAAAAGTGTATTACTTTTGTTCTTAACTCTCTACATAAAGTAGGCTAACTCTTTACTTTGCGTTACTCAGCAACAGCCTATAGCCAAAACTTAAAACTTAGGCCTATGTCCACACATATAACAATTACTATTGCAATAAGGACGACGTAACACAAGTTAATAACGGTGAAAATTCTAGTTTTTGCTGCTTGTTCGGAGTCGGCACACACTCAACATCATCACTGTGGGTTCGGGGGTCTTTAGCTACTAGCTTCGTGTTAGCATGTTGCCTTTGCAGGTGCTTGGAGAGGTTTGATGTTGTGTTTGCAGCAGAGCACCTTACCGTTATATTCCTGTCCTTTCTTCTGACAAATTTAAAATAATGGGCATACCTCCATCCCTCGAAAGTTATAGCTGTTGATGACTCTGTCTCTGCACTGCAGCACAACCAGTGGCGGCGCCAGAGATTTTCTCTAGGGGGTGCTGTGGGGTAGCTTGACGTTTCATAGAGGGTGCTCAAACTTTAAGGGTTTCCCATTAATGCACCAGCGGCAGCGTTACAGTTGAATTTGCAACCATACTTGTCAACCCTCCCGATTTTCGCGGGAGACTCCCGGTTTCATTGCCCTCTCCCGGTTTCCTCCCGGGGTCATATTTCTCCCGATTTCTGACAAAATCAGATTTACTCAGGACTGTTTCCACTCCGACTTTAATACAGCTACACCATTGTTTGGTTTCCATGGTAACACGTCTCTTTAGTAGCGCGCGCAACTGAAAGTCTGAGAGGGAGAGGCAGATAGTCACAGAAAACAGAACAAAAATCGACAACTACTCTACTCTCTGCTCACTCCTTTTTCCTGCCCACACATATGCTCCATCAAGGATGGTGCTCCAGGTAGGGTGGCCATCCGTCCGGTTTTAGGTCGGACAGTCCGGTTTTCAATGTCTGTGTCCGTCTGCCGGCGCAGCCTTGAGCCGGACGCTCATTTGTCCTCCTTTTGAGGTGATCCCCATTTTATACTTTTAGGGTATAAAAAAAAAATAGACAATTATACAAAGAAATACAAAAAATAAGTTATGTGTAAGTATATATCCCTGTAAGACTTGTGGTCTTACAAATTATTGGCTGAATGTGATGTCAAATAAATATCTTGTATTTCATTGGTTAATAAACGTAAACAATTAGCCATGTGCTTCTTGACGTCACGTTCACGGCATGGCACTGTGGCACAGAGTGACGTTAGCGCTAGCAGACTAGCTCATGAGCCAACTCCGCCTAGTTAGCGGTAGGTTAAACCGCAGAAATGCCGAAACGAAAGACTTCATTTAATCCTGAATGGTCGAAAGAGCATGGATTCCTCACAAAAAGCCGAAAGGACGACTGTTAGAGCTACAAAGTCTTTTGCATATAGTAATTGTAGTTTGTCATTTAATTTGTTTATTATGATTTTGCTCACATTAGAAGTATATATTTGTGGTAATATTCTGTTAAGTTAATAATAATTTGTTTAGTTAATTTCTTTGCTTTATATGTTAGTCTTTATTTGGGTTAATTTATTTAGTGTGATTTTTGGTTTAGACACCTGGGGGTAGTGGTGAGCACAGGTAAGGGTGTATATAGGCAGGAAGTGGCAGACCACCTGTTTTTGCACCTGGGTAATGGGCACATGGTTTTTTACCAGCACGAGAGAGGATTGTTTGTACAAGGAGAAAGAATTGTTTGTGACCGAGAAAACAATAAAACCAGCCTCAACGACAGAACCCATGCCTGGAAATTGGTTGACTTTCTACACTGCGTACATTACCTGCCCAGGGTGCCAGAAGTGATCCGTTTGAAGGTTTTAACTTATTTTGAGTTTAAGTTTAGGACAAACGGCCACTACATCAAAAAACCCGCTCATGGATTAAAGAAAGAAGAACTTTCCTTGGAATACGATCCTGCGGACCTGCTATTGGAGTGGGCTTTCCGATGGGAAAGGAACTTGGATTGTTTTAATCATTTTTCATGGAGCATCTGCTGTTGAGAGACAAAGACCTGGTCCAGATCTAAGAAATCTCCACATGGTATGTACACTGTTTTAAAACGCCATATAGGAAGATGGTGAAAATCAGTATTTTATGAAAAGACTCAGTTATAAACTTGGACTGCTTTAATTCGCTGTGCGCTTTGTTGGATTATTGACGCAAGAGACGGCCTTCATTCATGAGAAGATAAAGCCTTGTGTAGGCCCAGCTTGTGACTTATGTGGATGAAAAAGAACTGTTCGTTTTAAACCAAGTTATTTTCGATAGTGTTGCCACCTTTTGCTCGACTTATTGCCTGATTGCGGGACCGCAGTGTTATCCGCAAGTGTATAAGATGAGTGACGAGTCAGCGGCATCCGATGAGGAAAGGCCAGCATCAAGACGGTCAAGTAAACTGACCGCAAAAGGAATATGCTTTTACATGCAAAATTGTCAAGAGAAACGCACTGCAAAAACTAAGCAGGCTAAAAAGCTAATGGATAAAATACGTCCTCTACTAGAATTAAACGACAATGCCGATGCAGTAAACGCTCAGCTCGCTTTGTTCATTAAGTGTTACGAAGATGCATGCAGTTTGCACGAAGTGTTTATGGAAATGCCTCTACCAGAAGATGATCAAACACTTCAGGCAAAAACTACGAACTTTGAGAAAAAGATGAAATCATGTCGTGAATTTATTGAAGAGGTAAAGCAGTGGCTGTCTAAAATCGGTCGTCCATATTCGAAGCCAATTGAACCTCAACCTTCCGACGTAGAATGTGTTGATGAAATAAGACCTGAGGATAGTATTTCTAACATCTCAAGTGTAAAAGGAAGTTCTGTAAAATCACGTGCAACTGGTGTATCAAAGACGTCTGCAACATCCACAGCGCGCATTAAGGCGGAGGCCGAAAAAGCAGTTCTTCTCAAACGCTCTGAAGGTTTAAAAAATATGCATCACATTGAAGCACAAGAGGAAAGTCTCCGCAGGGAAGAGGAAAGTCTCCGCAGGGAAGAGAAAATGCTCCGTAGGGAAAAGGAGCAATTGGCGCTTGAAACTGATTTAGCGGCAACTAATGCAAAGATTCAAGTTTTAGAAAGGAACTCTTCACGGTGTGGGTCGGCTCGATCTGATGGAATGAACTCCTATTTGGAGAGAAGCAAAGCTCAAAGGTCCATCAGTTTAAATCCCCAAGCCAACACTTTTGTCCCACATGAAAATCATGTCCGAGCCCCCCTTGATCCTGCACTAGTTGTAAGGCAAAAAGAAAGATCTGCATATGCTGCACAAATGGATGAAAGGCCTGCTAAGCCAGAAGCTTCATATCTAGAAAGACAGACTGCTGGTAACAATCAGAATGACATGATGAGCATTATGCACAAACAAAACGAAATCACTGCATTGTTGGTTCAGCAAAATATGTACTCTGCTCTCCCTACAAGAAATCTCCCTGTTTTTGATGGAGACCCTATTCAATATGACTCCTTCATTAGAGCTTTCGAAAATGCAGTAGAGAAGAAAACCAACAATCAGAGCGACTGTTTGCACTTCCTGGAGCAGTACACTAGGGGGCAGCCTAAAGACCTTGTGCATAGTTGTCAGCATCTACCTCCAGATCAAGGCTATCAAAGAGCCAAAAGTCTTCTCGCACAGCACTTTGGAGATGAACATAAAGTTGCATATGCTTATATGGAGAAAATATTTAACTGGACCCCTATTAAAAGTGAAGATGTCAAAGGATTACAATCATTCGCTCTGTTTCTCCGAGGATGTACAAATCTAACAGAACAAGTGAGGTATATGAGGGAACTGGACTTACCATCTAACATGAGAAGCATCATTTTAAAACTTCCTTACAAACTGAGAGAAAAATGGAGGAATGTTGCATGTGATCTGAAGGAAAGAAGGGGGGAGAGGGCTACATTCATCGATCTCGTAAATTGTATTGAGAAACAAGTGAAAGTTGCCTCAGATCCAGTTTTTGGAAACATCCAAGACTCTCAACATAATATCCCCAAAGTCATCAAAAGCAGCCAGCCAGGAGACAGAAGGAAGGGAAGCAGCTACGCTACAAATGTCACTCCTATGAGGGAAGACGCTATGGCACGGCCTGCAGGATATACTAATAAAATCACCTCCACTCATTGCTGTCTGTTCTGCCTGCAGAGGAGCCACACACTGGATCAGTGCTGGCAGTTTAAGGCCAAAGTACAGTGGGAAAAGATCAGCTTCATCAAGGACAAGGGCATTTGTTTCGGTTGCCTGAAGGTAGGCCATACAAGCAAAGACTGCAGGAGTTGATTGGATTGTTATGTATGTCACCAGAAACACCCTGGAGTCCTCCACATTGAAAGACCGGATAAAGGCACATCCGAAAAACAAGCCAAACCTTCTCTGAGTCCTCCAAATGAGCCAAATGTAACCTCTCAGACGTGTGGCCACATTGGGGCCGGTGTGGAAGATGATTCCACCTTTTCAATTGTTGCAGTAAAGGTCAGAAGTAAACTGACAAACAAGACCATGCATACATATGCTTTCTTGGATCCGGGCAGTTCCGGCACATTTTGTACTGAAGCCATGGCAAAAAGACTGGATTTGCGGGGTAAGAAGACAAGCATCCTGTTAAAAACAATGGGACAACGAAAAGTTGTGGATACTCACGTTTTGTCGGGTCTTGAAGTGTCTGGTATGGGTGCTGAAGATTTTATAGAGCTTCCTGATGTTTTAACTCAAAGAACTATGCCTGTGTCTACTCTTAACATTCCACGACAAGCAGATCTTGATCCATGGCTGTATTTGAAGGATGTAAAACTCTATGACATTCATGCAAGTGTTGACCTGCTTATTGGAACTGACGCCCCGAAGGTCTTGGAGCCGTGGGAGGTGATAAACAGCCAGAATGAAGGGCCTTATGCTGTCAGAACCAGAGTTGGCTGGGTCCTTAATGGTCCTCTTCATGGTGGAGGCTGCAGAAGTAAGAGTGGCTATTCTTCCGTATCAGCAAACCATATCTCTGTTGAACACCTGCAAGAAATGCTTGTACAACAATATAACCATGACTTCAATGAGAGGTCGTCAGAAGAGCAGTTGGAAATGTCCAGAGAAGACATTAAGTTCATGGATATTGTTAGTAGCACAGCAAAACTAATTGGAGGCCATTATTGCATTGACCTGCCATTCAGAAAAGAAAATGTAACTCTGCCAGATAATCGTTATGTTACAGAACAGCGCTTGGGTAGCCTGAAAAGAAAGTTTGATAGGAACAGTCTGTTTAAGGAAGAATATACTACGTTCCTAAGTGAAATGATAACACAGCAACATGCTGATCCAGTGCCTCTTGACCAGCTGACACAGAACAATGGGAACGTTTGGTACATCCCTCACCATGGGGTGTATCATCCTCAGAAGGGCAAGCTCAGAGTTGTGTTTGACTGTGCAGCCTCATACAAAGGAACATCACTCAACAGCCAGCTTTTGCAAGGCCCTGATCTTACTAACAGCCTCATTGGAGTTCTTGTCCGATTTAGGCAGGAGCCTATTGCAATTGTGGCCGACATCCAATCCATGTTTCATCAGGTTCATGTCTCAGATAAGCACACCAACTTTCTCCGCTTCCTTTGGTGGCCAAATGGTGACACCGCACAGGCACCACAGGAATACCGCATGAAGGTTCATTTATTTGGAGCTGCATCATCGCCAGGCTGTGCCAACTATGCCTTGAGGAGGACTGCAGAGGACAACGCAGAACACTTCCCTCCAGAGGTTGTGAGTACAGTGAAAACCAACTTTTATGTCGATGACTGCCTCCGTTCAGTGGCCTCAGAAGAGGAAGCTAGGAAAATGATTCATGATTTAACTGCACTCTTGCACAAAGGAGGATTCACTCTGTCAAAGTGGGCCAGTAACAGTCGTGCAGTGCTACGCTCTGTCAGCGAAGACCAAAGAGCAAAGGACATGATGGACCTGGATTTGGATACAGATCAACTTCCTGTTGAGCGTACATTAGGACTACAGTGGCACGTTGAAACGGACCAATTTGGATTTAAGGCCTCTCTACAAGAGCGACCGCAGACGAGAAGAGGAATTCTTTCAGTGGTCAGCTCCCTCTACGACCCATTAGGCTTCCTTGCTCCATTCAGCATGATGGCTAAGATGTTACTGCAAGAATTGTGCAGAAAAAATCTTGGATGGGATGAAGCTATTCCCCATGTTCTCTCCAAGCAATGGGCTGGCTGGTTGGAAGATCTCCACAAGGTGGCGGAGTTCAAGATTGATCGCTGTGTCAAGCCTAAAGACTTTAGCAACCCTGTCACTGTTCGGCTTCATCACTTCTCTGATGCCAGTGAGGTCGGGTATGGAACTGTATCGTATTTAAGACTGGAAAAGGACAATAAAGTGCATGTTGCTTTTACTCTGGGGAAGGCCAGAGTTGCTCCACTGAAGCAAATGACAATTCCTCGTTTGGAGCTCACAGCTGCAGTGCTCGCTGTTAGAGTAGACCGCATGCTACGAAAGGAATTGCAGATTAAGCTGGAGAAATCTGTTTTTTGGACCGACAGCACAACAGTCCTGAAATACATATGCAATGAAAGCCGGCGATTCCATACTTTTGTGGCCAATCGAATTGCAGTCATCAGAGAGGCAACTGATGTTGACCAGTGGAGGTATGTAGGGACTAAGGAGAACCCTGCAGATGAGGCGTCAAGAGGAATGAGGGCAGAGGACCTCCTGAATGGAAGGAGATGGATGATGGGACCTGATTTCCTCTACAAGTCCGAGGATGAATGGCCTAAATTGGACGTAGATGTTCAGATGATCCCTGGTGCTGACCCTGAGATGAAAAGGGACTTGACTGTGAATGCTGTTGTTAAAGACACAGACAATGCTATGAGCCACCTGATTCATCACTTTTCATCTTGGAAGAGACTGCAAGTAGCTGTTGCTTGGCTTCTTAAGTTCAAGGAGACTCTTGTGTTATTGGGACATAAGAGAAAGGAGCTTTGTGCTTCTGCTGAACTCAGTCAACAACAGGTTAAAAGCCAAATGAAGAGCTTTAAGTCTACACTTAAAGGACAGAGTCTGATACCTCAAGATGTGACCAGAGCAGAGCTGACAATCATCCAGTATGTGCAACATCAACGGTTCAAGGAGGAAATCACCTCGCTGCAGAGTGGTGTGAAAACCATATCCAAAGACAGTCCCCTGTACAGATTGGACCCAGTGATGGAAGGTGAGATCCTCAGAGTTGGCGGTCGGCTTAGCAAGTCCTCGCTGCCAGTTGAATCTAAACGTCCTGCTATTCTGTCCAAAGACCTGCATGTATCCACATTGATTCTGCGCCACATTCATCAGCAGCTAGGTCATGCTGGAAGAAACTACATATTGTCCAGATTAATGCGGAAGTATTGGATTATAAATGCAAACTCTGCTGCCAGAAAAGTCATATCAGATTGTGTAGTTTGCCGACGCCAAAGAGGAAGACTCCTTGAACAAAAAATGTCTGACTTACCTGTCGAGAGAGTGTTGCCTGATGAAGCTCCCTTCACTCATGTTGGCGTTGATTATTTTGGGCCCATTGAAGTTAAAAGAGGCAGGGGTCTTCTCAAAAGATATGGAGTGCTCTTCACATGTATGACCAGCCGCGCTGTACACTTGGAAGTAGCACACACGCTGGATACGGACTCCTGTATAAATTCAGTGAGAAGATTCATCTGCAGACGAGGCCCAGTCTCCACTCTCAGGTCTGACAATGGAACCAACTTTATTGGAGCTAGCCGTGAGCTCAAGGAGAATATGATTGCTCTGAATCATGACAAAATCCAAGGAGCCCTTCTTCAGGACGGCATAGAATGGAGATTCAACACCCCATCAGCTTCACATCAAGGTGGTGTTTGGGAGCGCCTGATTCGCTCAGTGAAGAATGTGCTTAACTCAGTCCTTAAACAGCAAACCTTGGACGATGAAGGACTCCAAACAATGTTTTGTGAAGTTGAGGCAATATTGAATGATAGACCTATCACAAAGGCCTCAGATGATGCGAATGACTTGGAAGCCCTTACTCCGAATCATGTTCTGTTGTTGAAAAACAAACCAGTTATGCCACCAGGACTGTTTGACAGAAATGATTTGTATGTTAGGAGAAGATGGAAGCAGATACAGTACATGGCGCAACTCTTCTGGAAGAGGTGGGTTTCTGAGTACCTGCCATTGATGCAACAGAGACAAAAATGGACAGCACTAAGAAGAAACCTCATACCTGGAGATGTTGTTCTTGTGGCAGACGCTACAGCCCCAAGAGGATCTTGGATGATGGGGAGAGTTTTAGAAGTCAGAGCAGATGTGAATGGCCATGTGCGCTCTGTGCGTCTCCAAACAAAGACCAGTATCCTGGAGAGGCCTGTGACGAAGCTGTGCCTGCTGCTGGAGGCAACACTGTGACCGCATGGACTCTCTATCTTTCTCTTTGCCTCTCTCTCTGTCTCTTTCCATCAATAACACCTTTCCTTCATAGGTTTGCCAGAGAAGACATCAGTGCCTGAGAATGCATGTTTAGTGTGTAGCTCCATGTTTTTTAAGTCTAGTAATTGTGATAAATGCCCAATTAGGGGCCGGAGTGTTAGAGCTACACAGTCTTTTGCATATAGTAATTGTAGTTTGTCATTTAATTTGTTTATTATGATTTTGCTCACATTAGAAGTATATATTTGTGGTAATATTCTGTTAAGTTAATAATAATTTGTTTAGTTAATTTCTTTGCTTTATATGTTAGTCTTTATTTGGGTTAATTTATTTAGTGTGATTTTTGGTTTAGACACCTGGGGGTAGTGGTGAGCACAGGTAAGGGTGTATATAGGCAGGAAGTGGCAGACCACCTGTTTTTGCACCTGGGTAATGGGCACATGGTTTTTTACCAGCACGAGAGAGGATTGTTTGTACAAGGAGAAAGAATTGTTTGTGACCGAGAAAACAATAAAACCAGCCTTAACGACAGAACCCATGCCTGGAAATTGGTTGACTTTCTACACTGCGTACATTACCTGCCCAGGGTGCCAGAAGTGATCCGTTTGAAGGTTTTAACTTATTTTGAGTTTAAGTTTAGGACAAACGGCCACTACAACGACTTCCATGCTTTTTGCACGTTGTGTCGTTGCGATGTGGACGTAAGTAGCAAAGGAAAAGGTGCTGTCGACAGACATGCTAACACAGATAAGCACAAAAGCAACGATCAAAGCGCAGGTGCCTCTTCACTTTTATCGTTTTTCTGTGAAGCTTCATCGCCTCAAGATGACAAAATCTCCGCAGCAGAACTTTGTAAAGTTTATCATGCCGTCAAGCATCACCAGTCATACAGGAGTGTAGACTGTGGAATAAAAGTTGATCGCACAATCTACAACGAATCATCAATAGCAAAAGGGATGACCTGTGGAAAAACAAAAGCCAAAGCTTTGTGCGAAAATATCCTAGCACCCTACTCTGTCCAGACGCATGTGGATTACATAAAAGAAAATGAACTGCATTATTCAGTGGCAAGCGATGCATCAAACAAAGGTACGATCAAGTGTTTCCCCATTGTACTGAGATATTTTCACTTTGAGGAGGGCGTGCAACATGCACTGTTGGATTTTTACAGTGATAGCAACGAAAAGTCGGAAGCTATAACAAATCAGCTGCTATCTAAACTGGAGATGTCTGGACTAGATGTGAAAAAAATGTCAGCATATGCAGCAGACAACGCCAGCGTTAACTATGGAAAACACAACAGTGTTTATCAGAAACTGAAACAGGCTCAAAAAGACGTGCTCGCTGCAAACTGTTTAGCCCATATTCTGCACAATGCAACAAGATATGCAGCAAGCAACTTGGATATTGACATTGAAAATGTTGTGCTTAAGGTGTATAGCCATTTTAGCATCTCAGCTAGCAGAACGGCGCAGTTGAAGGAATTCTGCGAGTTTGTGGAAGTGGAGGAATGCAATCTGCTGCGGCACGTTGTCACGCGATGGTTGTCTCTGCTGCCATCTATTGACAGAATCCTGAAGTGTTGGAGACCCCTGATCAGCTACTTTCAGAGTCTAGGTGAGGAGGAATGCTCCAAGATTTTGTGGAAATGCTTTGGAGAGGATGGCAACGAAGTATCTGAGATGTATTTTCTCTTCCTCAGTCACATTCTGAAAGTGTTTTCAGACTGCATTGAAGCACTCGAGGCCAAATCATTCAGCATAACCTCTGTGTTTAAGGTAATGACTGAACTGAAAGGGAAACTTGAGAGAAGGTTAAAGGACACATTTTTTGGCTTTGCTGTGAACAACAAACTTAAGCAGCTAACCCCTGATCTGGCTAAGAAATGTGAGGCTGATTTTCTTGTTTTCTATGAAAGAGCCAAGAAATACGTGAGTGAAAGGTATGACTTCTCTGAGAACAGCTTTCATAGTAAAGTGTCAAAGCTTGGCCTCACAACTGCTGTGTCCTATGGAGAATACAGTGATGCAGTCCAAGCCTGCAGCCTGAAAGACATTGACATGGATGGACTCTATGAGGAATATGGCATGGTGGAAGCTATTCTCAGCTCTTCAGAAATGGAAGGATGCCACAGTGAGGAGCGGTATCTGAAACTGTTTTCCAAAGCAGAAGTCCCACTTGTGAATCTGAGGAAGATCAGCGCCTACATCTTCTCCATCCCATGTAGCAATGCACATACAGAACGTGTGTTCTCAATGATGACCTCAGCATGGAGAAATGAGAGAAATCGTCTGGATGTGGACAGTGTCAAGGCAGAGCTGCAAATTTGTGTCAACTTCACATTTGAGTGCACAGACATGTACCAGAGACTCCTTACAAACAAAAAACTCTTGGAAGCAGCCAGGAAAGGGCAAAAGTATCGTAAATAGACATTCAACTTGTGGTTAGTACACTAGAGTCTTATTGTGTTTTGAGTGTGAAGGATTCAGTGAAGCCAGGATAAAAACTAAAAGATAATCCCAAAGTGTCCTTCTTTTTGGTGTTATGGAAATGGCCACCCTAGCTCCAGGCCGCAAGGCATTGCACTTAGAACTACAATATAAGCATGTTAATGTTAATCTAACAGCTCCGCCGATCCACTAGCACACCCCCCCCCCCCCCCCCCCCTCACGGCATATAGGTGTAGGCAGGGGTAAAGTTCTATTTTTACAAGTGGGGAGTGGACCTCGCCTCCTCTAGGAGGGTCCTCACCTCCTCTAGCTCCCCCGGGAAGATTTTTTTTTAAATATTGAAGTTAAGAGCATCAATCTGGTGCACTTTGAGAGCAAAATGAAGAGATCTATGGATACATCTCTCAACATACATATGAAACGGAACTGTAAACATATTTACTATTTCTTTATAGATATTTTACAAATCACTCCCCTTTTAAAATAAACCGTTTGAGACCCACTATCTAAACACTGAGAGTCCTTTACTTCACCTGAGCTGAGGTTATCTGAGACTCTCAGTCTGATAGGAGAGAGTTCTCCCTCTACCTGTTGTTGAAAAAGCTCCTTATATCCGTTAGCTTGGCTAGCTAGCACCAGATGCTAACCACAACGATCTCCGGTAGAGACCCACTGGTGCTTGTGCACGCACACAAAATGGCTCGTGCCACACACACAAACACAGAGCAGAGCTTGAATGAAACACAGAGAGCCAGAAGCAAGCTACTTGTACTCACGAGGCCTATTATGTGCAGAATCCCTCTCGCTTTCAGGTGGTTTTGATTGAGTGTCCAAACGTGGACGTTTAAGGACTAAAAAACGATCCATTTGTCACTTTGCTGTTAGCAAATAATTTGGCACTCCAGCTAACAGGAAGTCACTCAAGTGTCACAAAGTAATTTAGCCTATGGGTAGGTCAAAAATCTAATGGGTGCTGGCCATTGGCCTAATCATATCACCTGTGTTGGTTTTATGTTTTTGGTCAAACATTTGTTTGTTTCACATTTGCATTGATGTAATCAATAATTTTTATAATTTAATTAAAAACTTTTTTTAAAAATTCGAAAAAAAAACATATTTCTTGGGGGTGCTTAGGGGGTGCTTTGGCAATCCCCTAGCTCCCCCCTGGCGCTGCCCCTGGCACAACCCCTATGACAGTTGCATGTGGACAAGTCGCGCAAATGTTACGCAAATGTAAACCTGCGGCGAAAATCCCTCTAGTGACTAGAACTATTTTAAATTGTTCAAAGCTAGACCTATCACATTTACCAATTTGATCTAGCCTGGAACTAGCTAAACTAGTTATAAATATGTTTATTATTTAATGTCGTGTCGGGTGGGTCACTAATTCACTGGATCAGCGAGCTGCGTAGATACAGACGGGCTGTCAGGAGAGGAGAGAAGAAAAAAGAGGCTCCGCTTATTATTCCCTTGTTATTATCCAAAGTTACTGTAAACCTCTGAATAATTTAATAACTATTAGAGTCTAGTCGGTCAAAGGGAGAATCTAGTCATTTGTTCACGCAACTTAAAACAGTAACGCGTTACATTACTGCGTTACCGAAAAATGTAATGTGATTACAGTAACGTGTTACACCCAACACTGCTTGTATACATAATGTTATGTAACTTCCAATAACCATATGAAAAAACATTTCAAGGTTAAGACAGCATGCTTTGCCGTACACAAGTAAGAATCCATTAAACATACAAAATAAAGCTTTATGACAAAATTTCTTTCCGATCAGGGTTCCATCTCATTCTATATCTGTAAAATGGCACTTGTAGCACAATGCAATATGACTCCAGTCTACGTAGATCATTGATTCATTCACAAGACGATTTCTGGACCCATAAGAAATAACTTAAGTATTTCCAGTCTCTTACCGCAGAACATCAGCTGTCAATCGTGTGTCACTCAATGGATGACTCCAGAAGGAACTAATGGTTATGACACACTGAAAGCTTCTGCCGGAGTCCAGTCATTGTAAATGATGTTAATCAGGATAGTCTTTCAGTAAGTTTTTTTAGGAGAACTGTAGGTGGTGAAGCTGAACAGCACAGGAAGATCTGCTGATGAATGGTTACATGAGAAAAAAATCGGTATTCCTTTATAAAAATAAAGAAAATATCTAATCAGATTGCTGGTAACGAGTTCATCACTATTGCCTCCAGTTGAAAGAATGGTTTCTTTCAGAGAAAATGTGGTCATCCTTTCATGTTCTAAGTCGAAAAGACATGTCTTAAAAGGGCCCTTTTCTGCTTTATGGGGTTTTATCTTATATAGTGTCTAATATGGGCTTTTTGTTTGCGTTTAGTTTATTTGATAAGATGAATGTGTTCTTTTGTTTTAAATTATACGCTTAAGTAAAACCCATCTTGATGTATTTTCCCTTTTATAAGATGTATTTGCATTTAGCATTGAGGTAATCCAGAGATAAAGTAAAGTAATCAGGGGGGTTTTTATGATGTAATGCTTATATTAGGTTACTGATTACATTTTTTTACAGGCAGGTAGGAACTCAAACAGAATACATTTTTGAAGTAACCCACTTAACCGTGTATATGAGAAAGAGATGAGAAAGTCCGACAATCAACTCTGCAAATGCAAGGTTTATATGCCGGCATAAGCAGCATCAATCATTATTACCCAAACATTCATATCCAAACACAAGCCTCTCTCAGGTCTGTCAACCCCAATCTCTTTAAATCAGAGAACTCTAACATGTCCATTCATTCAGAATCAGGTCATCAACCACCCAGAATGAGTCGTACTCCTTTTTTTTTTACCCCATCTCATCTCGCCGTGCTACAAGACATTTGACAGGTGGGTGTGCAGGTGTGTTCATTGATCCAAAATGACAGGTGGGAGCCTGTTGCCTGGAGACAGTGGCTTGGCAAGCTATGTGGGGAGGGCCAGCTGCACCTCAAGCAGACAAGGGACAGGCCAGGCCCAGGAGGCGTGACGGAGGCCACGTCAGCGCTCGCAATGTATTGTGAAATTATTTGTTTATGAGAGAAGGACTCCAGAGGCCTATACTACGAAGCTGGTTCAACATAACCTGGATATGTTTGCGTTATCTGGTTTAACTAACCCAAAACAAACGCGCTCTCGCTAAGCGGTCCAACGACGCTGGTTATCAACTCGGTAACTCAAGCCAGGGGTTCTCTGTCCGGCTGAGTGAGCGTTCACATGAAAGGGGCGGGGTTAGCAACATTTGACCAATCACAAACATGGACAAGCGTACTGACAGCGCAGCGTCCTGAATGAAAAGTAAACTATAATATTAAACAAAATATGAAGAAGTTAAACTTTAAACATCCATGACTTAAACACTTTATCCAGGATAAAAACCACATAGTTGCACCTGCAAGGTGAATACAGCTGGTAAAAAAAAAAGTGTTTCAATGCGCACATTAAGAGGTTTCATGATATCAGTGCCCCGTCTAAGACACGAGTGGATCTGACTTTAATTACATTTGACTCAAGTTTTTCGTCAACTTAAAGGTGGGGTAGGTAAATTTGAGAAACCGGCTTGAGATACACTTTTTGTTATATTCAATGGAATGCTCTTAACATCCCGATAGCAATGAATATCTTAAGTGCTTTGACGAAAAATCCATTAAAAAAATGTATCTGTGGAAGCCGTAATACTGTAAAAAGCACGACCAATCATTTTAGCCGGTCCGTCTAAAATAACTGGATGGCCTACCTACCTGTCAGCTTTCCATCTGTGCACAAACTTATCTCGTGCCCTCATTGGTCATGTGCGCGTTCAGGTGTGTTGGAGGAGGGGCTCTGTAAGGAAGTGGCAGATTTGTTCTGGCTGTGTATTTTCAAATTCTAGCGCATTCGAGCTGGTTTCTCCAAAATTACCTACCCCACCTTTAATGTGTTGCTTAAAATAATACTTCTGCATACATGTGTATGTGAAACTGTAAGTGTTGCACGGCCAGATACAAGAAGCTGACTCAGATAAGGATATATATATTACATTATGATGTGATATGATGTGATATGAATGATAATGGGACACATTGAAGTCTACACTCACATGCCACGGACTGAACGTAATGTTACTTTGATCTGCTACTTATGTTAACTTGTGGCAGATATTTAAGTAAGCTTTCTTAACACTAATGTTATAATAGATTGCTCTGAAGATGGGAGGTGATATTCTATTAATTTTCACGTTCACACAGTCACGTTCAGCATAAGTTACCATGGAGATCTACCCAGGTAAGAAGAGAACCAGCGTCGTAGGACCGGAAACCCAGATTTTTCCCTGAAGTTAGCTCGCTAAGCAAAAATCCGGCTTCGAAGTACAGGCCTCTGGATTACAACGCATTCATCATGTGACAATGGGTGTACAAAAAGAACAAAGGAAGGAGATAACTTTAAAGGGACAGTACATGAGAACATTTAAATACAATCTCGTCTGTAGTGATATTTATCAATCTGTTTTGATTTCTCAATATGACTTAAGACCTTGATGGGAGTAGTTTAAAGGGCCCTATAATGCTTGTTAGGTTTTTGCTTTCCTATAGTGTGTTCTATAGGTTTTTGTGCATGTTGCGCACTGATATAGGTTAGCGTTCCATCACATCGTACGTGATAGGCTAAGAGGCGGTATATCTTTAAGCAGTTGACCAATCACAACCGGCCAGCTAACTAATCAGAGCAGACTGGGCTCTGGTTTCAGACAGAGGGTGGAAAGAGGTGCTGCAGCATAGGCAGTATGAGAAAAGTAAGGTAGTTCTGAAATCTTTAATGTCGGAACTATTTTCCTTCTACCATATCACCTCACAACAGGAAGTGAATTGATTAGAGGAACAGGGTCATGATATCTTGACAGAGACATTGTTGTGTAGTATTTCAGATTACATTTTTTGGTCCTTCGAGCACCACAAGTCAAGTGCCATCTAGTCCCATTATATTGGGGTAAAGGCAAACATCTCTATGGATGATATCTCAACATTTGACAATGCAAACAAGACAATCTAAACTGTTATACAGTATAGCTCTACAGTCAAGAGGAAAGATATATATCTTTTTTTTCTTTTCGGGCAACTGCACCTTTAAGCAGTGTCATGGTCAAAAGCACATTTTACCATCAGGATGAAAAACCCTAACCCTAAAAAAGCTTATGACAAAATAAATTGCTGTACCCTGCATTCTGATGAACCAGACTGTTACGTGCAAGGTCATAATAAAGTAGCTTCAACCTCTCCAGTGTTTGTGTTGCAAATTGCATTGAAATTTGCAGTGTAACACATGTGTTCACCAATATGAGTGTGTGTTGTCATGCACAAATGAACCCACCTTCCATATGGTGTCCTATGAGAATGGCCAAAGTCCAGACGTAGTTCAGGTTGGCCAGCTGTGAGGACCTTTAAGTGGCCCGATGAGCGCCATCTGTATCTGCTAATAGGGATTGGATGGGAGGTAATGTAGTGCTAAATAATGGTGCTGCGCCACTTGGCACCACCCTTCCCCTCGACCTCCCCATGCATCAAATTGCAATCACTTTCTCAAAGCAAGCAATAATGTGGCCTCATCATCTCACAGTCTTTCATGGGCTTACTATGCTGTGGCAGAGGTGAGGGC
This sequence comes from Notothenia rossii, assembly GCF_949606895.1. Taxonomy (NCBI): domain Eukaryota; kingdom Metazoa; phylum Chordata; class Actinopteri; order Perciformes; family Nototheniidae; genus Notothenia; species Notothenia rossii. The sequence continues at coordinate 68,435,031 of NC_136904.1, forward strand.
ATATTGATGTTTTTATCAACATCAGGGTCTTTGTCCTTCCTACACGATACATGCTGAAGACACAACAGTTCTTGAATATGGACCTGACATCAATTCTGAGCAACCCGCTTTGGGAGATGTAATGCCTTTTTACACTGTAAAGTCAAATATCAGATATCAAATTTGATTGACAGAAGTTCAATAACAGTAGCCCTCAATTCAAATATACTTGGGCTGTCAATCAATTCAAACATTTCAACATTTGTTTTTGATTTAAAATGTACAATTCTATAATAACTGTTTGCATTTTAGACTAGTATTACTAATTCAATAAAACTTCAGAGTGTACAAATACTGGAAAGGTTTGTACCGGCAAGACTCTTTATTGATTAATCACGACAATGAAGACTTCAAAAATGCTGTTATTGTAGCAAGTTAGAAGGACATTGGCAAGCCTCCAAAGTTCCCTTTCTATCTGAATAAAACACAGTTGAAGCAAGGACGTTGAATGTAAGGGAGGCAAGACGTCCTTTATTAGTACCTGAGGCTCACTGGTTCAACTGTTTAAGAACCTGGGAAGTCTTTTGAAGATTTGGAATTATTAGGAATCATGTTTATAACATTGAAATGAAAAAGAGAAAAGCAAACATTTCCAACTGGTTTTATTTCAGAATTTAAACCGTTAATCAGCAAAAATGTGTTTTATTTTTGTATTGAAGAAGAGGACAAAGGGTGATATAACCTCCTGATCCCAGCGGAAGCGTCTGGGCTGCGCTGCAGCTGCGCCGCGCTGCGACCTCCTCCTGCGTCATAACCCACCAGGCGCGTTTCAAAACATTGCGGAAGCGGAGCGTCGTGTGTGCAGCCTCGCAGTTGTTGTTGATTTTGGAATATTTCCTGGACATTTGTACTTCTACAAGTAAGTAGGCTACGTAGTTAAATGGTTTATGTTTGTTTCTGTTTAAAATCGTGTTTATTGTTGTTATTTCCTATTTTGTTGTGTTGTAAATTACATACACTGTTAATAATAATTGTAATATTCCAGTTATAAACGACATGAATTAAAGATGTGTTGCTGTATTTTAGTGGTAAAAAAATATGCATTCATCATCATAATTATTCTATATATATATAATTTACAGTGCCTGTAAACCGGAGGAGAACGCTGGCATGTATTCTCCTACTTGAAAGACTACGGGGGGATGGGGGGAGGAGAAGGAGCCGGTTTTGGGTGCACCCCCTCAACCAGCAAAGGAGACAACAAGGTGATTTTTACAAAACAGAAAGGCACTAATGAAACAAAAAGGTCATCTAATATAAATTGCAATATGTGTCAGACTGCTGCAACATTGAAAATGGCCTTACTTTGAGAGCAAAATAACCCGTTTCTGTGCCCATTGAGCATAAGCACTTGCCTTTTCCTTAAGCCCTGCCTCCAATCCGAGCATCACGCCCAGTCTTGGCTCAGTCAAATTAATTGAGAGGTAAAATAACTCTGGATTTGTTTTGAAGTGAATTATACAACTTTAAAGTCCCTAATGACTGTGTGAGGACTGCAAGAGGGACAGTAGGCTCAGTCAGTAGGGGCTTGGACTGGGAGCTGTAGGGTCGCCGGTTCAAGCCCCCGACCAGACCTAAAAAATATGGAGTGTGGACTGCTACTTGGAGAGGTCCCAGTTCACCTCCTGCCCTGCCGTGGTGCCCTTGAGCAAGGCACCGGACACCACCCTTCCCCCCTCACTCCCATTGCTCCGGGGCGCTGTTCACTAGCTGCCCACTTATCCTAGTACTAGACTCCTGGTACTTGGATGGGTTAAATGCAGAGGCCAAATTTCACTGTATGTGCTGTGTGCTCTGCATGTGTGACCATTAAAAGAGGGTTTCATCCCTCCCAATTATATTCAATTATATTCTATGCCTTATTTTGGGGGCATCTCCTGAAACGTCAAATTAGTATTTTATTGGGAAGACAGACGGTAAATAAACCATCCACTGTATGATTCTCTGTTCTTGGTGGGGAATTCACAGTTTGAAAGCTGTATCAACAACAATAGCCTGCAGCAAGCACTTCAACAAAGGTCACAGCTGTACAGGAGAAAAGTCGCAACTGCACAGCAGCAGCCCACGGCATGAAATGTTCAGGGCAATCAGGTCATTAACCCTCATATATGGTGCTAACATCCTGACATGTAAATGACTTCTGACTAGAAAGCTCACCTAGTGGGGAAGTCCGTTTCGGAACCCAAGTACACATTTATTTTCAATTTCAATGAAGTTATATGACCTGTGTGTGTGTGTGTGTGTGTGTGTGTGTGTGTGTGTGTGTGTGTGTGTGTGTGTGTGTGTGTGTGTGTGTGTGTGTGTGTGTGTGTGTGTGTGTGTGTGTGTGTGTGTGTGTGTGTGTGTGTGTTGAGTGATGTGTGGCTGCAAGGGGCTCATCAGCTTGGGGGGGAAAGCTGTGGTGGAATCTCCTGCCAGATGGCGGGTCAAAAACTCTGTGAGAGGTTCTGGAAGAGTCTTTTGCAATGCTGGAGGCCCTTTGAAAACATGTCTCTCGATAGACGTCCTGGATGACACCTTGATGACACCCTCAGCTGTCCTTGTTTCCATTCCAGGTGCAGCTGGTCTGATCCCCGGCACCCAGCTGCAGAGGGAGGTGAGGAGACAGAGAGAGCATTACTGTAAGCCTCGGTGGGATGATTGTGTCGAAAGCTTAACTGACGTCTGATTCTGGGCATGCAAACTGCTATTGTCCAGGTGGTATAGAATACTACAGTATGAAGGCCAAATGATATGGCGTCCTCTGTAAGCCTATTGGAACAATATATGAACAGTGGAAGGGGTCCAACGAGGTGGGGAGGCCGGCTTTGATGCGGCAAACAATTTAAGGTCTGAAAACAAATCTATTCTCTTAAAGAAACATGTGGGGAGTAAGGTTGCCATGTCTGAAAACTTCTGTGAAGTTGTTGAACAGTATGTTTATTACATGCTCAAGAGAATGGTGCAGGAATGAGTCCTAAAACCCTAAAATTAGTTAACTTTTCACCAATTCCGGTTGCCTCGTCTCTACTACTGTTTTTTTTACGTGTGTTACGTCCCCACTAGGAGATGAGGAAAACAACATACACCAGTTGGAATTGGTAAAATATTATAAAGAGTTTATTAAATAGTAGGTTAAAGAAATAACAGGCAAGCGGCCTGGAACACACAAGAAGGCCACAAGGGCGCAGGTTAAAGTGAGCAACCAAACAAAGGGAGGACTCTAAAAAGGGAGCCTAATTAAATACCAATGAATATACTCTAAAAACCAAAATAACAACAAAACAACCGTCACTATCAAAGTGGTACAGACTAAGGAAAAGGAGGCTGTGGGAAAACACAGTTAAACTGAATGACCACATTCAAGGTAATATTATCCTAATCTAAACACATCTAATCACATCAATAATACACTAATTACAGATCACACGAGTTAACCACTGTTAACAGAGTTTACACACAATCGAAGAGCACGTAACGAGAGGTGTCTGTTCACATAACAGAGCCTTCCGACTGATCGTTGAGAGATTTTACCATTTTGGTCTACGACATAAAATATGTCCGTTCTCATAAATGTCCGAAGCTTTTATTTGTCTTAAAAGTGGCGGTTGCTAACAAGTGACTTAATGGGACAACTAAAGGTCATCACACTGAACATTAGCTGCCTTCGTGTAGCTGTGGCTACACAAAACCATGCCACCTTGATGTATTATTTTTTTCTCAGGTACCTGGCAACCGGTGATTCATACAGGACCATAGCATTCAGCTATCGGGTCGGGCATGCAACAGTGGCTGTCATCGTCAGGGAGGTTGCGGGTGCCATCTGGACCGCCCTGTTTGAGGAGACCATGCCGGTACCACAGACGGAGGACTGGAGAGCCATCGCTGCTGGGTTCCAGGAGCGCTGGGAGTTTCCAAATTGTGTTGGTGCCATTGATGGGAAGCACGTGGTGATCCAGGCTCCGGCAACTTCTGGGTCCCTGTACTTCAACTACAAGTCCACCCACTCCTTGGTAATGCTGGCTGTTGTGGATGCCCAGTACCTCTTCAGGGTAGTGGATGTTGGAGGCTTTGGAAAGAGCAGCGACAGTGGGAGCCTGCGGAATTCGGCATTTGGAGAGAGCCTCAGAGATGGCAGTCTGCAGCTACCACCTGACACCGTCATCCCAGGAGCAGAGTGGCTGGGCCTTCTTCCCCATGTGTTTGTAGGAGATGAGGCTTTTCCGCTGCTGGACAACCTGCTGCGTCCATTCCCTGGACGTCACTTCACCCGTGAAGAGAGGATGTTCAATTACCGCCTCAGCCGGGCCAGGTTGGTGGTTGAATGTGCGTTTGGCATCCTCTCATCCCAGTGGAGAATTCTCAGGTGTGTCATCACCACCAGCCCAGAGATAACAGAGTTGTGTGTAAAGGCTACCTGTGTGTTGCACAACTTCCTCCGCAGGAAGACGATAGGAAGGACATCAAGCACACCTATCGCAGAGTCCACGGATGAAGCTCCAGCTCCTCCAACCCTGCGTGATGTACCGAGGATGGGCTCCAATAATGCCACACGCAGATCCATCCAACTGCGGGAGACCTTCAGCTCCTATTTCAATGAGGAGGGTGCAGTGCCATGGCAGGCGAATGTGGTGTTACGATCTCATTAGGGATGAGGAAGGCAACACACACCAGAATGGAATTGGTAATTAATTATAATAGGGTTTAATGGAATAACCAACAGGTGTACAACAAAAGGAGGACAAATATAGCCTAAGCCAAACTAAAGAGCCAAAAGGGCACAGGTAAACTGCTAAACAGAGGACTCTAAAAGGGAGTCTAAATCCACACCTGGCTACACCGCTATTTACCACTAATCACTGCTAATGGGGAGGCCGCAGGGAAATGCAGCTAACACAGGGAAACCAAAACACGCTACTCCAACACATATCTAAACACACTGCTCTAAACACATAAACCACACGCTACACACAACACTAAACACGGATCACACAAGTTCTGACAGTTTAACTCGAACCTGTCCACGACACAGGAGCAAAAATTAGTGAGGTGTCTGATCGCAGCAGAGCCTCCAGAGTGATAGCTGTCCCCAGGCTTTGTAGCGTCATCTCCGGCAGGTGTGCGCTGGGATGGCTCTGGGATTGGAGCGCGTCGGGCCCGGCGTGCTCCAATCACAATCTTCAGGAGGCGGACCAGGAGATGGCAGCCAATCACGTCAGGGCAACCGCACAGCTCATTTACATACAAAACAGAGTTACACACTTAAGAGGACCAGGAAGACAGCAGACGTGACAGTGGTGTAGGGTCACCATTGTCTCCAAACCAAAAGCTCTTTTAAGAGCTACCCATATTTTCTTTAAAAAGCAAATATTCCAAATGAGCCATTTTAAAATCAAATATTCCTAATAAACATGTTTCTTGAATTGATATTATGATATGACTAACAATATTTTTCCTTCAGTCCTGTTTTTAGTGATAAACCACTCATGATTACAAAAGGTTTTCACCTGAACAATTACAGAAGACGGCACATTATATATAGACATACATAAAGCTTCTGGTATGTTGCAACTGACAAACCACATGAACAAGTGAAGGCACAGTATAGCCATAACATACTTCAAATAACTTTTATTTATGTAATGTTGTGAGTGAAGTGTGTGATGAGTGTAAAAACATGTAATGTGGATCAGTATCAGTCATCAATTGTCCTCCTGGTCTGCCTCTAAAACCACCTTGTGAATGTAAAATCTGACCCTTAACCTCTTCGCTCTCGACATCAGTCTCATTGTGGGCAAGAGACTCTTGAAGAACAACAGGTCCTCGTCCTCCTCCACCACCACTGGTGGGGGTGGTGGTGGTGGTGGCATGGCCAGAATAGGACCGACGGCAGACAGCAAACTTTGCTGAAAGGAGGACATCTCCCTTCCCCTTTTCCTTTTCCCCCGGAACGCAACACTCGCCTCCTCCTGTCCTCTCTCCTCTGCTTGCTGGCTGTTAGCTGGCTGACTGACTGGCTGGCTGGACTGGCTGGCTGACTGGCTGGACTGGCTGGCTGACTGGCTGGCTGACTGCCACCTGGCTGGCTTTCCTGGCTCTCTTCCTCTGGCACCAGGGTGGATGGAGGCAGAGTTTGCCGGGGGACATTGCTGGGCGTCTCACGGTCAATCATGAATGGGTTTTAAAAACTCATGACTGCCATGAGACGCCAGGGCTTATATCCCCCTGAAGACCCTTCACCGCTTCTTTTCTTTTTTCTTTCTCCTTCCTGTACCTGTCCCTCAGTGTCTTCCGTTTCTTTCTGTACACTTCGTCTAATAAAATGAAATGAAAGAATACAGTTAATTTCTTTAATTGACGTGGCCACGCTTTAAATACAACGTGGCCATGCTTTATTAACTCGTTAAAAGCGTTACATGGCCTGTACTACGAAGCAGGATTTGCTATTTACACTATTCATTCATGAAGTATGACGCTGCGCTGTCAGCACGCGCCGCCCTGTCACCAGGGTGCATGATGTGTGTGTGTGTTTGTGCTCAGCTCCGCTCTGTATGTGCGTGTTCGGTGTGTGTTTGTGTGTGTCCGACACCACCGCCATTTGTTTACAAATTACCACGAATAGTAATTTACACAAATTGCGTGCGCACAATTTAATAAAGCGTTTGCACCAGAAGGTATCTCGTGCGAACGAGAAAGTAAAACGTGGCCACGTTTTATTTATTTTTCTCTCTATGAACCCTCCAGGGCTCCGTATAATGCACTGTTTCTTTAGAACAAAAATTCGTAACTAATGTAATTTTTACATTCTGACGAAAAATAAAAATGATTATGAATACAAATAAAATAAAATAATTTTCCTGTGAGTTACTACAAGCTATAAAAATAGATTTTAAAAACGTTTTATAGAATAAAAGCTCACTGCGGGACGTTGTAGAAATGCTTGTGTGCACCACGACAAAGGAGCCTCATTCACTTTACATTGGATTTTTTTGCGTGGTGCAGACACGTAAATGTAGCAGAGTGCATGACTCCACCACACAATGCGGTGTTAAGGAGTCATGGTGGATTCACGCATTCTGGTGAGACCAGGTTGTTTATTATACTACTTGACCTCAAACCTGCAATGTAAAAGTCTGATTTAGGGAAACTGATTTTTGTTTTATCTTAAGTGATTTAGTAGGTACAAAAGCGACAACTTATCTTATGAGACATATCAATTGGGCCCCAATTATTTCATAAAAGCAAACATTACATTTAGAAAGCTACTAATGTCATTGGGCCCACATAGTTACTTGCACAGCATGCTGTCCATCTGCCTGTGACCCACGCTGAGAATCTTTTGCAGCCCCTCCACACACACACACACACACACACACACACACACACACACACACACACACACACACACACACACACACACACACACACACACACACACACACACACACACACACACACACACACACACACACACACACACACACACACACACACACACACACACACACACACACACACACACACACACATTCATCTCCATTAAAGCCAGTATGCGGTCTGCCAGCCCCCTCACACCTCTGTCAGTCCCCATTCTTTGGATGACGTTGAGCGCAGCAGCAGTCAAAGAGCTTCAGGGGCCACACAGCTACGGTCCCCTCGAAAAATAACATTGGCTCCACACCTGCTACCACAGCTATTACTACTCATACATACTGATTTGATTTCAATTACAGATACTATCAATACTGCTACTTAGACCAGTACCACGAATACTGCTAACACAACTAAGGCTATGGCTACAGCTCCTCTTACTTCTACTGATGTATTACTACGACAATTCGTTTTATAAATATAACTCTTCAGCTCTTCTAGGATTTTAGTATTCTACTGCTATTGTTATTTATACTACTGAGTACAATACTTCTCTGCTGGGACTTATTGACCACAACTGCTAAAACTAGTTATACTACTTTTATTTCTACTACTAGTACTGATGCTGACAGTATAACCAATGCCACTACTGTGTCTATGAATGCTAATACTACAACTATTAGTACTACTACTGATTTCACTCAAAACAACTGCTTTGACTATCCTGCTACAGATGCTACAACCACTGCTGCTTCAGCTAGTTAGGATAGTTGCTTATTATAAAATATATGTGATAATAAAGTCTTGACAGAAAGTCTTTGAGGCTTAGGATCCACATGGGAATTTGTAATTGAGGGGTGTCTGAGCAGCAGCCACATAAATCCCCCCTGGAGTCTAGACACTGGTGGGAGGATGGGGGGTGGCTGATGAAGCCGATTGGGAGGTGGAAGGGACCTCTAGCAGCAGCATGAATATACCAAAGGCAGAGATAAAATGAGTACATTTGATACAAATATTTTAGAGCGGTAGATAATGACAACATGAAATAATGAGTGAGCATGTGCAAGAGGAGTAAGTGGCAGTATGTATATGAGAAATAAAGTGCAGCATGTGGGGTGTATCATTAAATCAGAAAATGATTGCTCACTTTGTTTTGTTGACCCCAAGTAAGCCGGAACTTGTTTTCATGGGTTTATGAGGTGAACCTGATACAGCGAGGCTGACCCTTTTCATTCGTCATGAAAGTTGCTCAGTGGCCAAAATGGGTTATATCTAGGATACAAAAGATACACAGATCTTCCAGGGATCTGGGCACATGCACACTTGTGTTTTTCTTAAGCACCACCTCCATTATTCATCATCACATGTGGTTTTTGCTCAGTTAAATGAATGGAGGAAAAATGTTTCGTACTGTGATGTCATTGGGCCCCAACAGACTTTTTCCCATTGACTAACATTGGGAAAGTCACGTCTGTAAATCAGGCTGACATAAAAGTTGTAGTACCAGCATTTCACCATGAATAAAACTATATTCAACACATAGCTCACTTTGTGGGGGTTTGAAAGTATTAATCACCATTTCCTGTTACCACAAAAAAGGTGTCACCAAATCAACCAGTACTAAAATCTTAAACATTGCAACTTAAATAAGGTCTTGAATGACTTAGGGTGTTGGAGAGCTGACCAAGACTTTTTCTGTAGCAGTGGCAACCCCCCCCCCCGATTACCCTTCCACCAGCCTTTGCCAATTAGATCCAAAGACATCTGCAGTTGGAGAGGGCACAATTTTATAAGCACTACACGACCCAAGACAGACTTGCAGCGATCCAAGAGAGGAAGGACACAACGACACGGCGTGGCAAACAGGGCCACTAGACCACAGCGGCTTCATTAACACTGGTACATTAACTGTAAATCCAGGAAAAGATCCTCCCCAGGCCCCCATCCAGAACATCAGGTGAGGGCCTCCAGCTACAGTTTACGAGAGTCAATCTGCAATAAAAGGCAACCGTTTTCATGGCCTGTGGCAAAGAGATTGGAGACCTCCCACTCTTCTCTGAGCCATTAACTTCACCCTTTCATGGCAGGCAGAGGGACCAGTTGCTGAGCTCCCATAATCCCGTGCATTACCTTCACCTGACCTTCATATGGCCAAGGAAAGAGCAAGGATGTATGAAAAGATGAGGCTTCAGCTGTTAAAAGTTCATTCAGTGAAGGAGAGATACAGTACAGAGAGCGTGTGTCTGTGTCTGAATTCAATTTTTCTTTTAAGTTGCGTTAGTCTTTCTTCCTAATATTGGACAATTTTGCCGAATAGGATTCTACAAGTTATGCCAATGGTTAGAACATCTTTGGAAAACTTAGAAAATTAAGATAAGTTGACATGCCGATACAGTGTGGTCTTTAGGTTTTTGTGCATGTCAATAGTCTTTAAAGGCTAAAATCCCAAAGTTCCCTCCAGAGAGAGTTTCTCTTCCACACACTCCCCCCCCCACCCCCCTGTCTGAAACACCTTCATTGGACTCCTTTGATTACTTCTGTAACATAGTGACATCACTATGTAACACTTGTGCCTCTATTGGCTAGCGCTACAACAAATTGTAACTTGATACTAAGGGGCGGGGGATCTCATTGCTGTTGACCAATCCCAAGAGAGCCGACCAGCTAACCAGTCAGAGCAAACTGGGCTCTGGTTTCAGACTGGGTGAAAAGAAGTATGAGAAAAATAAAGACCTTTTTGAACAACACACTCTCACTCCATAAACGTCCAGGAGCGACGCTTGGTCAGGGTCCCGAGGCATGCAGTTGGGACGCGCCGAGGCTCCTTCAGCTTCATAAAGGGACACAAATAGCTTTCAACTGATTGCAATATATTCCCATCTGCGGCGGGATTTGACGCTCATGGAAGCACGGCATTCGTTTGTGTCAGCAGCATTTAAAGGCAATGTGAGCGTCCATTCCCATTGGATAACGGAAAATTGTACACCCGGAAGTAAGTATTCCCCTTAATGTCGATTGATTTGACAGTGATATCTGCACTACTCATAAACTAAAAAACACCAGATTATCCTTGTTAATTACACAAAATGGATTGGTTTAAATTGTGTGCAATGCTTTTGTTATTCTATTCACAGGGTTTGTCAAACAGAGCACATGGTGTAGTCCTAAACGATAGCTGGGGATTCTGGGTAGTGTAGTGTCTTCTGCCATCCTAAACTCAGAAAAAATATTTGTTTCTCCGAATCGAAGGGGAAAAATACAAAAGCATTGCACACAATTTAAACCAATCAATGTTGTGTAATTAACAAAGGTAATCTGGTGTTTTTGAGTTGATGAGTAGTGCAGATATCACTGTCAAATCAATCGACAGTAAGGAGAATACTTACTTCCGGTTGTACAATTCTCCGTTATCCAATGGGAATGGACGCTCACATTGCCTTTAACTCTTAGGCCCCACGGACGCGGTTCCGGGGCCGAAATCGCGTCATTTGCAGGAGGAACCTTAATATTTAATATCCATATAACGGGAAAAAACTCATTTAACTGATCTTTTTCATTTCTTTTTCCAAAAAAAACACACAATGCTAACAGTGAGCCTCTGAATTAGCCCCGAGCGAAAAATGCTAACCTATTACTGCACCGAAAATCACTCCTAGCTCCCTTATTACTTAACCTAGCTGCACATCCAACACATCGTTTATGATCGTAAATACACAGAATCTAACGGTGCCCACCTCAACACTGAAAGATACAAACTTGCGACGTTATCAACAAAAACGCTAACATGGCTTACCTTCGTCTTTGTCTGGTCTAAACTGGTCTTCAATGGCATTAAAACGATAACAACGATGATGTAGTTAATCCATAGGTTAATATCCAATGTGGCTGTGTCCCCTTTGAAAAGTTCAGATAATCAATAAGCAATAAAACTGCAATTTCGTTTTAAAATAGTAGAGCAGGCCATTCCTAAGCTCTGTAGTTTAATTCTTCACCTTTTTTTTTAACATGAGTGTGTGCGGGACGATTTCCCTTCGATTCTACTGGCTCTAACGGTCAGAAAGAGATGTCACTTGTCAAAATCGAAGAAGGGGGGCCAGAGATATGGAAAATCCACCCAAATGGCCCCAGAAGAGGGTTTTTTTTCTAAATCTGTCTAAAAAGGTCAAATATCACTTGTTTTGCATCAATCTCGATACAGGGTACTTGTTATATGTTGTACTTTGGATTCCTAAAGCTTTTAGTCTACTAACCCATCATCCAAGGTTAGTTTTCACCAGTGGTGTAGTGGGGATCTTTTTACTGGGAGGACGCTATTTTAATTAGGTCATCCCAAACAATGCCACACAAGTGCGCACGCGCGCAGTGCACTCACAAAACGGGCAGACAGGTCCACAGAAACTACCGGTATGCTTAGTCCTTTAGTTACTGTAATGCAAAAAGCAGACGGCGCAGCGCTCAAGTCATTGTTTTGCAAGTCAAGTCTCAAGTCTTTGCGCTCAAGTCCGAATCAAGTCTCAAGTCTTTGCACTCAAGTCCAAGTCAAGTCTCAAGTCAGGATGGGCAAGTTCAAGTCAAGTCCAAGTCCTAAACTTTGACAAAACAAGTCTTAAACAAGTCATTATGTGCTTTTCACCAAATGTGATGACATCAATCAACAGAGTAATACTAATCAAACTGCTCTTTATTAGTCACATTAATAATCTATTTTCTCTCTGCTGGTAAAGCAACGTGTTTTTTTAAGAGGGATCAGTAAGGTAAGGCTACCTTGACGGTTTGATTCAGAAGGAGTTTAATGTATAAGATCCCTGATGTTAAGGTGACCAGAATGTTTATTTCCACTGTGTACAACATGTTATAAAGGGACCCACATCTTTATGCAAGGGATAATTTGCAGCGAGGCGGTCTCTATGGGGAAAAGAACACCTGAATCTAGATCCCTCTGCAGGTGGTACTTAAGTATATTTTGATGCTAATACTTTTGTACTTTTACTTGAGTAACATTTTGAATGCAGGACTTTTTTATTGTAACCGAGTATTCCTACACTCAGGTACTTTTACTCAAGTACAATATCTGAACTTCTCCCACCTCTGACAATAAATCCTGAATGGGTACCAAAAAAAAAGCCCTGCTCTGAAGGTTATTTTCATTTTTCAAATCCTTCACTCAGCTTTGCTTTCTCCAATATCATTGAAATGCAGCCAGATGCTGCTTCTTTTTTCGGTTTTCGCTAATTTCTTGACTTTTTCCGACGCGCTTGCATTTAAATCCGTCTCCCCGTCACTCTGTGCAGCTGGCCTGTAACACTACACCTGCTGTGCCCCCCACCCTTCTTTCACATAATGGTATGATCCTAGTGTGTCCTCGCATATGATTGGCCGAATGGTGACCTAGCTAAATAAAGACCCGCCCCTGCCTGCAAGGATTCTCATCTCAGCAAGAGTAGGAGGGGCTGAAGATTCTGCTCTTCCCGACGGGAGTCTGCTCTTCTAGCAGCATCTCGCCATCGGCGTGTTGGAGACCTCTGAATTAAATTATCAAGTCACCTCAAGTCAGAAGGCTCAAGTCCAAGTCAAGTCCGAGTCATTGGTGTTCAAATCGAGTCGCAAGTGTTTTGCTATTTTGTCATGTCGAGTCTCAAGTCATCAAATTGGTGACTCGAGTCCGACTCGAGTCCAAGTCATGTGACTCGAGTCCACACCTCTGCCTCCGTCCATGCATCTGGGAAAGGTGAGCTTGAGCTAGCGCAGCTAACGTTAACGTTAGTGCTAGCATTATCCACGTCTTTAGGCAGCTCTTCTGATTATGTAGTACTAGTAGCAGCTTCTCGTGTAGCTTCGGTGCTGCTAGCCTCTTTCTTCTTGTGAATTATATTATTTTTAGAAAAGAAGTCAAGTAAAACATGTTAGTCTGCCGTTATAGAGCTTTTTCGTTAGCGTTCTTGAGGGAAAAAGCTGCCGCAAAATCGGCGGGCGGCGAGCTGGCTCTGACACACCCACTGGGGGTGTGCGGGGTCACGAGCGTGATGAAGAATCATAATTTTTTAAGGAAATCGTTTTTATTTTGTATTATAATTACTGTGAAATGTATTATGTTTGTGTCATTATTACAACAAATACACACTTGCAACTGATAACAGTGGCAATGATTTTATATTTATTAGACTATTGAAAAAAAGATCATGCTCCAAATAAGTGGGGGTACGGCGTACCCCCGCGTCCAACGCCCACTACACCACTGGTTTTCACTATAAGTACAAAATATCTTTTGGACGGACACTATAATTTACAGTTTTTTAACATGTTCAATTTGAATTTTCTTTCAAATAAAAAACATCTACCGTAATTTTCGGACTATAATCCACGCCTTTTTTCCCATTTTTCGACGCTGCGGCTTATATAACGGTGCAGCTAATCTATGGATTTTTACAGCTAACGGCCACTAGGGCACCTCCTAAATCTATGGATTTTACAGGTTACAGTCCACCACCTTTTAACTCTATGAGCTCTATGGCCGGTCCGCGCCCCCCACCTTTAAGCGGCGGGCTCCAGCAGGAAAAGCTGGAGGCCGGAAAAGATTGAGACAGGTAGCGCGCAAAAGTAAAAGTGGAACCGAGAGTGGTACGAGAGACTGAACGAGAGCAAGAAAGACAGACATTAAGAGAGCGAGACAGTTTGTCCCCGTACCACTGGTTGAAAACCACTGCTGTAGATCACTGCCGGTACGTGCGCTGTTTTTAAGTTTGAAAGTTGAAAAGTTTGTGTGTCTGAAACGCTATGTGATACAGTACAGTTTACACAGCACAGTACATGTTCTGTAGCTACTATTGCACTAAATGGTAACACTTGAATACGTTATGCAAATATGCAACTTGTTTGTTGAAATGTTAATAAATGGGAGCTTCCTCAAACAGCCATCTCTTTCCCGACAATCCCCTCTGTGCACGAACCCTTACATATGGTAATTAAACATTAAAACACCTGCGGCTTATAGTCCAGCGCGGCTTATATATGTACACATCATTCAATTTAGCTGCTGCGGCTTATATTCAGGTGCGCCTTATAGTCCGAAAATTACGGTATATTGATTCTGACTTTTCTACATCCAACTCACAGGTTTATCATTACTTTGAGAAAAAAGATTATTAATTTAACCCTTTTAGAAGGGAAGATATGGTCATTTGTTCTGGGAATGTCATTTTCGAGCCTGAAACCTGAAAAACAGGCTTGGGGTTTAAGAGGTTTTAAATGCTGCCGACACAAACGAATGCCGTGCTTCCATGAGGGTCAAATCTCGCCGCAGATGGGAATACATTGCAATCAGTTGAAAGCTATTTGCGTCCCTTTATGAAGCCGAAGGAGCCTAGGAGCGTCCCAACTGCACGCCTCGGGACCCTGACCAAGCGTCGCTCGGACGTTTATGGAGTGAGAGTGTGTTGTTTTGAACATTAAATCATGGAGACATGTCACAGAATAGGGAGGAAATACAAATATGAACCTAAAAATTAGGACAGTATGTCATCTTCAATATTTAAAAGTTGAAAGAGTGTAAGGGCTTAGAACAAAATGAAAGAAGCATTTGATGAAAATGTACCATGCTTTATTGAATCTCATATGTTGTTACAGTATTGGATTTATCATTGTTACACAGATTTGGAGCAAAAAGTAAAACATTTTCAACAGTCGAGGGTTGATAAAAGTGAAGATACCACATTCACTCCTAACTTTTCCCTGTGTTTTCTATATATCTCTTGTAATTTATTGTCTTTTATTTTGATTGTAGTAATGTGTTTTTAGGTGATTGTAGTATTTATTACATGTACAGCACTTTGGCCCGACCAAAAATCGCTTCTAAATGTGCTTTATAAATAAACTTTGATTTGATTTGCTGCACATACCAAGACATTACATTCCATGTTATTTAGCTCAGGCTTTTATTCAAAGCACTTTAAATACTGTAAACATGTATGCGGGAAAAGTATTTTTGTACGGAGCTCCCTAGGGGACATGGAGAAGAAAAAAGAAAAAAAGTAGATCTCGCATTTAGCTCAATGTACTTCCTGGTCAGTTCGGCTGCTACGGCAACACAGAAACCACAACAATGGAGTGGTTCATCGATTTTACTTTGAGCTTGGCCTTAAATATAAAGATATAACATCAGTGCTTGGTAATAGGCACGGGTTTCACCGAAGTGAAAGATACCTCAAGAGAACACTCAGAGCGAGGGGACATGCACGTACCTCTGAGCTGATCAATACGTCATGAACATAACGTTGTAAAAATACAAACATGACTTTACAATCATAGCAAGGTAGACAACAAGCTACAGAGTCGTTTTTATCAGAACAGTTCGATACGCGCCGTCATCCGAGCTAAACATCAAGAATTGGTCACAATCTGCAGCTTGAGGAGGGAGGGAAGTGCTTAGGGACCGTCTACAAACTGCAACGGGGTTTTGCGAGATCTCCCAAAAGTATTGCGAGATCTCGCAAAGGGGTTTTGCGAAGCCTCGCAAAAATATTGCGAGATCTCGCAAAAGTATTGCGAGATCTCGCAAAAGTATTTCGAGATCTCGCAAAGGCTTTGCGATATCTCGCAAAGGCTTTGCGATATCTCGCAAAACCTTTTTTTTTTTTTTTTAAATAAAAATATTATTCTTCTCCATGTCCCCTAGGGGGCTCCGTCATTTTGCCCAAGGACACTTGTCTGGAAACTTTTCAGAATTACCCTACTCTGATGTTTGTAAAGTTTCATGAAGCTGTGATTATGCTAGAGATTACAACATTGCATTGTATAGTATACAGTGAGGTCAAATTTTAAAACATGTTCTCACTACAATAAAATGGCTACTATAGGGATTCACATCCTCATACATGAATACAGTTGGTCTCATTGCATCCACAAGAATCTCAGCTTTCCAGTCATACGTAATTTATGCAATTCAAAGACTGTTTAGAGACTAGAGTATGCAAAAATATTTAAATGGAATAGGTAAAAATAACACATTTATACTGCATGCAAAAAAAGGCATGATATTAGCATACAGGGCATATCTTTAAAGGTGATACTCGTGGGTATCCAAAAACAGAAAGGTTTATTCAGTGTTTCTCAAAGAAAAGCATTGTGTTGTGTGTGACTTTGAGGCCAAATAAACACGTTGAATGCTTTTGCATTCTTGTAAACATTTGTAGATGTCATAATCCTAATTTTTTATTTATCTTGTCCTTGTCTTTAATTAATTGTAACGTTTTCTGAATCTGTTTTAGTTTTCTGTTCTTTCCCGCCTTTTTCATGCACCTGATCCCCATCAGCCCTGGGATCAATCACCTGGCCTCCTGCAAACCTGCACTTTATCCCCTCCTTAGTTCAGATTTTATTTAAGTCCTGGTTTTCAGTTGGAGATTCCAATATGACCCTTTCCCTACTTACTTCCACTCTGTTTGCCCGTTATAGGTCCACTGCATAAAGTGCTGGTCAAAAGCAACCATTATGGAGCGGAAGTTATTAAAGCCTCCAAACGCGAGTCAGCATCTTTCCTGATCAACCAGCTGCAATACCTGAACATGTGCAACTCTGTTTGCCATGAAACATGCTCATGAAATCACTGGAGCTCCGTGAAAATATTTGCTTGTATAATGTGCAAAAAAACAAGAATGGAGGTTAAATTGTATTTTTCACTTACTTTAACCTAGTAAGATGTGTCCAGTCCTAAAAACGCGTGTGTTCATGTAAATGTACAAAATTGTAAACTGAAAGGGACTGTTGTAAAAACCAAGCAGCTCATAAACATCAGATTTAAAAACATAAAGTTGTTATTTGAATTTTTATTATAATGATGACTTTATTGTCCAAAAGATTGTCAAGCAAATGTAGGACAGTTCCTGTTTCTGACAAAGAGAAGGGAGTTCATCTCAGAGATTGCCACTGTATTTTCCGCCGTGTGTTGGATCCTTGTATGTCATTGGATTTCATTCGTACGTGTACTGAAGTTCTGTTAGCCTTGCTTTGCCTGGATTTCCTGATATTAAAAGTGTTTTTTCATACTCAGCCAGCATTTGATTCAATTCGGCTCCACTACCCGTTACAGTCGAGCCAACTTTTCTAATACTTTTGTGTCTTAACTTCCACTTGCTTTATGAAGAATGAAAACGTTCTACACTTAAAACACCAGCACAGTTGGTATTTACATGAATATTGTGATAAGCAGTGTACACTGGATGGAACACATGGCTGTTATACTGCAATGCTCCCCTCATTTGCAGTAAACAAATTTAATGACAGAACATTGCCATATAACTCACGTGAGTATGCAATGTTTTACGTTGCCTTTTGTGTGTTCCTGACACACAGACACAGCAGGCCACAGAGCATTTTGTCTGTTTTTTTGAAACCCCAAGAATTTTAAAGAAAGGGACAAACTGAACAAAGACATGAATAGAATGAAAGATTCAGTCAAGGCCCTTAAGGGGAAATATGGAAGCCCTGCAGAGTAGATCCAGAGAAAACAACAAACTACTCTGAGGTGCAGTTGCACTACTCACCTTGCTTTTACACAGACAAATGGACAAGCATTGGTGAAAAGGTGTGTGTATGTGTGTGTGTATGAGGCAGATGTGAAGCCCTTGCTTGACACTTCTTACATGTTGGCTTCTACCTTTCAATGGAAAACCTTTTAGATTTTGAACAACATCATTGCAAAACATGACCTTCTTAATGATTTATTTCATGTTCTTCCACACATAAAAGAGTCATGACCCCTCCTCTCAGGACGCGTCTTCTCTGTGCTCTGTTCTCTATCAGGGTTTTGCTATGCATGGCCAATTTGCATGACGTACACAAAATAAATTGATTAAAACATTTAATTATGTTAATCACAATAATAATCCGTAATTATTTGTGAGTATTTACTTGTGTTTTTGAGGAGGTTGCAAAAAATACATGTGGGGTTGTAATGAAGAAAAGTATGACAAACTATTAAGAAAAATCCGCTATCTACGTCTCCTGTGCTATTCCAAGAAACTGGCACATGTTTTGCCAAAATGCCTTTTCTCCCTCTTATCACACCAAAAGCAAACCAGTGCAGTTGTGCCATCACACCGAGGTAGTGATGGGGCTTACTGATGTCCAGCGCTATCCAACACATTGTGCCGACTTCTCTGCTTTCTGTTTCTTTTCTCTGCCATACAAATAATGGTAAAAGTCCAATTTGGTAAATTGTGAATGCCTTAAAGTTTTCAGATCAATTGTGAGAGTTAACGTGTCATTTTGACTGCCCTGAAAAGACCTGATTTAACATCTTCCGGTTCTATGAAGTATTTATACAATACTTGTGGGTCTTCCGGCTCTCAGCTTGATCATTTGTTGACACTTTCTGACACCAAGGTGAGATTTGAGCTGTTAACCTTGGTCTGTGTCACATTATATTCTATTGATGGGAATATAAAACACATCCAATCATGCATTCTCTTCTTTGTTGCATTCACAATAGCACCGTTAGCCTTTGACTAGACAATCAAATGTCTATTGTTAGACGTACACAGCGAGGTATCTACAGGTATCATAATGTCTCTTCCTTTTGTGAACAGCACGTATAATAGAAGCCATGATAAATATCATGCATCTTTCTTCATTTATCCTTCATTTGTGCCGTCGGGGATGCAGCAGCTATTGATTTCCAGAAATAGGAACGCAGCAAAAGAATGAGGCTCATGGCTTACATTTGACTGGTTATCCTCACATTGAAATTGCCTCCTTGTTGGCTACCTTAAGGGATAGAATATATATGATTTAACATAGATTTCCTTCCTGGAAAGAACCACTATAGCAGAATTGCAGAGGATCTTACTGTACGGTAGAATGGCGCTTCTACTTGAACTTTTTGGAGTTTTTGTATTCATCATAAAAAGTGAAACCCATGGTGCAATTAATTATAAGCTTTCACATGCTGTACAAAGGGAACCAGCATATTGTGAATTATTACCCACATTTATGTCACAACAACATGTTCTCACTCCCCCCCCCCCCCCCCCCGTCACTCTATTACGGACAGGGTACCCCTTGAGAGTCAGTTTTCAATGGGCAGGGCGTCCCCCCATAGACCTTCATAGACCTCCCATAGCGTTGATGAGAACCTTCCCCGACTGCCGGTTGTTATTGTCAATATTAATATAATAATTATTTATTTTTTAATAGTCACACTCGATTTCGCCTATTTTTTTGTTGCTCCAGCTGGTCGACACCTCTTTTAGCAGAAACAAAGGCTACATTAATGTATTAAATCAATGTTAATCCATGTGTGTGGTTGTGGAATTAATGGACGTGCCGTTTTCCGTTACAAACTCTTCAACTACAACCCTAATTATATTTAAAAACATTTTAGAAGGCCTCACGAAATACTTTAATGCAAATTAAAATGTAAATGTGAAGGGATGTGTGTAATGTGGTGATTGACATTATTCACCCACGGATCTATGGGTTGTGGTATTGTTCCGCTCCGACATTTTAGTTAACCGGACTTCCTGTTGATGTGAAATCGAAAAAATAAATAAAATAAAAAATAATACTTTATTCCGAGTTTGCTTGCTTTTCTCTTTGGAGGTCATCACATAACGGCATTGTAATACACGGTTTGGCTGCATTAAATATTACATATCTGCCGTAGTTCTCTATTTATAGAGCCCTGGCGAGAAGACTTCTAGACAAAAAGGAGGAACTGCCGCCGAAACTGAATATGTGACGTGGATCATAAATATATCAGCAATTAAACAAAATCTTCAATTTCTCTTCACAATATAAATCTCCTTGCAGTATCATCAATACTAATTCGGCTGACTTTTATATCTGATCCAATCGGTATATTTACACCAGAACGGTGCACAGCTGATAGAAAGGGACACCTGGTGGTTAAAGCACGTTATTGAAATGTATTATTTGTATTATTAGATATTAATAGGAGACAAAGACAAACTAATAAGGCTTTATTTAAACATTAAAGAAAACTTCAGGTTAAGGTCTTATTTTGAATAAGAAAAAAGCTTTGGGGGTATAAATATTAAGCCTGACAAAGTACTAATATATTGCTTTCCTGCAATGCTAACTACTGTTTAAGCACTTATTTTAACTGATATTATACGTATTATACTCTTATAAGATATATGTAGATAGTATAAGAAATGTGCAGAATACGACAGTTTAATGGTGGAGGTATACACACATATTGATAGATGTCTTGTTTTTCAACTCCGACCTTGTCAGGTATTGAATACTCAATAAATAAAGAACACAGAATTATTAAATATAAAACACAGAATTTGTGTGATTATACTAAATGATTTGCAAATAAACACCACTGCATATTTACAACTGTTACACATGCTGATGTAACGCAAATATTTCCAACTTAGGATCAATAAAGTATATCTTATCTTAAGATGATCGACGCCTACTGCCATATTTACCTCTGAACCTTGACAAGTGCATGTTTCATGCTTATCAGTTAACAACAGGAGGGGTCACAGACATAAGACCAGCTGTTAAATAAAGCGGGTAAAAATGTGGGTATTAATGCAGCCCATTATGGGCACAAGCAATTTTCACCCATTTATTAATTATATGTTTTAAATTTGAGTGTTTCCTATCCCCTAAACCTCCAGGGATGTACACAGTTTAATACTGGTAACTTCTTATTATGGGAAATACGAAAACGTCTTTGAAAACTACAATTCCCAGTTGATACGTGCCATAGAGCATGTTGCAAAACACACAATAACCAGCATGTGTAGTTCTTGGGACGGGGTGGGGGAGAGGGGGGTGGACCCGTTCAAATCCAGTTTTGGACAGTCTGCCGTGGTTCCATCCCATTTCAAAGTGTTGTTCGACGCTCGGCGTAACCCTCGGCGCACACTCAAACATCCAATCACAAAGCTTGAGGACTATCACGGGGTTTGTCAAATGAAGCGTAGAGAATACCTACTTCCGGGTGTAAAATTCTCTAAAGCAACTATACTATGAGCTGCTCCGACCCTTGATCCTGACGGACTCCAACTTGTGTCAATCAAACAAATAAATAAACAAAAGGATAATGATGTGTTATTGTTGAGTAAATAACAGTGTGTGATTTAGAAAATAATACAAAATTAGAAGGAAAAAACGATGAAACAATACAGATTTCAGTATTCTGAGCCCCTACTCTCCCCATAACCAGTGGTGTAGTGGGCGTTGGACGCGGGGGTACGCTGTACCCCCACTCATTTGGAGCAAGATCTTTTTTTTAATAGTCTAATACATATAAAATAATTGCCAGTGTTATCAGTTGCAAGTGTGTATTTGTTGTAATAATGACAAAAACATAATACATTTCACAGTAATTATATTAAAAAATTAAAACGATTTCCTTAAAAAATTATGATTATTCATCACGCTCCTGACCCTCTGATTTTGCGGCCGCTCTTTCCCTCAAGAACGCCAACGAAAAAGCTCTATAATGGCAGGCTAAAATGTTTTACTTGACTTATTTTCTAAAAAGGATATAATTCACAAGAAGAAAGAGGCTAGCAGCACAGAAGCTACAAGTGAAGCTGCTACTAGTAATACATCATCAGAAGAGCCGCCTAAAGACGTGGATAATGCTAGCACTAACGTTAACGTTAGCTGCACTAGCAACCAGTAGCGTGGCGTGGGGAAAATATTAGGGGAAGCCAATAATACCTCCTTTCTTTTGGGTCGGGGGTGTGGTGGTAAATGTAATAACGTAACCAGATGAGTGATTACAGCACCCGGTATCATTTTACACACATTTGTATCATACAGATGCAGGACTTACACACGCGTGTTATCTAACCGACAGGTCCGCACGCACTCTCCAGCCGAAACTCTAATAAGCATTCATTCACAAACTAAATCAGGAGACCTTTAACGTTTTACGTCCGGTTCGCTCCTTTGTTCCTCGCTGTACACAGCTCCAGTTTGGGCATTGGCCTGTCATCAGATTGTATTTGTTGTTGCTGCTGTAGCGGAAGTTTAGTACAATTATATTTGATTAAATACTCCAAATCTCCACCCTCCATAATTGCACTTGTTTCAGTTGCTTGCTACTTTCTAACAGCGGTGAGAGTGGTGCAGTGACTCTATCGATTAGATTTATCATTCGAAAATTATAAAAGTAGGGTAGACAGGTGGATATTATCCGGCTGAACAAAACGTGCATTTATCTAACAGGTTCGTTTTCCACTGACCTTATTTCGAGCTATTTTCCAAAATCTTATGGAGAAATCCCATTGCTTTTTGGTTGAGGGAAACCGAGCTCAGCTTACTTCCGGGTTTTAGGACGCGTCACTGCACCACTCAGACTCTCAAGGGGTACCCTGTCCGTAATTTCGTGACAGGTTGGGAGTGAGAACGTGTTGGTCACAAAGCTATATCACCTGTCAACTGATAGCAGCACATTGTGTGGGAATTTCATTTAATGGGATTTAAATGTCATGAACAGTTTAACATAATTAAAGTAAAATGTAAATACATGTTATTTGCATAGCACCTTACTGGAGAAATGCAGCATTGAGCGCATTACAATAAGTGGAAATAGACATAAAATCAACATAAAAGCAGGGGAAATGCCATATTTACAAAAAAAGTTTACAAAAAGTAAAGTACAAATAATAGTTAAAATAAGGATGAAAAACAAAACCCACTGAATAATTATAATAAATAATGTATTTTTCTATACACATTTGTTGTGTTTTGAATGTAGTGTACTTATTGCCATAAAATCTGTATGTACTGTATGATTTTGCCAGATTGCACACATGTTTTCTTCCCCACTACAACATCTAAATCATTTACATAACAAGATTGCATTGCATCATTAGAGCCCCAGAAGTGCATTGTGTCTCACTGAGCCTCAGAACTATCTCTGTACAACTGACAGAGGCAATGACATTATATGAACAGAGCTACAGCACCCTCTGCAGGAGAAGAGAGGAGAGGGATAGAACCATTTCCACTCCGCTGCCACCGTCCATTAAACTGCAAAATGTCAGTGGGAACACTGATTTAAAAATTAAAATTATACAACAAATAATCCTACTTCTGGCAATACCCGATTTTTTTTCTGCTTTTCTCTTTTCGTCTTTATTCTGCACCTCAATGCTACCTTATTCCAACCTTTATTAAAATATATATTGCATGTTCAAAGTTTACATGTCCACTGGGGGATGCATGAATTAATAATGCTGCAATGACATTGATATATTCCTTCAGTGTTTGCACACAGACTGTCTGCACCAGTACAAAGAAGCTTTATGGGGATATTGCCACCAACCTGATAATTCACTGTCAACTACTTTTATTGCTCTAACATGTTGTGTGTGACTTGAGTGGCTGATGCGGTACGCATAGACCATTGATCTCGCATTGGAAGAATCGTTAATCATTGCAACAACAGAAATGTCACGCACGCTGGAGAGCCATGCAGACGGATTGATGGATGTACAAAACACACTCAATAATACTGTGAAGTGTGTATGTGGGAGTGTTGTCTAGCTGTTGGCAGCATAAATACCCTGCACACTGATGACTTAACATGCATTGTGATCAATGTTTTCCTGACAGTCACAAAAATCACTTTAATTGAACATTTTGCATCGTCGTTCGCGGTGACAGAAAAAACGCTGACACTCGGTGACATCTCCGTTTTCCTATCGTTTTTGAAACCCCTGCCATCGATTGAAAGATTTGAAGCACTTGAACAACAAAAGGATCTTCGCCGCAGATGCACAGACGTTCTCGCTGTCTGCCTGTGTCAGTCAGATGCTTGCTGTTTCTCTGTCTGTCTCTCATCCTCTCTTCACTCCCTTATTGTTGCTGCAAAAAAAAGCCTCTGAACGTGGGTTTCAATTCCAATTCGGAGCATTTCAAAAACACCGAGGGTGGCATCGCACTCACACCCTGTAACACTCATGCAATCAATCATATTTCTTTCTCTGTCTTCTACACACACACTTGTAACCTATGGCTCTGAATTATCTTCTCATTCCATGGCGTCACCATGAAAACGTTTTTGATCTAAGCGCGATGAATAATAGATTGATCGCTCTGTAGGTGACTTTTATAATACGCCGAGGGCCCAAGGAGATATGACTTCACAGTCTTTTTGTTCTTTTAGTTAGAGTACATATACAAGCGTCCAGAGCATTGGAGAGTATTACCAAATCCTGTGTGTAACACAAAAGAGAAAGCCTCAAAGAGCGAGGTAATGATTTTCTTCTTAGTGGGACGCTGCCCCATGCAGGGATGACTAATAGAGAAGAAAAGAAGAGAAAAACACATCTTTTACATGTTTCTTTCATTTCTTATTAATCCAACTTTCAACAAAATACATTTGATGAATACGGGTTATTGTACTTAATTAGTTTAGCGACTTCATGCTGAGCGGCATTCAGTCTCATGGCTCCTTTCAAACGGTTTGAACAGCAGTGAGCAAATAAACACATCTTGATTTCACAAAGGGGAAGGTAATGAAGCAGGATGCAACAGACTTTGCCTTGGATAAAAGCAAACTTACAGTTGAGGCAATGTAAAGAGACATTTCTCTCCATAACTGAAACACAAGTGCCTTTCATTCCAACAAAAGCCAAAGCAGTGCAAAAAAAAAGGCTCAAGGATGAGACGACTGTAGCTGAGAACAATATAACTGCAGATGAAAAGGGATCCTTTAAAAGCTGTTGTATCCACGCACCACCACTTCACACATTCGAATTAACCTCAGACAAAATTGCACAAAGCATTTCAAGATAGGCTTTGCAATATAGAGTCCTTGTGCTGAATGTTTCCCAATGAACCATGAAAATAAAATATGAGTTTGACAACCTATTGACTCTGTGAATGAAGCCGCTCTCCCCTTTATTACGAAACAGCACTGATAAAGGTATTTCGTTCAACAATTAAAAAAAATGTAGGGTAATGGTTCACATCTATACTCTATAGCTTGAGCCAATGAAAAATAAATAACTTGCCTCAAACAATATTTATTATGTCCATGGAAACTATTATATAAGACTTGGCACAAAGTGTATTTTTCTTGTTGAAGGAAGTCAATTAATTTAAATTCTATATTTAATCCAAACAAAAAATATATAGATTTCATCAAACTATCTTTTCTCATTAAAATTAACTAAATACTATTTGTTTTATCCAATCAAAAATGTATACATTTTGTCAAACTATATTTTTCTCATTTAAGGAACATAAACTGAATGTTTAATCTAATCCAAAAAATATAGTTTACATCAATAATTCTCATATTTAATAACGGGTTTATTACTTGTAAAACAACCATATTTACAGGGTGTCTGCATTGTTCAAATAAAATGTAACAATTTAAAATAATACATAGGGGAGCATGGAGAGACGCAAGGAAACCACGAGAAGCAGGGAAATTAGTTTTAAGAGCAATGGGACGTCCTTTCTTCCGGAGCGTCACGTGAAGCGACGTCCGTTTGTGATGACGGTGCACAGCTGTTCGTCTGACAGCAGCTCTGTCCCCGTTATTTTCACAAACGCCCCCGCCACACATTTACCGACACAAACATTTGTATCATCTGTTGTAGACCCCAATAAATAAAAATAAAATTAGAACTAATTCTCAAAAAAGATAAACGCCATTCTTAAAATGTATAAACGAACAGTAGTTTGATTAATATTGATTAGAGTGCACAATATAAATAAAATAATTGAGAGAAGAAAAAGAGAGATGTTATCTATCAAAACCCAGTTTAATAGCACTTAATGACTGACTGAATGGAAATGACAATAAATGAAAAACGAAAAAAGCGATCATGAAAACGTTTCCAATAAATGAATAAAATGATTTTTGACCACTTTGTTGTTCAGATATATCACATATTTGTAACTAAATGATACATGAATTGAAACAAAACACAGTATAGACTGAGGAGTGACTCCCGTGAGGTTCATGTATTTTCTTCACTCCGCTGGGAAACTGCTCTCATGTCAAGAAGCATCAGATCAATGCATGCGCTGCATCGTCCAATCAGTGAGCGATACACAGTAAGGGAGCGGGGCGAGTATCTGTGGATTTCATCGGAGGATGGTCTGGGGATTCCTCCGTTATCGCTCCTCGCTCCTCCGGCAGAAATAAGTGCCATGGGACGGTACTCAAGAGTTATGGCTAGAAAGGATCCATCTTGTGTAAAAGTCTCGCGAGAGTTTGCAAGTCACGTGGCTGAATGTTTACGTTTGGCAGGCAGCCTTTCAGTTACGATCGTTAACATCAGTGGGCAACAGCAAATGATGGTGAGAAGCTAAACTATCTATTAATTATGTCAATGACAGGGAGTGTGATTGTTGAAATAGGGTGTTAGCGGTTTTGCTGTTCAAAGAAGAATGACAACACTGTAGATCACCAACACTATGTGCAGCAGTGGCCGCAGAATAAATGTATTAATTTAACAGCTTGGTTAAACCACTAAGTCCGACAACGCCACCCCGGGAATTTCACCCAGGGATATGTAACACGTTTTAAATCACTAGGACACACAGGTTTCGTTACTCATGGAACAAGAGGCGTGGTTCAATTATCAAAAATAGAACAGTTTATTTGTATACAATAGTAAAAATACAATTTATAAAAACAGTCACACAGGGCTATATCCAAAAGGGAGAACGAACAAGGGGGCTGAGGCTTACCAGTGGGGGAGAGGGTCAACGAATGAGTGGAGGGGTCCCGCAAAAACAAACTTAAGTCACCCCGGTCACACGTGTTCCACACTCACACAACCACACGGAGAAAAGATCAAAAAACCCGGGGGAAGCACAGCACACGGAAAGGGGGAAGCCACCACCTCGGACACCAACACCACCACCTCGGACACCAACACCACCACCTTCAGCTCTCAGTAACTAAAAAAGGAAAACAAGGGAAAACACAATAAGTGGGGGACAAAACCACAGAATAACTCAAAATGAAATAAACCAAAATTAGCCGCAGCCATACGGGCAATCATGCGGCATAAACAAAACTATGCAAAAAGCAAAGAAATAAAACCTAAACCCAAACAGTTATCATATAAACAAAAAATGAATTGACCAAAGATATATCGACACTAATTAGATGTAAAATAAGCCAAAAGTAAAGAAAGAAAATAATAAAATAAAACATTAATGAAAAAGAACAAAGTAAAAAAAAATAGTTTAAATTGGTGAAGGAAAGAATAACTAAACAGAAGGAGTTAGCCCAGCAGTCCAGTCAATAAAAACCCACTAGGGGAGCGGACCTATAGTACAGAGTAGGGCAGGCCACGCTAAACCGGCCCAACCACAGTAGCAAAAAGCGAACAATTTAAGTAGCGTCCAGCAGCACAGGATCGGTAGGGCAGGTGATGATACTGCCATAGGCAATGCCAAACCGGACCAGACACGATAGCCAGAAGCAGACAATTAACTAGCACTTAGCAGCACACAGGATCAGCAGTACGGGTGATGACCCTGCGTCAGAAACCCGTCTCTTTTCGGTGCAGCAAAAAGGCAGCGGTTCTTTAAAGCCTTAGCTTGGCCCGATCAGGCAGAGAGGAGAGAGTTTCATGCTCTCTACGTTACGGCTACTTGACAGTGAAGTATTATTTGAATTATTTGAAGTATTAAAGTAACGTGTTATGGTAGGAAAGTTCAATCTGGTATATTCATTTTAATGTCACCTTATATATATTCGTGTGTTTTAAATTTGAAGGGACAAAGTACATTTTTCCTCTTTTAAATATAGCGCAATAGTCTTTTCTTCCACTTTTATGTGTAATCAAAAGGGTGTTTTTTTGGCTATCTGTGGTTGAGGATAATACAAATGACCTTTGACATCTGCTTTGCAGTTCCCAGAATATCAGGAGAGTGTTAGGGTCTCTGTTAATCATCCACGGTTTTTGCAATTAACAGGGGGATTCCCAGATACATTTTCAGATATAAGGCAGTTAAAGTCTTGTAGAATTAATGATTTATCTCCTACAGACCCCAAAAGAGGCCTTGAGAATTGAGTCAAACAGTTACAGAGGCCATAGTCCTTTGTTTTCATATTTAAATGTATTCATTCCAGAGAGCTGACTTTGGGGTGAAGGGAAGTTCAGGGAAGCCATTAAGCCACAAGAACAATTAACTTATGTTGGTTGACTGATTCGGTGACTGTCATGGGACGATGGCGTTTGGATATTTACAAATATTGCTTTCATAGAGAAAAACAGGTGACTGTTGTGTGATAAGATACATGATAGGATGTGTTTGTGTGTTGAAGATGTTGAGGCGGAATGAGTATGTGTCCTGTCAAAGAGTCCTCTGTCATGACTCCAAATCATTGATTGGGGGATCTGCCTAAGGCAGGGGTCGGCAACCCGCGGCCCACGGGCCGCATGCGGCCCTTTAAGCCCTCTGTTCTGGCTCCCTTGAGCTTAGACAAAAATAAGAAGGAAATAAAATAAAAGTATTTGTAGGACTATTTATATTTTGTTGCATGGTTGAAAATGTTTCGTATCTTGTATTTTGAGGTGATACTGTGACACATAAATAAAAAACAAAACGGTTTTGATTAGGTCAACTAAAATATGCGTCACATCCTGCTACGGTCCCGCGCGAGCGCCTTTTCCTGCGGGTGAATAACCTGACCCCCGGCTCGATGAGCGAACTATGGATAAATCAAAGAAAACTACCGGAGGAACACAGGATTTAATTCTGTGTGGACAGAGTTATATGCTTTCACAGCAAACGATGCTGGTTTACCGGTATGTTTGATATGTAGAGAGAAGTTGTCAACGGTGCTGCAGCCTTTACGTATCGAGGAACAACAAGGGAGAGGAAGACAGATGACAATATTCAGTCATAATTCAATGGGGTATGTAATTAATTTCAGAAAACACTTTTTGTTATATTCCATGGAATGCTATTAACATCCCGATAGCAATGGATATATTAAATGCTTTGACAATAAATACATACAAAAATTAATCCCTGGAAGCCGTAGTACTGTAAAAAGCACGACCAATCATTTGAGCCGGCCCGGCTAAAATAACTGGATGGCCTACCTGCCTGTCAGCCTTCCATCTGCACAAACTTATCTCGTGCCCTCATTGGTCATGTGCGCGTTCGTGTGTGTTGGAGGAGGGGCTCTGTAAGGAAGTCTGAAGGAAGAGGCAGATTTTTTCCGGTTGTGTATTTTCAAATTCTAGCGCACTCAAGCTGGTTTCTCCATTCTTACCTACCCTACCTTTTACTCTTTTTAGGGTGCAGCTATATGTTTTATTTATTTCAAAGTGGGCTCATTTTAATAATATGTTTTTTAACTTCAAATGTGCAGAGGACTCCCCAAGTGCTGTGTTTAATTTATTTTAAAGTAGGCCTGTGTATTATTTTTCATTCTCCTTAGGAGTTATTTGTTTCTTACTACAGATGGAGCACTGAATTTCGGACTCCAGCTTACAGCTTGCTGCCTACCACCAGCCAAAGACCAGTATAGAGGAATGTTAAGCCCTCCCACTATTTTCCAAGAGGGCGTTGCCAGATTTTCAATTTCAGGTTTTAACCAGGAGATGGCGCTTCATTCACAAATACAGAAAGACAAGTTTCATGGACTTTCAGTTGTGTTTTGAAGAGCATTTGAACACATCAATATTTTAGATCAACTAAAGTATATCTAATCTTGTAATTCAATAATATATAGTCTTTATATATTAAATAATCATAATTATAATATAAATGTTTACATTACACTTCTTTATTTGTTATGCTCATACTTTAACCTTTACAATCGTTTGCTTTAATATGCAGTATATTTTACTGTTTGCTTCCTCCTGCTCCCTTTCGGACACATACTGTATGATTTATTATTATTATTAATATGAAGATATTATTAAGATAAGATAAGATGTTACTTTATTGATTGAACATTTTAGTTTAGAATGTGCTGTCCCACGGTAATTCAGAAGGCTCACAGGTCACATTCCGACCATTATTTAAAACAATAGGTGCTTTCACACCGTCTACAGTTTGATTTGTATAGAGGGAGCTCTGTCAGTTTTCGAATTACCCATTTGCTTTCGGGGAAACCTATTTTTCAGAGCACATCCTGCTACTAAATATGTCATACGCACGCTCTGTTGACTGGCGCAGCAGCGCGGATGCGATCAATTGCTATAAAAACACTCTTCTACTAATACAGACGGTGTCACTATGCCGGCGGATGTGGCCGTTGTTGAAGCCTCTTCAGGCTCCGCATCGGCAGGCCTCTCCCTCGGTGTGGAGCTGTCAAACTCGACCCTAACGCCGCTTACAGCCGGCCAACTAAAAGTTGTTTTCCGTTCACGTTGTCATTTTTAGACTCCTTCGCTTCTTTGCTTGTGAATCCAAAAGCTGTGATGCTTGGCTGTTTTCGTTTTGTCATATTTTTTTTATTACACAGCCAGAGTTAAAAAAATATCAATATGAACATTTCAAATACCGCGCCGGCATCACCGCCATAACCATAGCAACGTAAGTAAGAATGCATTGCCGCCACGTACAGATGGCAACACCCAGACATATTCACAAATATAAAACAAATATTCAAAAACTGTAATGAACAATAACTATTATTTATTTCAAGAACTGTTATTTACAGAAACTCAACATTTCTAATCTGTGTGACACAAATATGCACGATTGTTTTGGGCTCCCCCTATTTATCTCAAAGTCAGCCCACAGGGGAGCTCCCTCCCTCTTCGGGGGAGCCAAGCTCCCCCTAGCTCCCCCCCATTTCGAACAGTGTCTGTGGCTGAATGGCCAGCGATTAGTTGCGGCGCATTTATCATAGGTGATCAGAGCTAACTGCCTGCCGTCAGATTTCATTTAAAAAACAGATCTGATTTTAAGACTATTTCTGCGCTCATAAAGAATGATAAGAATAAGAATAATGCATATTGAACTGGTTTCATTAATTAGTGAGTTTATTTAACACTAGAACCGCCAATCGGGTCAATTTGTGTGATGTGTGTTGTGTGTGTGCAATGTAACTTTTTTAAATAAAATATTAAAGTCTCCCAGTCCGTGACTTTTCCTCAAAGTGTGTTATGTAGCACCCTATGTTGTTAAAAATTGCATTCTAATAGCGGGATTTGACGAGTTTAGGTAGGCCTATACAAAAACCTCTGGCGGTTCTAGTGTTAAGGTAATTAGGTACAGTAGAAGCCCTTTTTTATCAGTAACGAATTTAGCAGTTGAACATAAAAGTCAACTAACTGAGGGTCACTTGCAATGACAGTGTTGTGTCTAACTGTAAGCTTGTCACTCAGAGTAACCTACCGTTAATTTAGCTGCTGGAGAAGAAAGATCAAGGGGGGAGGGGGGGAGAGAGCTGTGGTTGATGGGCCATTAGTTGTGTAAATACACAGCTGAGAGCTGCCGTTTCATTCAGACTGTTTAAAAAACTGTAACAACGGACTATTTTTCTTAGCGGATGCATGTCAATTTAAATCAATACATACAACTATTTTTTTAATCAATACATACAACTATTTTTTTAATCAATAAAAACATTTTCTAAATCCATAAAAGCATTTCAATTAATATTGGGAGTCATGTCGTTACTTTGTTGAGAATGTGGCCGTGTAATAAGCGGGATAATTTGCAGCGACTTGTTCCTTATGGGGAAAATGATACCCGTCATGTGTGTGTAGAGGTCTGTGTGGTTAAAACACTTTCATGAAGTGAAGGAATTTCCTTCTATAAAACAGCTGTGGGCAGCAGTGAGTGTCACGGACATGAATTCATAGATCAAGGCAGACTGGTGCGCACACTCTCCTGTCCTGCCAGGCGACACGCCCGTTCTAAGCCGTGTCCCTCACTCCTCACATCCCAAGCATCCCCACAAGTGTATTATGTTGTTACATCGTTTCAGATGTTATGTTTCAGTTGTGCTCTGTCTATGTTCAGTGATGCAAACTTGTCACCTTTCGGCGAAATTCGCCGTTTTGAATCCAAAATAAGTCGTTTGTGTGATTCATGTAGATCTGCAATACAAATATTTTTGGGGTATGGGGGGGGCTGGGACCCGGAGTAATCTGCGGCCGTGAGCTGTTATGTGCCATCATGACACGCATGGTGTTCTTTTTTTATATATTATAATGAAGTACGAGCTGTGTGCTCGAGTCTTCCTGCCTGTCGGCTCTGCTCATGGATGTATAATAAGGCTCTGCTGCTCCGAAATGATGGTCTAGCTTCAGCAGCTACATTACCTACGGGTCCGTTCGTTAATAATAACTGTGCGTCCGGAGTCACTGTGGCACAGACTGGACCGCTGGTGAACAGCTGTTAGAATGGGCTGTTCAGGTGTTCAGAGCAGAGCTCCCTGTCGGAGCGGCAGAGCGTGATATGAACTGAAAAGTTTTTCTGTGGCAATATTATTTAAGGAATCGTTGAGCTAGCTAGCTAGCATACATTGTCACTATCTGCTAACGTTAGCTTTAGCCTTCTATTTCTAATAGTTTTTTTCATAGGGTATAAACAGAGGTGGTATAAGTATATATATATTGTACTTGAGTAAAAGTAGAAGTACTCAGATCTTGTACTTGAGTAAAAGTAGAAGTACTCAGGTCTTGTACTTGAGTAAAAGTAGAAGTACTCAGATCTTGTACTTGAGTAAAAGTAGAAGCACACAGATCTTGTGCTAGAGTACATTACATTACATTACATTGCATTTAGCTGACGCTTTTATCCAAAGCGACTTACAATAAGTGCATTCGACCAGGAAGATACAACCTTTAAGAAAACAGAATCATATAAGTACATCAGGTTTCATAGAGCCAAACATTTCAAGTGCTACTCAACTGGCATTTAGAAAGCCAGCCCTTTATTAGTATATAAGTGCTTTGTTAGTAATTTTATCGCTCGAAGTGGAGTCTAAAGAGATGAGTTTTCAGTTTGCGTCGGAAGATGTGTAAGCTTTCTGCTGTCCTGATTTCAATGGGGAGCTCATTCCACCATTTTGGAGCCAGGATAGCAAACCCACGTGTTTTTGCTGACGGGAACTTGGGTCCCCCTCGCAGTGCGGGTGCAGCGAGCTGTTTGGCTGATGCAGAGCGGAGTGCACGTGCTGGGGTGTACGGTTTAACCATGTCCTGGATGTAGGAAGGGCCAGATCCATTCGCAGCATGGTACGCAAGTACCAGTGTCTTGAAGTGGATTCTAGCAGTTACTGGAAGCCAGTGAAGGGAGCGGAGGAGCGGTGTGGTGTGGGAGAATTTGGGAAGGTTGAAGACCAGACGAGCCGCTGCATTCTGGATGAGCTGCAGAGGTCGGATGGCACATGCAGGTAGACCAGCCAGGAGGGAGTTGCAGTAGTCTAGGCGTGAGATGACGAGAGCCTGGACCAGAATCTGCGCTGATGTCTGGGTCAGCTGGGGACGTATCCTCCTGATGTTGTAAAGCGTGTATCTGCAGCAGCGGGTTGTAGCAGCGATGTTTGCAGTGAAGGACAGTTTGTTATCTAGGACCACACCCAGATTCCTTGCAGTCTGAGTCGGGGAAACAACAGAGGTGCCGATGTTGATTGTTAGGTCAAGAGTGGGACAATCTTTACCCGGAAGGAAGAGCAGTTCAGTCTTGTCAAGGTTGAGCTTGAGGTGATGAGCAGACATCCACCGAGAGATGTCTGCTAGGCAAGCAGAGATGCGTGCGACGACCTGGGTCTCTGAGCGGGGAAAGGACAGAATTAGTTGGGTGTCGTCAGCGTAGCAGTGGTATGAAAAACCATGCGGGCTAATGACAGACCCGAGCGAGTTTGTGTACAGGGAGAAGAGGAGGGGACCAAGAACCGAGCCCTGAGGGACCCCTGTAGTTAATTGACAAGGGTCGGACTCGGACCCTCTCCAAGTAACCCTGTAGGTGCGGTCGTTGAGGTATGAGGTGAGGAGGGAAAGTGCAGTGCCTGAAACTCCAAGTTCTTGGACAGTGCGAAGGAGGATCCGATGGTTCACCGTGTCGAATGCAGCAGACAGGTCCAGAAGGATGATGACAGAGGAGAGGGAGGCTGCTTTAGCAGTGTGCAGTTTGTCAGAGACAGCAAGGAGAGCAGTTTCTGTTGAGTGACCTGCCTTGAAACCAGACTGGTGCGGATCCAGAAGGTTGTTCTGATGGAGATAAGAGGAGAGTTGTTTAAAGACAGCGCGTTCAAGTGTTTTAGACAGGAACGGGAGGAGAGAGACGGGTCTGTAGTTAATAACATCAGACGGGTTGAGAGTGGGTTTCTTTAGGAGAGGGTTTACTCTTGCCTCCTTGAGACTGTTTGGAAAGTGACCAGAAGTTAGAGAAGTGTTGATGAAATGGGTGAGAAATGGTAGAATATCAGGAGCGATAGTCTGAAGGAGGTTTGAGGGGATAGGGTCCAGAGAACAGGTGGTAGGACGGGCAGAGGTAACGAGGGTAAGAACCTCACTTGGAGAGAGAGGGGAGAAGGAGGTCAGTGTGTGGGTGAAGGGAGGGTCTGGTGACCCAGCGGTGAGTAAAGGTGAGTCAGAAAAAGAAGAGCGAATATCATCAACCTTTTTTTCAAAATGGTTAACAAAGTCGCTTGACAGAAGGGAGGAGGGGGGAGGTGCTTTGGGGGGGTCCAAGAGGGTGGAGAAGATAGAAAATAGTTTTTTGGGATTGGAATAGGAAGATTGGATCTTATCTTGAAAGAAAGTGCTTTTTGCCTGAGAGATGGAAGCAGAGAAAGAGGAGAGGAGAGCCTGATAGGTTAGGAGGTCGTCATGGTGTTTGGATTTCCACCATTTCCGCTCTGCTGCCCGAAGGATGGTTCTATTAGCACGCAGTGCATCATTTAGCCAGGGAGCAGGAGGGGACTGACGAGCCGGCCGCGATGTGAGAGGACAGAGAAAGTCCAGAGAGGATGAGAGAGTCGAGAGGAGAGTTTTTGCAGCAGCATTTGGAGGCAGGAGTTGGAACGAGTCAGAGGAAGGGAGGGCTGAGAGCACCGATGAGGTAAAGGTAGAGGGGGAGAGGGAACGGAGGTTACGGCGGACAGGAGCAGAGTTAGAAGAGATGAGGTTGTTATGTTTGGAAAGGGGTAGAGAGAATGAAATGAAGAAGTGATCGGAGGTGTGGAGCGGGTTTACAGAGAGGTTAGAAGTAGAGCAGTTCCTTGAGAATATGAGATCAAGGACATTGCCAGCTTTATGAGTTGGTGGGGATGGAGACAGTGAGAAAGCAAAGGTGGTTAACAGAGATGTTAGTTCAGATATCTTCCCTGTCTGGAGGTTGAAATCGCCGAGAAGTACAGCGGGAGGGCCAGTTTCAGGGATGTGTGAGAGGAGATTATCTAACTCCTCCAAGAAGTCCCCCAAGGCGCCTGGTGGACGGTAGAGAACAACAATGGTTAATTGTATAGGATGGGTTACTGTGACGGCATGGAATTCAAAGGTGGAAGGAGTGAAATTAGGTAGCTTGAAGAGGGAAAAGCTCCATTTGGGAGAGAGCAGGAGACCAGTGCCACCTCCTCTGCCAGAGGGTCTGGGTGTATGGGAGAAGGAATATGCTGTGGAGAGAGCTGCTGGGGTGGATGTGTTGGATGGAGTGATCCAGGTCTCCGTGAGAGCAAGGAAATCCAGAGACTGCAGGGAAGCGTAGCCAGAGATGAAGTCAGCCTTAGGAACAGCTGACTGGCAGTTCCACAGGCCCCCTGAAACGAGATGTTGGATCTCAGTGGAGCATGTGGGATAGACGAGAGCAGGCCGGTGAGATCTAGGAGAAACACGGGGCCAGTGATAATTGCGAGAAGACACATGAACAGGAATGCAGAAAATACACATGATTAAAGCATGAGGGGCTAGAGAACCCAAGAGAATTGAATAAAACTAAATAACACCAGCGATACTTGGCGCAATCAGAGTAGGATTTGCCTCCTCTTTGCCTCCCACGTGCCTCACACAGGACTCTTAATGTCTTTGTCAGTCTTCGTCAAGCTGACGCTGAAGCTGACGCTCCAGGAAAAATGCAACTTAAGATGGATACCAGATTGCTCAGTTCTCACAGCTTTGGGGGCACGCCCCTGTAATTAGTTAACTATTTTCTGCTGATGGGCGACAGCAGAGTCTTCCTGCCTATTGAAATGCACACTTGAGGGGCGTGACTCACTGAGACCTGAGCAGATCTGAGATTTTAAAAGTAAGTAAAAGTAGAAGTACTCAAATCTTGTACTTGAGTAAAAGTAGAAGCACACAGATCTTGTACTAGAGTAAAAGTAAAAGTACTCAAATCTTGTACTTGAGCAAAAGTAGAAGCAGTCAGGTTTTGTACTTGAGTAAAAGTAGAAGCACACAGATCTTGTACTAGAGTAAAAGTAGAAGCACTCAGGTCTTGTACTTGAGTAAAAGTAGAAGTACTCAGATCTTGTACTTGAGTAAAAGTAATAGTCCCAGAGTGTAGGAATACTCGGTTACAGTAAAAGTCCTGCATTCAAAATGTTCCTCAAGTAAAAGTAGAAAAGTATTATGATCAAAATATAGTGAAAGTAGCGACAGTAAAAGTAGTCATTGTGCAGATTGGTCCATTTCAGAATAATAGATATGATATGTTTTATAATGATTGATCATGAAAGTGTTCTGAAAGCTGGTAAAGGTGCAGCTAGTTTGAATGACTTTGTATACTGCAGGGTAGCTTGTGGATTTACTCCAGGTGGAACTAAAGTCTGATTTAACACTTGATTATATTTCACTTAATTAATCCAGATCTGTGAAGTAACTAAAGGTATTAAATACATGTAGTGGAGTCAAAGTACAGCATGTACCTCTGAACTGTAGTGGAGTAGAAGAACAAAGTAGCAAAACATTGAAATACTTAAATAAAGTACAAGTATCTCCAAATTGTGCCCAAGTATAGTACTTGTTGAGTTTATGAACTTAGTTACTTTACACCATGTGGCTATAAAGATAAAAAGACTTAAGCCTTGTACAGAGGCATGAAAATACATTTTCAAAATGCTCAACAGTGCTGCCAAAATTATAAACTGACTGCTCCACAATTTAAAATAAATGCTTTTATATATTTCTATTAGATGTGACTCTTTGGCGTTTCTGTTATTATTAACACTGCTGCTTTAGTTGTTCTGACTGCTAAAATCCTCTGTCATTCCGTGGGTTGGGGGAGCCGGGGGCTCGGATCCTTGTCACCTTTTTCATCCCTGATGAGTTTGCATCCCTGTATATTAAAAAGCCTCAGTCACCTTAATTCATGTAATAAAAACATCTCAGGTCAGTAACACTCAAAGCTAAATGTGCAATACCATGTTCAGCTATGTTACTATTTATAATGTTATTGTTGTTACATCAGAAGATGTACATATTGAAATGATTTCTTAACTTACAGTAGGCTATTTTTTACAATGTGTGTTGGAAGGATTTATTAAATTACAATGAATATTGTCATTGTTGAAGGCTTTTAGAGAAGGGTGAACTATAAGCCTGAATTACATAACATTTTATACCTAAAAACATAAAAGCCACAATAAATAAATCATAATTATTCTAGTTATTTTTACCTCCCGTATTGCTTTCAACCCACCAGCTTTTATGGTGTTGTTACGTCACTAACTGTAAGCTTGTCACATACAGTCTATGGTCACTCAGAGTAACTTAATTTAGATGCTGGAGAAGAAAGATCAGGGGGGGAGGGGGGAGAGAGCTGTGGTTGATGGGCCATTAGTTGTGTAAATACACAGCTGAGAGCTGCCGTTCATTCAGAATGTTTAAAAAACGGTAACAACGGACTATTTTTCTTAGCGGATGCATGTCAATTTAAATCAATACATACAACTATTTTTTAAATCAATAAAAACATTTTCTAAATCCATAAAAGCATTTCAATTAATATTGGGAGTCATGTCGTTACTTTGTTGAGAATGTGGCCATGTAATAAGCGGGATAATTTGCAGCGACTTGTTCCTTATGGGGAAAATAACACCCTTCATCCAGATGAGGATCCCTCCGCTACACTTTGGGATCCTGATCGACCGACGAAGCTCCATTAAAATATACATATTTTTGAGCGAGGACAGATCACGTACCAATCACGGCCCTCGCGTTTCAAACTGTCTGAAATGAATCGCTACATCTGTAGAGGTTAACAGTTTTATATAATGTAATACATAGCCTAATAAATGCAAAAAAACTGTAGTTTTTGTTTGATATAACAATAAATACAACTTTATTAGCTATCAAGCTATGAAATATGTTTTGCGGCTCCAGACAAAAAAATGTTTTGGAAAAAGGAGCAAAATGGCTCTTTTGGTCAAAAAGGTTGCAGAGGGACAGAAACACACACACACACACGCGCACAGAAGAAACAGATGGAATCAACAACTGCTGACCCACTACCTGGGGTCCCGCCCAGAAGTGAAACCGACCAATGGAACACTGCCAACTCACTGGCTAGCTCGCTCAGAAGTGAACCCGCCAATAACAAATAGCTAGGAAGGA
This sequence comes from Notothenia rossii, assembly GCF_949606895.1. NCBI lineage: Eukaryota > Metazoa > Chordata > Actinopteri > Perciformes > Nototheniidae > Notothenia > Notothenia rossii. Next base: position 68,473,916 of record NC_136904.1, read on the forward strand.
GCAAGCGACAAAACTCCTCCCCACCTGTGTATAAATGTTGTGATCATTTTGTTGCTCGGCGCTCTTGTTTCTGACTGGCTGTCGTGGTACGTATATCACACGGTGGTAGAACCTGAGCCCGGAGTACTGTGCAGAGTGCTTCGTGATTAGGTGATTGGGTGATGTATTGTATGTTTTTACCATTAAAGCCGATTATTGTTTAACCCTTATCCTGGTGCTTTGACTTTTCCTTCTTTTAAAACAAACTCATAGAGGAACGTGCGAAGCAGAGATTCTGCCTCAATAACGGGCATCGCCAGGAAGACCCTTCGCTGTACAAAACAAAACGTGACTACACGTAAGTATGATAGAGAATTGCGAAACTTTACCTGAAGCCAGCTATTCTCCTACAACATACCTACGCCGGTGGCGGAAGCAAAACACGGCAAGAACGGAAGTGGGTAGGTCTGGATACCAGCGAACAAGAGGCCGCCAGCTAGAAGCCTCTGCCCCTTTATAAGGTGCCCCCTGGCGGTGATAGGCTAAAAAGAATATGCCTTACAACTCTATTTACTTCTCATCCTGCTACATATGGTTTATTTTGTATTCACAGGCAAGTCAACGTTGTCACAGTAAAAGTCCCAAGATAGCTCCTGGTGCAATAAAATATTCCCTTTCAGTGTTTTCCTATTATGTCTGATGTTTCTCTATTAATATTGCTTTAGATATGTTTCCGAGCCGCTCCGATTACAACGAGAGTTACAACGAGAACGTGACGTCATATTTACACAAGACGGATCCTTTCTAGCCATAACCGTACTCAAGATGGCGCAGCCAAATCAACTTCCGGTGATACAGAGGAGCGAGGAAATTAAATTATCGACCTGAGAAGGACCCATTAGAGCTTTCTCAATACTCTAATTTTCCCTCCTCGACTCCTTTCCTCGACTCCTATCCTCAAGTACTTAGTCTTGCCGACAGGAGATGCGAACGGAGGACTGAGGAGGGGAACCGAGGAGAGAGGAGGGGAAGCAGCAGGCGGTTAGAGAAATGAGAACTCCTCGCCTCTGAGCGGTCATTTTAAAGAGACGTCCATCAATGATGGAAGGAGGCACAGCAGCCCTCTGTCTGATGGACAGATGTGTTCATGACGACTTATATATTTACTTTTAATTCATTCACAGTGCGGTATAATGAGACAATAACAGGCTACAGATGCGGACATATACACACACATATTTATATAAATATATAACATTTCAGAATCAAACAAGTATGAGAGCACTCTCATAATAACATAACACAATCAGAGACTGGATATATCCCCCCTCTCTCTGGTCGCTGAAATGGGGAATTTAAATTATGGGCCAAAAGTTGTATTTACAAGTATTAAAGGTAAGCAACTCCAACTCTGTCTGTCCGCCGCATCTACGCACTGTACAACACACACACCTACACACTACCACACACACCTACACACTGTACCACACACACCTAAAGCATATAATCAGGCTACAGCCGTTGTGTATTTTATTATGTGAAGCACTAAATGGTTTTAGAAGAATATCGACTCTTTGTTTGTAGATATCTACTAAACTACAGCATACAAATACAGAGAGTAATGTAGGCCTGTTATACTGAGTGATATATATTGTAGGCCTACACACTGCTCCGCTTTCTGCACGGACCTCACAGCTGTTCTCACTGTAAACATTGCGTCGCGATGAAAGCAGTTTCTAAAATAATATCCAGGGGATGCATGTGTAAAGGGTTAAACCAGTTCATTGTTAAAAAAATAAGTTAAGTTAAAAAAGTGTCACCCCCATATTTTGTATTGTTGATGTCTCTTTAGAAGTCATTAAACTGTATAGAGAGGCGACGTCCCTCCCCAATTCCGGTTAAGCTCCATGGGACCTTATTTCGGAAAAGTTATGCATTGAAGTCAATGGAGAGAGAAAGATTATCTTTCGATCCCGTTTGAATTGTGCCACAAATTATGATGTTTGTCAATTTAAAAGAACATTTTGCAAGTCAAAAAAATAAGAATGTGTTGTAAAACTGTGAAGTAACACATTTTTTGTGTGAAGCCGCTCTGTGAACTACATGTCTTAGCTGTCAGATGATTTATTCACGGCCCTTCTCACTTCTCTTATTTTTCCTTTCCTCGCTCCTTTGTCTCGGTCTCACCGGAAGTTGATTTGTCTGCGCCATCTTGAGTAGCGTCTCAATGGCCTTATTTTTGCCGGAGGACCGAGGAGCGATAATGGAGGAGCTATAATCGAGGAACCACCAGACCATCCTCCGATGAAATCCTCAGACACCCGCCCCGCCCCCCTTACTGTGTATCGCTCACTGATTGGACGATGCAGCGCATGCATTGATCTGATGCTTCTTGACATGAGAGCAGTTTCCCAGCGGAGTGAAGTCAATTCACTCCGTCAATTCCCTGCTTCTCGCTGTTTCCTTGCTTCTCTCCATGCTTCCCTGGTGGGAGGGACTAGTCACAGGGAAACGACGCAAGTGAGGGACGCAAGGAATCTATTTAACCGAAGTGAGAAGGGCCCTGGGCCGCCACTGCCCCTTTAAGACACACCCCCCCCCCTTCTTTAGTCAGCTGGCCCTTCCATATAAGGAAAACGCTGTAGCTTCTCCCGCTACACTTTAAATGCCCACTGACACCTCACCCAAATGAGCTGTGACTATAGAGAACCGCAGTGACGCGTCGTAAAACCCGGAAGTAAGTTAGCATTTTTAGCACTTCCGGTTCCTTCCTCAAAAAGCAATGCATTTTTTCCATAGGGTTTTGGAAAATAGCTTGAAATAAGGTCTGTGGTTGACACAAATTTAAGAGATAAATCACGTTTTGTTCTACGACATTAAATACATCAGCAGTGACCCCACTGGGGATTTTTAAAGAGTTTACGTGTCTGAAAAACGATGGTTGTTACCGAGTGGCTGAATAGGACTACAGAAATTGTCGAGGCCGTTGTACGTCATTACGCCGAACACGTAAACACTCCCGCTAAGTTTGTTATCTTCCTTGCAGGGAGGTGAAGCTGAACTTGCACTTGGTGCCAGTAAGGATGTTCCTCACGCAGGCTGAATGTTTCTCCTTACTTACTGACACAGAAGCCCTTGATTTGCAATGCTTCACTAATTGTCATTTCCCTGGCTCCGTAGGGACACTTTACCTCCAGCACAGCGGAAGACCCTACCTGACCATCTAGAGATGCCCCCAACAATCCTGATAGGGAGAGCCACAAATCTGACTCATGGACCTGCATCTGGGTTGCAGTGGTGAATGCCCTGACGCCCTCACATTCATTCATAGTCCCCCACTGTACAGACAAAACACCATCAAGGGCCTGTTGTTGCCCTAGCACCCTGGCAATAAAGGAAGCAGTCACACGCTTTGACCTCAGGACAGCTCCAAAGTTGCTGGCAGTCAACCTTCCTTTCCTGAACAAATGCCAGTTTGGGTTGGTTCGCTGACCAGCGGTAGCCACCTGAATTGCCCTCTGTTGCTCTTCAGACAATGCCATGCTTGCCACAATTGCCTCAGGTTCCTGATGCACAACAGATTTGATCATTTCAGGAACAGTAAGTGTTTCCAAGCTGTAGTGTTCCTTTTCTGGCTCGGGGGAGAGAAGCCAAGAAATTCCTGAAAACCTGCCCCCGAGTCTGTCCCTCAGCCAGTCACGATCTTCGGAGATGGGCTCTCTTGTCAGCGGGTTAAATGAGTTATTGGTTTCAACAGTCACATTAAAACAGTTACTAAATCAGCTTACTATCACCTAAAGAACATATCTAGGATTAAAAGACTAATGTCACAGCAGGATTTTCGAAAAACGTGTCCATACTTTTATCTTCAGTAGACTGGACTACTGCAATGGTGTCTTCACAGGTCTCACTAAAAAATCTATTAGAAAGCTGCAGCTGATTCCGAACACCGCTGCTCGAGTCCTTACCAACACTAACAAAGTGGATCACATCGCTCCAGTTCTGAAGTCTTTACACTGGCTTCCTGTGTGTCAAATAATAGATTTCAAAAATACTGCTGCTGTTTATAAAGCACTGAATGGTTTAGGACCAAAATGCATTTCTGACCTCCTGCTAAATTATGAACCATCCAGATCTCTCAGGTCTTCAGGGACTGGTCAGCTTTCGGTCCCCAGAGTCAGAACTAAACATGGTAAAGCAGCGTTCAGTTATTATGCTCCAAATATCTGGAACAAACTCCCAGAAACCTGCAGGTCCGCTGCAACTCTTAAATACTTTTAAATCCAGGATGAAGACTTTTCTTTTTGTCGCTGCTTTTAATTGAACTATTCATATCTTAGACTGCACTGTAACTTTTATCCATGTATTTTTTCTTTTAATGTTTATTTTATTAGCTTTTCTTTTTAATGACTGATTTTAAATGCCTTTTTTTTAACGTCTTTCATTTTTTGTAAAGCACTTTGAATTGCCTTGTGTTGAAAAGTGCTATATAAATAAACTTGCCTTGCCTAATAAAGATTTCATGTGACACATACAATTGATTTTTTGATGGGAATTAATGTGAATAAATTAACTCTAGGTTAACGGTACTCTTGCTATCACTACTCACCGACACTATAAACCTTATCCCTCATGCTAGCCCTGACAACACCGGTAAGCACACCTTCATCTAGGCTGCACTGTTACGTGTCCTGACTTGTAGTGGTTCTCTCCTCTATCTACACTCTTCTTGTCTTCTTTGTAAAATCATATCAGACTGGTAATTGACACAGCCATGACTTCTAGTTGAATTCAGTGTAGCTAAAATGAAAAGCTTTGTTAAAATATGCAGGCACGCGAAAGTCAAATTCAGCTTTATTGTCAAAAATTCTACATGTGTTATACATCCAGAAATATCGTTTCCCACAGTGTGACATGTATACATAAAACAAAACAAAAAGGGCCTAGATAAACGTGGTATACATTAAACAAAACAAAAAGGGCCTAGATAACCGGGGTATACACTTTAAAATGTTAATATATTTAAAGTGTTCAAAGTGCAGTTTCAGTGCAAGTCAGTTGAAACGATCTTAAGTTGGCGTGACGTTGAAGTCGTGCGACCCTGCTGCTGCAGTTCGTTTATAGCATAACGTTAGCATTTCGCTTTTGGCGACTAGATTTATGATTCAAAATTTATAAAAGTAGGGTTGACATGTGGAGATTATCCGGCTGAACAAAACGTGATCCCTCTCTTAAATGTGTGTCAACCACAGACCTTATTTCGAGCTATTTTCCAAAATCCTATGGAGAATTTGCATTGGTTTTTCATGAAGGAACCGGAAGAAGTTTACTTCCGGGTTTTACGAAGAGTCACTGCGGTTCTCTATTTAGCTGTATTTTTACCATGCCTACAGGCTATTTGTTGCCTATGTATTGATTTGCCTGCCTTCTATGTTTTGCTTATTGACTAGTTTGTTGTATTCTGTACATAGTGATTTAAATCTTTAAAGCTACAGCACCCTCCTTGTAACGACCCACCCTGTCCCACAAGGTCTAATACTGTCTCTGTGCTTATACTTCTTCAGTGACAATCCTGGCCATACTGTGGAATGGAGCATGTAGTTTGCTGGGCACTTTTTGCATGCAGATATGGGTGATTTGCAGTGAGTGTGAATTAAATACAGCTACACGTGGTGATATTGTTGTTTCGGGGAAACCCTCAGCAGTTGGCCAGAATAATCACTTTTTAACTATCACTATATGTGTGATATTGTAATTATTCTAGTTATTCTCTCCTTGTCAGAGCCAGCCTTCAATCGTGGGACTTAGGTGTGTCGACTGGGAAAGCTGAATAAGTTTTAATCTGTATTTTCTAATATTGAACTTTTACCTGATTATTTATATAATAAACTTTTGTAAACATTTGAACTTGAGGAGGCGTCCCTGTCCATCCTTTTATTATCTGCGTGACTTGTCTTAAGGGCTCGTATTTGGGAACCCAGGTTAGCGTAACCCCCTTTTATTATAGCAGCCCCCCCCCCCTCCGTGGTGGGGCAGGTCACATTTTGGCGTTGTCGGCAGGATGGTGTAAAGCAGCGACGTGTGCTTCTAGTTCTTTTGTACAATACAATTTTTTTTTTTTTTCAGTGCTTTAATTATTTGTTTTCTGAGGCATAAATAGACAAGGCTGTTTAGAGGTACGGGGCAAAACGCTAGCAGACTAGTTGCGGGATTGAAGACCTGGCTGTGCTGTACGGACCCTGAATTAATTCACCTGCAACCAGTAACTGACCGTTCTTTCTTCCCGCCGCAGTAGCCATGGAGGCTGATCTGCAAGACTTAAGGGACATGATTGCCCAGCTTAAGGCTGACAATGAGCAGATGCGACAGGAGCGTGCTGCATCTCAAGGTTTGACCAGCGCTGATGGGGGGCCCATCCACTGCACCACAACCCTCCACCAGCGAGCGAGTTCTCTACCTTCCCAGAGAACGTAAATGTCCGGTGTTTAGAGGTAACCCAGCTAGAAATGTTTGGTTCTAAAAAAAATCTGAGAATGTTACAGTCATTGTTCTCGGAAGGTTTTCAGCGGGAAGTTTTTGCTTGGTTCCCAGAACGTTCTTCTGAAAGGTAGGATAACGTTCTCTAAAAACATTCTTAAAATGTTTGGTGATAACAGTGTTAGAACATTATGCCCTCCTATTCTTAAAACGTTTTCAGCGGGAAGTTTTTGTTTGGTTCCCAGAACGTTCTTCTGAAAGGTAGGATAACGTTCTGTAAAAACATTCTTAAAATATTTGGTGATAACTTTCTTAAAATGTTTTTGAAAACATTGTTAGAGCATTATGCCCTACTGTTCTTAAAACGTTTTCAGCAGAAGCTTTTATTTTGGTTCAGAGAATGTTCTTCTGAAAGGTAGGATAACGTTCTCTAAAAACATTCTTAAAATGTTTTTGCTGACATTGTTAGAACATTATGCCCTACTGTTCTTAAAACATTTTCAGCTGCAAGTTAGATTTTTTATGTTGCCAGAATGTTATTATTTTAGAGAAGGATAACATGGTTTATGTTAAAAAAGTATGCAAATGTTCTGTGGTAACAATTTACTAAAATATGTTTACATTATTAGAACATAAAGACATAATATTCCTGTGATTGTTCAACTCAAAATTCCTGGGTAAGTGGACTGACCACTGTGGTCATTAGGATGATTATGATAGTTTACTTAACTATTGGAATTTGACTATTAACACATGTAAAAGGATGACTCGGAATCAGCTGGTGAAAGTAACATTTGTTTATTAGAAAATGGGAGCTGGGAGTGGAGGTTGGTTATGGTGGCAGTGGGAAACAGTTGTTCCAGGGTGGGTAGCCTGGCTGGTCTTGGGAGTGTGGAAGGCCTTGGATTCCTCCTGGGAGAGACACAAAAATGAGTGTGAGGCAAAAGCAGGCAAAGTTGTCAAAGAATATGCTGGTAAAAAGGTAGAGCGGCACGCAACAAACCGTTCACGGCAACAATCCGGCAGGGAATGAGTGCAACTAACCCACCAACAGGGGTTTCAGGGACGGGCAGTGATAGTCGTTCCATTATTCTATATGTCTGTCTTTGGTTTTCTAAGTGTTATTCGATCCATATGACAATAAAGATATGTGCATAAACAACAAAAACACTTGGGGTATAATGTTCGAACAATGTTATCACCAAACATTTTAAGAATGTTTTTAGAGAACGTTATCCTACCTTTCAGAAGTACATTCTAGGAACCAAAATAAAACTTCTCGATGAAACCATTCCTAGAACAATGAATGGTAACATTCTCAGAATGTTTTTAGAACCAACAATGTCAAGCTGGGAACTCAGACATGCCTACGCAAACATGCAATATCATGAATTACGTGCTTGTTTTTTTCTAAAAACGAAAATGTGGTGACATCAGATTTCTTTTAAACATCCTTTTCAAACAAATGCAGCAAGTTGGTTTTTTAAAGCGCACTACAAATAAATCTGACGTTGACCATGACCCTGTTAATATTTCGCATCACAGGAACATTTCATAAAAAAATAATAACTCCCTGAAAACATTATCCAAATGTTGCTTTCAAAATGTTCTTCTTTGGTTATCATGTAACATTGAGGGAACGTTTTATAAAGAACATCTTTAATGTGTTACCCAACAATGTCCAAAACACATCCTTAGAATGTTGCAGGCAAAACGTTCAACCTTTGCTGACTTATCACATTAAAGGAACATTTTATAAAACACTTTGTCATCTCAGGCCTCATAACATCCTGAAAATATTTTCAGAATGTTGCTTGGAGAATGTTCTTTATTTGTTATCATGTAACATTGAGGGAACGCTTTATAAAGAACATCTTTAATGTGTTACCCAACAACGTCCAAAACACATCCTTAGAATGTTGCAGGCAAAACGTTCCACCTTTGTTAACATATCACATTAAAGGAACATTTTATAAAACACTTTCTGTCATCTCAGGCGTCATAACATCGTGAAAATATTTTCAGAATGTTGCTTGGAGAATGTTCTTTATTTGTTTTCATGTAACATTGAGGGACCGTTTTATAAAGAACATCTTTAATGTGTTACCCAACAACGTCCAAAACACATCCTTAGAATGTTGCAGGCAAAACGTTCCACCTTTGCTGACTTATCACATTAAAGGAACATTTTATAAAACACTTTGTCATCTCAGGCCTCATAACATCCTGAAAATATTTTCAGAATGTTGCTTGGAGAATGTTCTTTATTTGTTATCATGTAACATTGAGGGAACGCTTTATAAAGAACATCTTTAATGTGTTACCCAACAACGTCCAAAACACATCCTTAGAATGTTGCAGGCAAAACGTTCCACCTTTGTTAACATATCACATTGAAGGAACATTTTATAAAACACTTTCTGTCATCTCAGGCCTCAATAACATCCTGAAAACATTTGCAGAATGTTGCTTGGAGAATGTTCTTCATTTGTTATCATGTAACATTAAAGGAACATTTTATAAAACCCTTTCTGTCATCTCAGGCCTCAATAAGATCCTGACAATTTTTTCAGAATGTTGCTTTGAAAATGTTCTTCATTTGTTATTGTGTAACATTGAGGGAACGTTTTATAAAGAATATCTTTAATGTGTTACCTAACAACGTCCAAAACACATCCTTAGAATGTTACAAGGAAAACGTTCCACCTTTGTTCACATATCACATTAAAGGAACGTTTTATAAAAAAACGTTCTGTTCTCTCAGGCCTCAATAACATCCTCAAAACATCCTCTGAATGTTGCAGTTAAAACGTTATGTCTTAGTTAACCTTAAACCTTATAGGAACATTATTTGAAGAAATAAACATCCTATAAAGGTTCTTTGAACATCAGATTAAAACGTTTCTTTAAAACCTTATTAGAACCTGTAGGTAACGTTAGCCAAAGTTGTGAGAACGTTCCCCGCTAGCTGGGAACTCTGGTATAGGGATAAGTGATTGGGTCGAGGAGGTGCGGTCCAGCATGCGGGCTTGTTACCTCTCTCCTCTAGATCAGGCTTACTTTATCTATGACCATCTGGAAAGTGAGGCTAGAGAGGAGATTAGGTATTGGCCACAAGGTGAACGCGAAAATCCAGAACGAATATTAACTATTCTGCAAGAAATATATGGTTGTTCTAAATCTTATGTTGCTCTTCAAGAGAGTTTATTTTCCAGAAAAAGCAGCTAGTTGTAGAATCCCTCCAGGAGTATTCCCATGCCCTCTTCTGCCTCATGGAGAAAGTGGTTAAAAGCACCCCCGGAGGTATGAGCAATTCAGCTGTACTGATAAGGGACCAATTTGTAGAGCATGTACTGGAACCTGCCTTACGTACTAGAGTTAAAACGCCTGGTTCACATGCACCCAAATTACACCTTACTCAATGTCATGACAGAAGCATTTAGATGGGAACAAGAGGGCCAGTCACCTAGTGTGAGAGAGAGAAGTCACTCCATGCCATCATTTTGTGCAGTCCAAGGTTCCCAGGACAAGGGTGGGATGGCTGTTGCAGTTAACGATAAGGCTCAATATGATATGGCACAGTTAAAAGACATGTTGAGAAAGCAGCAAGAACAAATTAACCAGCTCTCACAGAATATGTTGCAGCTACAAAATATCCCTAGACAGCAACAGTTCACTCCAAATGCCCTTGTAGTGTGCAGACGCTGCCAGCAGCCAGGGCATATTGCTAGAAATTGTCCCCATCAGCGTGTTCAAAACCCCAAGCCCTATGCCCCTAGGCTAGGTTCAGCCAATGCCCAGCAGCTGGCGGAAAACTAATGCTTTCTGGTTTGCACAGCCATGACTCTGAAGGGAATGCTCCTGGCTCAGAGGATGACATCGCTGTCTCAAAGTTGTTAGGGTCTTGCCCAACTGTAACTGTTGGCCTGAGCGGTGTGGAGATTAATTGTTTACTCGACACTGGCTCAATGGTAACCACTATCACTCAGAGTTTCTTTGCCCAGCATTTTCAGGGTCAGGGTAAGGGGGCGGAGACCAGTATGCATTCCTGCTGGTACAGTGAAGATAGTTGCCACCAAATGTCCCCAGGGTGGGTTCGGTGCCACTGGTGCCGGTCTTTTTGAGCCACTTACTGCTAAAAGCCATCTCCCTGAAGGTGTGCTAGTGTCTCCAGCCATGGTCACAGTAGTGAGAGGGACAGCCTATATTCCAGTGGTAAATGTAAGTGCTACTGATGCTACCCTTCACCCCCGTTGGTATGCTGAGCCCTGCTGAAAGTGTGAGTTTACCAAAAAGAATCACTGAGGTGTCTGTTCCCCCCATGACGCAGGTCACGGCTACCATATCCTCTCAGGTTGACTCAGAGGCCCTCTTTGTAGACCCCATCTCAGCTGTAGACGTGTCTATATTCCCTCCTGCACATCAGGTCAAAGCCCGGTCATTATTGAGGCAGTATGAGACAGTGTTTGCCACACATGATGCTGATTTGGGGTGCTCTGACCTAATTACCCATGAGATACCCCTCCTAGACGAGGTACCTGTCCGTCAGCGATAGAGGAGAGTACCCCCCTCAGAGTATGAGGCAGTAAAGGCACATATTCGACAGTTGTTAGAAAGCCAGGTGATCCGAGAGAGTAGCAGCCCCTACACCTCTCCAATCATCATCGTTTGGAAGAAAGATGGGAGTATCCGCCTGTGTGTCGACTACCGGCAGCTGAATAGCAAGACGCGCCGGGATGCCTTCCCATTGCCGAGGATCAAGGAATCGCTTGATTTACTCTCAGGAGCAAAGTGGTTCACGACCCTGGATTTGGCAAGTGGATACCATCAGGTGCCTGTGGCAGAAAAAGACAAACTGAAAACTTATTTTTGCACACCATTTGGCTTGTTTGAATTCAATAGAATGCCATTTGGCCTTTGTAACGCACCTAGCACCTTTCAGAGACTGATGGAGCGGATGTTCGGGGCCCAGCACTGTCAATCCCTACTGTTGTATTTGGATGATGTTGTCGTCTTCTCTTCCACAGTGGATGAACAGCTGGATCGTTTGGGAGCTGTGTTGAACAAGCTGCAGCAAGAGGGCTTGAAAGTGAAGCTGAGCAAGTGTGCATCCTTCCAAAAGGAGGTAAAGTACCTCGGCCATGTCATCTCTGCCCACTACTGTGTCAGAGTTACGATCCTTTCTGGGCTTTGCTAGTTACTACAGGCGCTTTGTGGAGGGATTTGCCAAGCTTGCTGCCCCCCTTCACCGATTAGTTGCAGAAGCTCAACGGACCCACAGGCGGAAGCAGCAGCAACCTCTGGAGGACAGTTGGACTGAAGAGAGTGACAGGAGTTTCCAGGATCTCAGAGCAAAGTTGGTGAGTGCACCTGTTCTGGCTTACGCAAACCTTCCATTCATTTTGGCGGCCTAGGAGCAGTTCTCTCGTAGGAGCAGGACGGAAAAGTGAGACCTGTAGCTTATGCCAGTCGTGGGTTGAAACCCACAGAAAGAAACATGTCCAACTACAGTTCCATGAAGCTTGAGTTCTTGGCATTAAAGTGGGCCATGACAGAGAAATTCCGGGTCTACCTGCAGGGCCAAAAATGCATTGTCTGGACTGATAATAACCCCCTTAGCCACCTGAATGCAGCAAAGTTAGGGGCTACTGAACAGCGCTGGGCCGCAGCGTTGGCAGACTTTGATTACACCCTTTGGTATAGGTCAGGCAGGGCCAACGTTAATGCTGATGTATTCTCAAGAAGGCACCCTGTGCCACCCCAGGAGGTCATAGAGCTGCCCCTATCAGGGACATTCATTCCCAAGGCCTTGCAGAAACCTTGCAGCTCAGAGGCCCATACTCTGGTAATCCAAGCTGCCATTTCTGCCCTTCCATCACATTCAGGCACTGAGTTGGCTGCTCTTCAGATGGCTGACCCAGTTATAGGGATGTCTTTACAGTACTGGGAAAGCCACAAGCGTCCAGACAGGGCAGACAGAGCAACCCTCTCTCCACAGGTCCTGGAGCTGTGTCGGCAATGAGAAAGGATCACCCAGATGGATGGACTGCTGTATCGCCGTACCCAGAGGCCAGATGGAGGAGAGGACTTCTACCAACTACTCCTTCCAGGATGTCTGAAGAGTGAGGTTCTGCAGCAGCTACACCAGGGGATGGAGAGGACAACGGATCTTGTACGACAAAGATGTTACTGGCCCCACATGCACAGAGACATCAAAGAGTGGTGCCAGCAGTGTGAGCCAAGATAACTCAACCACATACCAAGGCACCCATGGGCCACCTCCTGGCCTCCAAACCCAATCAGATATTGGCAATTGACTTTACTCTCCTTTAACCCTCGCAAGAGGGCAAATAAAATGTCCTTGTAATGACTGACGTGTTTTCGAAGTTCACCCAGGCTGTAGCAACGAAGGACCAACGTGCCTCAATGGTAGCACATGTTCTGGTGACAGAGTGGTTTTACAAGTTTGGAGTGCCCGCTCGTCTTCAGTCTGACCAGGGTAGGAATTTTGAGAGTGCCCTTATTCAACAGCTAAGTGAACTCTACGACATTCAGAAAACCCAGACTACACCATACCACCCCCAGGGTGACGGCCAGTGTGAGCGGTTCAACCGGACTCTCCATGATTTACTCCGTACGCTCCCAATTGAAAGGAAGCAGAATTGGTCTAGATACTTGCCTCAGGTTAGGTTTGCATACAACACCACCATCCACCAATCTACCAGTGAGTCCCCTTACTACCTTATGTTTGGACAGGAGCCTCATTTACCTGTTGACTGTCTTCTGGGAAGAGTTCCAGAACCTTCACATGGAAGAGTTGAAATCTTGGTCCAGAACGACTACAGGTGGCACGTTGGAGAATGGAGAAAGCTGCAAACTCTCCCAAGGAACGCCGTGACACTGGAGCTAATGCCAGCGACCTGCAGGAAAAACAGCTGGTCTACGTGAGAGACCACAGCAGAAGAGGAAGAGTCAAAATCCAGGACCGGTGGAGCCCAGTCATCCATGTTGTGATCAAGGCCCCCAGTGCTGGGGGCTCCACATATTCCATGACCCCCTTGGAAGATCCCCACAAAGTGAAACACTTCCATCAATGTATGATCAAACCTGTACCTCCTAATCTTTGCCCTCAAAGATCTGCAAGAGAGGACCCCAGTAATGCCCCCACTGAGAGTGAGGACCACATGGCTATGGGCAGGGACACGCTTGAGGAAGAAGCGGGTGATGGTCTCTTTGTGGTGACCAGGTCCTTTGGTGAAGAATCAAGACCGCTCCAGATAACACCAGACACTTCTAATAGTTCTCCTCTAAACTCATCCCTCGCAGTGGCTTCAGGAAGCGGGACAAAGCCCCAGAGGAGAACAGCTCGGAAAACAGCGGGTCAACACTCAAACCCTCATCGCCTGCCTGAGGTTGCAGAGGTTAGGCTACCTGGGGCTGTAACCTCTCGGGTCCTTGGTTTTAGTAGTATGGTAGCTGCATATTTTAGACCCTGGAACTAATCAGTTGTTATAGTACTGGGTGATATCGGCGGGTCGCCAATACAACAAATTGGGGACAGATTGCCGGTGCTACTGTTTTCTGGATGAGCTGTCAGATCTATTTATTCACGTGGCTGGGCCGCCACTGCCCCTTTAAGACACACACCCCCCCCCCCTTCTTTAGTCAGCTGGCCCTTCCATATAAGGAAAACGCCGCAGCTGTACGTAGTTCAGCTTCTCCCGCTACACTTTAAATGCCCACTGACACCTCACCCAAATGAGCTGTGACTATTACGAGTGTTCTTGTTCCGGTCATCGTTGTCTGGCTGATAGGCGTGCATTCCCCCTGTACGAGGCTTCTTGCCAGCCCCAGCAGAGACTGTGTGAAGAATCACCTTTGCGGAGGTGTCCAGTCAGGTGATATTTGAGTGGGTGCGTTTGCATCAGAGGATTAGTTTGCTACCGTTTTGCCTTTCCTTTTCTTGATCTTAGGTTTTAGCTGTATTTTACCATGCCTACAGGCTATTTGTTGCCTAAGTATTGATTTGCCTGCCTTCTATGTTTTGCTAATTGACTAGTTTGTTGTATTGTGTACAAACTAGTGATTTAAATCTTTAAAGCTACAGCACCCTCCTTGTAACGACCCACCCTGTCCCACAAGGTCTAATACTGTCTCTGTGCTTATACTTCTTCAGTGACAATCCTGGCCATACTGTGGAATGGAGCATGTAGTTTGCTGGGCACTTTTTGCATGCAGATATGGGTGATTTGCAGTGAGTGTGAATTGAATACAGCTACACGTAGTGATATTGTGGTTTTGGGGAAACCCTCAGCAGTTGGCCAGAATAATCACTTTTTAACTATTTAACTATAACTATATGTGTGGTATTGTAATTATTCTAGTTATTCTCTCCTTGTCAGAGCCAGCCTTCAATCGTGGGACTTAGGTGTGTCAACTGGGAAAGCTGAATAAGTTTTAATCTGCATTTTGTAATACTGAACTTTTACCTGATTATTTATATAATAAACTTTTGTAAACATTTGAACTTGAGGACGCGTCCCTGTCCATCCTTTTATTATCTGCGTGACTTGCCCTAAGGGCTCGTATTGGGGAACCCAGGTTATCGCAGCCCCCCCCCCCTCCCCGGTGGGGCAGGTCACACAAGGTTTCGGTGACTAACATGAGTGCAATGTGTAACGTTAATGTCAGCTAGCTAACATTAGCTAACAAGGTACACTAACGTGTTTTTGCTTTAGCAACTAGTTTTCTTGTTAAGAACTTTGTGGTCTCTGTGTATGCTGTGGATAACATTAGTGTTCACAAGAACAAGATACACTCCCGTGTTTTGTTTTAGTTGCTCTTCAGATTGAAGCGGTCAGTTTTATATCAACTATACTGTATGTGTGATCTCCTTTTACATCTCGTTGTGTCATTTGAGTTTATTTGCTGTGTGTAGATTCAAGGATTTTGGTTATCTTGTCAATTTGTTTGGTTATCTAGGCACAGCTGTGTGTGACTCCCTCTGGTACACTGGTATGTGTTTTCCTCATGTAGAGAGCGTTGATTTAATTAATAAACTACACACTGAGTCTAGATCCTGACCATCCTTTTTTTTGTTGATCAAATGTTTTTATTCATACACATTTAGAAAAATACAATGTACAATCAAAACCAATACAACAAAAATTACAAAAAATACAGAAAAATAAACAATAACAACAATCAGACAAAACTATGGAAAAATAAACCCTCCCACCCCAGATCCTGACCATCCTTATATCATTGCTCATTCAATCTATTATAGCATGCTAACAAATGGTACTTAATTTATTTTTACAGATCGTCTTACAGAGACAATGGCGCGATGCAGAGCGCTGTCTGTGATTGTGCACGAGGGATGTACTGCAGCCACGGCAATATTTGCACGCTGGAGAGTTCGGGGTCAGTGCCTGCAGACTCAGGCCCTTTGCTGTAGCTGTGGTCGGTGGACTGATTTACAGCTAAGCTCCCTTTCTCTTTTGTCCACTCAAATAAACTTGGCCCTTTGTCTTTTCCATGTGGAAAATGGCAGCTGCATATTCTGCATTTCTCCTCTGGCTCCCTGTCTGCTCGTCTACAATGAGAAAATGATATAATGAATTACTAATAATCATTTAAACCTGCCAATTAGTCCCCCTACCCATAGTTTAAACAGTCTACACTCTTCAATTTATCTTGTGAAGCACTTTTAACATTCAGCTTGTGTGTTTTTTGTTTGTATTTATTTCCAGGTAGAAGAGGACCAAGAGCGAGGAAGTAAGACAGAGCTCTTAATGTGTGAAACATACTGTATATGTAGTGATAAATGGCTTCACCTGACCACTGTTCCTAAATAAAACAAGTTTTCTGCATAATCAGTCATTTTTTCGAAATAATTACCAATATTTTAGAAATTCTTCATGTAAACTTAAGAGCACAGCTGTATGTTGAGTATGTCAACTTTGCTTGGTTCATCTTACTGGGGAGCAGCTACATGGATGTCGGTGCAGTCCACAATCATTGTGCAGTTGAAGGCAGAATGAATGTATTATTGATTCAGAATGAAGCACAACTTCATGTCATACAATACATTGACTTTATTTGTAATTGTGTAAAAAAATTAGGGCTGTCAGTCGATTAAAATATTTAATCGCGATTAATCGAATGATTGTCCATAGTTAATCGCGATTAATCGCAAGTTAATCGCACATTTGTTATGTGTTCTAAATGTACCTTAGAGGAATATTTTTCAAGTTTTTAATATTCTTATCAACATATGAGCGGACAAATATGCTTTATGCAAATTTATGTTTATCATCATTTGAACAATGACAAATATTCTCATGAATATTAAACAAAACAACCTCTGAACATTACAAATATTCGCCTCAATTCAATCTGGAACCTCTCATAATACAATGCGTGTGTGTGTGTGTGTGTGTGTGTGTGTGTGTGTGTGTGTGTGTGTGTGTGTGTGTGTGTGTGTGTGTGTGTGTGTGTGTGTGTGTGTGTGTGTGTGTGTGTGTGTGTGTGTGTGTGTGTGTGTGTGTAGGCCTGTCACGATAATTAATTGTGTTGGACGATAAATTTTTCTGGAAATTATTGCGATAAACGATAATATTGTCGGCACCGTTTTAAGACCATTTTAGACATAATGATAATATATAATAATAATTCAAGTACATCCTTTCAAACATAACTTTTTATTGAACATTCAACATTGCAAATGAAATGTGAAATAATATTAAAATATATAAATTAATAAATAAAACAAATTAATTAAATTATAATGGCTGCAGTGAGCCGTTTAGTGGAGAAAGTGAATACTGCTGAATACACATACTTTACAGAGAGGCTGTATGCGAAACCAATGTGAGTTTGGAAAATTGCACAGTATTTTTCTATTTTAGTATACCTCAACAATGGAATTATGATCAGTGGAAAGGGCCATGACATGTGACCTTTAAAGTAAAATGCTTCAATCTGGTGCACTTTAAGCAGAATTACTACTAGATCTAGGGGGTACAACTTTAAACACCCATATGAAAAAGATTGGTTTACATTTTATTAATCAAATAAGTATGTGAACATAACCAATAACCTACCATAGCCAATAACAAATAAATGTAACTTATTTTATTTTTGTTGTTCATTCATATCTTATTTGACCTATTAACATTTATTTATTTGTGCATTTTTTTGAATCTCTCCAGTTTAAAACAATATTTTTGGTTTACTGCATATAGTATACTGTAGCGTTCGCGGCTCCGCCGCACGGGTGGCTAACTACTTAAATGAGGAGGACACGATGGCTGTAATTTATCCGGGTTTTATTACCCTACAAACAGACTAAACCCCGGGGTTGGAAGACTGCCCAAAACAACAAAGATAGGTAGCGGTATTGTCTCTTAGCTCTCTCAGGATCCCTCACTAGCTCTCCCGCCGTAGCTTGACCCTCTTCCGGTCACTTGTAAACCCCACCCCCTTTTTTCTCCCCGCCCTATCCGGCTAACTAGGGCAACGTCTTCCCCCCAACAATCCCCTTGTGAGTCTCTCCCAGTTCAGCACTGCAGGGTCGCTACATTGCCCCCCCCCCGGTAATTCCTCGTCCCCGAGGTAGAGCAACACTTTGAAAGCGAACCGGCATCCGTCGCTCCCTCTGCGACCTCCTTACTCCATGATTCACTTGTGGAGTAGTATTCCGTGGCACTATTGCTCCCAGCGGGGTCACCACCTCCCCTTGAAGGACATCCAGTGGCTGCATCGGTGGGTCTCTCCTTCGGCGGGGGGGCCCGCGCCGTGCTCTAGTAGGGGTCACAGGAAAGGCTGGCTGTTGGTCCCCTTTGTAAGGTGCCATCCTATCCCGGTGCAGTACCACTGTGCGCCCTCTGGGAACCAGTTTGACCCTATAAACCACCTCCCCCACTCTCTCGACCACGTAGCAAGGGCCAACCCATGTGCTATCCAGCTTGGGGCAACGGCCCTTCACTCTCTTTGGTCCATACACCCAGGCAAGGTCCCCAGCCTGGAAATCCTGACCTTTGACGTGCACGTCATAGACCCGCTTTTGGCGGACACCTGCCTGTTGAGACTGGTTTCTGGCGAAGCTGTGGGCCTTTTCTAGACGATCCTGCAGCCGCCTGGCATACTCCGGACCAGCCAAGGCATCAGGTGCATCCGGAGGCCGTCCATACATCCACTCCGGTGGCGTTCTGAGCTCCCGGCCCAACATCAACAACGCCGGAGTACAGCCGGTTGAGTCTTGGACTGCACTGCGGTAAGCCATGAGGATGAGGGGTATCTGCAGGTCCCAGTCACTTTGATCCGGGGCAGTGGTGAGGGCCAGCTGAGCACCCAAGGTCCTCATGAACCGTTCCACTAAACCGTCGCTTTGTGGGTGAAGTGGGGTGGTCCTAGTTTTCTTAATGCCAAGCTGGCTACACATTGCTGCGAAAACCTGTGACTCAAAGTTCCGTCCTTGGTCGGAATGAAGCTCAGAGGGGGTGCCAAAGCGGCTGAACATCCCTTGCACCAAGGCCTCTGCTACGGTGGTTGCCTCCTGGTCAGGCAGGGGATACGCTTCCGGCCATTTTGTGAAGTAGTCAATGGCGACTAGCACATACCGATTCCCTCCAGTAGTACGGGGGAGTGGCCCCAGTATATCGACGGCTACTCGGTCCATCGGTGCCCCCACACAATGTTGCTGCAAGGGTGCACGGGACTGGCCCTGGGGTCCTTTACGAGCCGTACAGGCATCACAGCGGCGGCAGTAGTCCTCAACATCCCTCCGGCTCAGGCCCCAATAGAATGTCTGTCTTAGTCGCCGCAACGTCTTTGTTACTCCGAAGTGTCCAACTCCAGGGGATCCATGATGCACCTGGAGCACTTCTTTGCGGAGGTCTTTAGGTACAACGACTTGCCAGCGTTCCTCTCCGGTGGCGGGTTCCCGCCAGCACCTCTTCAGGACTCCTTCCTGGAGTTCCACTCCCGGCCATTGAGACCAGAGTCCTCGGACGGTGGCAGAGAGGGCAACCACCTCATCCCAAGGCGGCCGCACGTCGGACTCCAGCCATCCCATGACCATTTTAAGGTCAGGGTCTTCAAGCTGCATCTCTCTCCACCTATTCGCATTGTTGGGTAAGAGGGCCCGACAGACCACCATCCCCGGGTTCAGGTTCACCGCTTCCCGCTCATCAGCACGGTCACAGTGGGAACAACCTGGGGCGCACGGCCGGCGAGAGAGACTGTCTGCGTTCGTGTGAATTTCTCCAGCCCTATGTTGTATGGTGAACTGAAAAGCCTGGAGCTGTTCGATCCACCTTGCTACTTGTCCTTCCGGTTCCTTAAAGGACATAAGCCACTTCAACGCAGCATGGTCGGTTCTGATGATGAATGGGAGGCCACAGAGGACATGCTTGAAATGCCCCACAGCATCAATCACCGCCAGCAGTTCTTTGCGAGTTACACAGTAGTTCTTCTCCGGTTTATCAAGGGTGCGACTGTGATACGCAACAACCCGCTCTCCTTCTGGGTTAACTGCGAGAGTACAGCGCCAATGCCCGTGTTGCTGGCATCCGTGTCAAGGAGGAATGGCAGCTCTGGGTTAGGGGCAACCAGCACCGGGTCTTCGCATAATACGCGCTTCAGCTGTTGGAACGCTGCATCCTGGTCAGGTCCCCACTTAAAGGGTGTGTCCTTGCGCATCAAGCTGAACATAGGCGCAGCGACCGTCGAGAATCCCGCCACAAAACGCCGGTAGTAGGACGCTAATCCTAAAAAGGACCTCAGCTGGTGGATATCTGTGGGGGTGGGCCAGTCCCGGACGGCTCCAACCTTGTCCGGTTCCGTCCTGATGCCGGCTCCACTGACTCGGTGCCCCAGGAAGGAGACCTCACGTCGCAGCAACATGCACTTCCCAGGATGAAGCTTTAGGCCTGCACCCTTGATCCGCTCTAAAACCTCCCTCAGGTTCTCGAGCGCGGAGTCAAAGCTGGGTCCATGTGCGAGGAGATCATCCAAGTAGATGAGACAACGCTCCGGGGGCACACCAGCGAGGACCTTCTCCATTAGCCTTTCGAATGTTGCTGGGGCATTACACAACCCGAATGGCATGGTTGTAAACTGCCACAGGCCACGTCCTGTGGTGAAGGCAGTCTTGGCTTTGTCCTCTGGGGCCATGGCCACCTGCCAATAACCGCTCCGGAGGTCCAAAGAGGAAAACCATGCAGAGCCGGCCACATAGTCAAGAGACTCATCTATCCGAGGCAGTGGATAGGAGTCTTTTACAGTCTTGTCGTTCAACGGCCGATAGTCGACACAAAACCTCCAGCCTCCGGCCTTTCTTGGGGCCATTACGACCGAGGAAGCCCAGGGGCTTTCTGAAGGTTCGATAATGCCAGCCTCTTTCATCTCTTGTATCATTTGGTTAGCAGCTGCTTTGCGGGCGTAGGGGACTCGCCTAGGCCGTTGCCGGATTGGCTGTGCGTCCCCTGTATCGATAGAGTGCTGGACCAAGTGTGTGCAGCCTACATCGTTGGGGTGGGTGGAAAAACTGTGTCGATACTTATACAAAAGGTCCCAGAGCTTATCCTGTTGATCTGAGGTCAGGCCCTCCCGATTCTCCTCCCAAAGGTCTGCGACCGTTGAATTCGCTGCGGCTTCCATTTCAGCCTCGGGGGTTACAGTTGCGGTCTGTACAATGGCCGGTACCGGTGGCTGGCCGTGTACCACCGAGTCTGATGGTGGGTGGTTTTCATCCAGTGGGGGAATAGGGCTCTCTGCGAAAGGGGGCCCCCACTGTGGAGGATCCAGCCAACCTGGTGGGTCTCCCTGCACTACAACGTCCCCGGCGCCCTCCTTGAGGAAGGGAATAGACTCCCCGCCTGGAAAGGTAATAGCTTGTGCGTTAAAATCCAATGTTGCTCTTGCCCTAAACAGAAAGTCTTGTCCAATCACACAGTTCTCTCTGAGTTTTGCAACCCAGACCGGTTGCCGCACTGAATATGCTCCTACTTGGATGTGTGCTTCACACCTCCCCAGCATGGGAGCCTCTCCCCCGGTGATGGTAATGAGAGGGACCTCGGTGGCTTGGGGTTGAGTTCCGGCTGGCAGGAGATCCGGGTGTAGAACAGTTGCAGTGGAGCCTGAGTCCAGCAGGGCATGGGTCCCTTGACCATTGACCAGTACAGGTATTCTGCAGCAGTCTGTGGGGAAGGTGTCAAGGGAGCAAAGGGCGTGAGCAGAGGGGAGGTGGAGTATTCTAATCACCGGTTGAGTGTCACAGTCTCTGGGGGGCAAGGGTTGGCTCGGTCGACTCCCCTCTACACCGAGCCCCGCCCGTTTCCCGGCGCTGAACCCTCCGGAGCGGTGACAGGAGCTGGACAAAAGCGCCATGTATGGCCTTTTTGGTGGCAATTATAGCAGGCTTGACTCTGTCGACCCTCTGGGGGCAACGGTGGGCTCTCTGTGCCGAGCGGAGGAGGGTTGGGTCTAGGAGGCTTATACGTTTGAGCCTTAGGTCGTGTCAATGTCTGCGTGGAGCCATTTTCAAAACCCTCCAGGAAGATGTCCTCCACCACCAGTGCTTTCTCTAGAGCTGCTCCCAAGGTCTGTGGGTCTGCGAGCCGGACTTGCTGCCGTAATGGGATGGGCTGCAGGCCACGGATGAATGCCTCCTTCGTTAGCACCAAGCGGGTTGCATCATCGAAATCGGGGAATCCTCTTTGAGCCAGGTAGCGCAGTTCCGCTGCAAAAACTCCTAGCTTCTCTCCAGGACCCCGCATCCGCTCATTAAACCTCTGCCGCATCACAACTGCAGGGGCAGTGTTTCCAAAACGTCTCTCCAGTGCTCTGGAAATAGCTAGTGGGTTCTCAAGATCAGCAGCAGTCACATCAAGTAGTACTTTTCTAGCTTCACCCTCCAGGGCGGATATTAAATGGACTGCTCTCTTTGCAGGGGACCAGCCATTCGCAGTCGCTAGGAGGTTGAACTGGGCCCAGTACGTTTCCCATGAAGTGAGCCCATCATAGCGTCCGACCTTTAGCTGGCCTTCCCTGGGGAAAGGTGTCGGTCCCTGCACATTCATCAATGCCGTGGTGAGGGCGGTGGTCAGAGCAGCTACCACATCGCTGGTTTGGCTATTGGTAGTAGAGGGACTAGCCGAGCCCGCAGTCAGGGAGCTACCTTGGCCGAGTCCATTGGCGGTGTAGGTATTTGCTTTGGGGCATGTACTTGGGTGGGGGGTTGTTGTTGGGCATGGGACATCAACAGTGATATGAGCATCCTTAACGTTAGCAGGTTCGGAGCTCACACTGGCATTGTCAGTAGCATGGTTAGAATTTACATTGCAATAGGGCTCATGAGGTTTAGCCCCAACATCTTGTGCTTCCCCTCCCCTCATGGATTTAATGTCACTTTTTGAGTTATTGAGAACATTTCCCAAAGCACGCTCCATTGCAATGCTCATTTTCTGCATAAAACGTTCCTCTAGACTTTCTGTAATGTCTTTCTCCAACTCAGGGATAGATTTTGGTTGGCCACCCCATTTCCCTGCCGTTATGTCTCTCTCCAACTCCGGGATAGATTTTTGTTGGCCACCCCATTTACTTGCCGTTATGTCTCTCTCCAACTCCGGGATAGATTTTGGTTGGGCATCCACCGGAGCCGGTCCACACGTGTCTTTGTTTACATCTGCTCTTTCAGTCAGCAATCCGGTGGCTGCAGCAAACTTAACCGGACTTCCTTTTATTTCCTCCGGAAGGTCCGTCAGCAGTGTAGCAAGGGGTGAGTAGGTTGTTTCTTTTTCCTTTCTCCTTACCACCTGTGCATCGC
The DNA here is from genome assembly GCF_949606895.1 of Notothenia rossii. Taxonomy (NCBI): domain Eukaryota; kingdom Metazoa; phylum Chordata; class Actinopteri; order Perciformes; family Nototheniidae; genus Notothenia; species Notothenia rossii. Next base: position 68,497,203 of record NC_136904.1, read on the forward strand.
TGGTTGGCTTCCTCCGTGGTGTTTCTGGGGGGGTGTATGGGGCATATAAGTCCGTGTTCTCACCGTGTTCAGCCATTTCGGTCCTCCGGCGGTGGCTAGCGATGCTAGCGTAGTTAGCCAACTGTAGTGCGGGGACTGGGGGCTGGGGAGATCCCACTTCTGACACCAATGTAGCGTTCGCGGCTCCGCCGCACGGGTGGCTAACTACTTAAATGAGGAGGACACGATGGCTGTAATTTATCCGGGTTTTATTACCCTACAAACAGACTAAACCCCGGGGTTGGAAGACTGCCCAAAACAACAAAGATAGGTAGCGGTATTGTCTCTTAGCTCTCTCAGGATCCCTCACTAGCTCTCCCGCCGTAGCTTGACCCTCTTCCGGTCACTTGTAAACCCCACCCCCTTTTTCTCCCCGCCCTATCCGGCTAACTAGGGCAACGTCTTCCCCCCCACAATCCCCTTGTGAGTCTCTCCCAGTTCAGCACTGCAGGGTCGCTACAATACATTGAAATGATTTCAAACCTGTTTTATCCCAATAATTATAAAGGAGTGCCTTGTAAATATTTGTTTACATAAATTGTGACCAAACCGTTTGAGACCCACTGAGATATCTTAGACTAAAGTGAACTATCTAAACACTCAAGAGTCCTTTACCTCACTGAGCTGTAGTTATCAGCCTCTCAGTCTGACTGGAGAGGACTCTCCCTCCACATTATTGTAGAAACGTCTTCTTCTAATATCCGTTAGAGCAGCTAACACCAGATTCTAATAACAACAGCGCAGGTACCGGTGCACCCTCCCTCTCTCCCTCATTCGCTCCCAAGCTCACTCGCACTTTGGCTGTGAGCTGCGGGCGCCAGATAAGCCAACATCCCCCATTTCATCACTTACAGCGCCCATCGTACAGGGCAAATGAAAAGTGTAACCGGGGTCAAAAAAGGGTGTTACATTTACTTAATTATGAATGTTGTTACATCAAGGCCGAAAATTAGGATGAGCACCAACGGTCAAATATATTTTTCTACCAGCGCAGCGCCTCCCCAGATCTGGCGCCCTAGGCGAACATCTATAACGCCAGTGCTACGGGCCGGCCCTGTGTGTGTGTGTGTGTGTGTGTGTGTGTGTGTGTGTGTGTGTGTGTGTGTGTGTGTGTGTGTGTGTGTGTGTGTGTGTGTGTGTGTGTGTGTGTGTGTGTGTGTGTGTGTGTGTGTGTGTGTGTGTGTGTGTGTGTGTGTGTGTGTGTGTGTGTGGGGGTGTGTGTGTGTGTGTCGGATGGATCGTTGGAGCTATGTGCAACTCAAGGCATATGCTCGAACGGGAGCTGCCTGGACGCTGCAATCATGTTGCGCGCACTATCCGTGCTGAGTGTGCTGACTTCTCAGGGGTACATATTAAATAGACTGATTGGTGCACAGTTACTGTACATCATTACTTTTTAGTCACTGTTTACTGTTGTGGTATTATGTAAATAAACATACTAAAACGCTCATAACCTTTTTCCGACTGTTGTGGCAGATTAATTAACCCCTTTCATCAGGGGGGGTCTGTGGTACATTTATTACCTTACAGCAATGTTCACAACATGACAGGTGTTTTTTGTCCCTGATGTTCAGGTAATCTTACCCAGGAATCGTAGAAAGGGCAAGAGGAGATGCATACAGTACACCCGGGTATAAATAGCTACAGTGCTTAAGATAAGAAGTGCCTTTATACATCCACTATAGGGGGATTACAATTTGACGCAGCAGCACAAGGGAATTAAGTTATCAAAGAAACATTTCCATAAATACTTATACATCCAAAACAGTATCTAATGTGTAGCCCGGGTGCAAATAACATTGTTAGCTACGGACACCCGGGTATAAATAGCATTGTTAGCTACGGACACCTGGGTGTAAATATGCCTTCAATTAAACTGAACTTCTTGAACATGTGTGCACGTCTGTATTTGTCTCATGCATCTAAGGCTCATCTTGAGTCTCTATTAGTGAACATTTAAATGATAATTATTGTTTGGGTGGGACTTTCTTTTACATGTCTAGAATACATTTAGCTGCTGCCCCTGTTCTTTGCAGGACATGACAATACTCCCTTGATGTTATTTCTGTCTGCATTTCCAAATTGCTATCTACTGTAGGTAACACACTGACTATGGATTAGTACCGTATATAACCCCAATTCAAACAATCTGAGTTATCCCTATAACCATATTAGATAAGAAGACTCTGATTTACAAAAGGTCACCTTCCAGCTTTGTGGCATTTGTCAAACACTGTATCTTGGAAATAGAGAGAGCCATTGTTTGTGATTGTGAACCTGTTGGGTGGGGCATGGGTAAATTGTGGGAAAATGGTTGGAATTACTGTAAAATACTCACAGAACTCAACTTTTTCCAATCATATATTCTCTCTCAGATCTGCACCAGGAAGACAACTGGCGAGCAGCAGCACAAGGTAACCTTTCTCTAGTGTGTGTGTGTGTGTGTGTGTGTGTGTGTGTGTGTGTGTGTGTGTGTGTGTGTGTGTGTGTGTGTATGTGTGTGTGTGTGTGTGTGTGTGTGTGTGTGTGTGTGTGTGTGTGTGTGTGTGTGTGTGTGTGTGTGTGTGTGTGTGTGTGTGTGTGTGTGTGTGTGTGTGTGTGTGTGTGTGTGTGTGTGTGTGTGTGTGTGTTAGGGGTTTCACCAACTAATCGACTAGTCGACTAGTCGACTACCTTTACCACTAGTCGGCGCTATAGGCCCTAGTCGACTAGTCGTGAAAAAAATTGAGGTAAACGAGGTGCTGCAAAATGCTCCAAAAGACGTCCGACATTCTTATGTATGGCAGTACTTCAACGAAGATGTAACCAACTCCACAGTGAAGTGTCAGTTGTGTACAGCTGTACTGAAGTACAATACAAATGCATCTGCTATGCGCAACCATCTGAAGATGAAACACCCGCTGCCGACAGCTAGCACTAGCACTAATGCTAGCACCAGTGAGCAACGGACCGGCGTCAGCGCTGGACAGAGGCAGACGAGCAGCAAGAAAACACGAGTCAACATTGATGCGGATGATGAGCTACGGGATTACTGCCAGCGGACACCGCATATCCCCACAATGGATAATCCACTGGAGTGGTGGGCAGAAAACGTGCACCGCTTCCCCCGCTTTCAAGGAGCTACCTGGCTATTCCAGCCACAAGCACCCCGAGTGAGAGGGTTTTTTCCCTGGCAGGCAACACTGTCACCCGAAAGCGGTCAAGCCTCCTTCCCTCACATGTCGATGCGTTGGTGTTCAAGCCAAACCAAAAATATGGAAAGGTGGACGTTATCGTGGAGGACAGCGAATAAAGTGTTGCGCACTCGATTTACGTGGCATTTATGTAAACAAGAGTTTATTGCTGTCGATTTTGGTGAGTCCAGTTACTGTTTGTTATTTACTCAGCCATGTAACACAAATTAAAATGCAGTGTTTAATGTTACTGTATGAGTTCCAATATAAAATACAGTTGTACACCTCTCTTTGTGTGTCTTTATTATGACGTAACGACTAGTCGACTACTATTTTGAAAAATGTGTCGACTAGTAAATATTGGTAGTTGTGAAACCCCTAGTGTGTGTGTGTGTGTGTGTGTGTGTGTGTGTGTGTGTGTGTGTGTGTGTGTGTGTGTGTGTGTGTGTGTGTGTGTGTGTGTCTCGAACGGAAGCTGCCTGGACGCTGCAATCATGTTGCGCGCACTATCCGTGCTGAGTGTGCTGACTTTTCCCGCAGTAATTTCCCACTGTCTGGCTACCTGCATAAGGTCAAGTGCTCGGCGCAGTTTTTCGGCGAAATGTCACTCCTCTGTTTTCATTTAAACAGCTCCTTATATCCGTTAGCGCAGCTAGCTAGCACCTGATGCTAACAACAACAACAACAATACACGTAAGGTCTCTCTCTCGTGCCACACATACACACACCCTCCCGGGTCCTCCCGATGGCCAGTCGGTGCCTGCCGGTTAGCGTGGAAGTGTGGTCTGCCGCAAGCGGACGGCAGGAGCGGGGCTGTCAGCTTCAGCTTGTAGATGGTATTTTAAACTCGATGCGCTCTGAAACTACGGGGCGGCCGAGGACAAACAATACACATGCGTTAATCGCGTTAAAATAATTAGTGGCGTTCATTTTTTTTTGCACTCACGCGTTATTAACGTGTTAACTTGACAGCCCTAAAATAAATATGAGCATTGATTAGCAAGCAGGACCTTCAGGAACAGAGAATGGTGATGGATGGAGCTGGGAAGAGGGAAGAATAAAGAAAACAGATCAACTTTATTATCGGATATTAAAAATTCAATTTTCAAAACAAGTTGTGGGGTGCAGCTCTGGGGGGTGCATTGTGCCTTTGATGTACATAAATAATATACCATAACCAAATACGTACAGTGGAAATCAGGTTGGCAGAGCAGGTCAGTCCAGTGTGATTGTTCCTCAAGGTCTCAGCAGAGTTACAGGTGAGGTAAAGAAAATAAAAGCGAAAAAGGTCAGTGACAACACTTTGAAAAACTTTGAATAATAATCTCTTTGAATAATTTTCTCTCAGTAATCACTCAACTACTGTCTTGCCAACAAACTAGGGATGTGCATCTCCATCACTGAGGCCGATGCATGCGCATCTCGATACGTTGCCACGATACGATACATTAACGATACATTTGAAACACCAGGTTATACGATTCACCCCTGTTGTGATACAGTTCGATACTATTTGATTCAACATTATGCGATTCGGGGCGATACGATTCAACACGATGCAAAATAATGATACTTCAATATGGTACGACAGAGGATCTTTGTTTTATTCCTTATATGCAGCAAATCATAAATTAACAAAAAAGTGCTTTACATATTTGGTAATGCACATCCCATCATGCTGTTTATTTTTTACCTTTTTTACATGAAAAAACTCTCCAGAGTACAGTACAATTGTATAACACCTCACAGTTAAACAATTTAAGGATGCATTACCAATAATTAACAATGTGCAAATAACAACTATCATAGTGCAATGCCCATACAACTGCCAGCCTGATGTGCTTAACACTTAATTATTAGGCTAACGCACCAGTGAGCAGAACGCAGTGGTTTTTATATGAACAATAAAAAATACAAATAACCTTTCACAAACAGCTCTATCATAACTGCTTACAGTAAGGAAGACATTTAAACTATTTTTGGTAGTCACAGGCTGCTGTAAACTAAACACCACTCTCTCAGACGTAACACCTCACCTTACTTTTCAGCAGCAGACCCCATGTCGCGTCTTTATGTGCGCCGCTAAGTTCCTCGTACTACTTGTTTACTTTAAAGCGGCACGGCATCGTTTACAATTTGCGAGCGATTTTTGAAGTTGACCGTCTTTCTTGAAAAATCCGATGCTTTGCCAAACGTTTGATTTGTAGGTATTTTTCGGTGCGCTGTGTTTCTCTTTCTCCTCGACTTCCATGTGTGTTGATAACTGAGACTCTCGGCCGCCGTAGTGGCGAAGCAAAGATCAAAGATCGTCTCTGCTGAGTGCTGACAGGATGAGGGGATATTATATGAATGAATCGTTTTTTTACCGATGCAAAGATACTACTTAATCGATGCATTGCGAGTTCAACCAAACTGTAGCCGATGTGCACTCTTTCAACCGGTGCACTCGCACCTTGAACGTTTATGCCGGTGCACCGATGCGAATCGGTGAATCTTAACATCTCTACAACAAACAGATTGACTCACCCTCACTATCATCAAAATGAAACACGTCACTGTAGCGTTAGCCTAGCACCTACTGCCCCCTTAGCACCCGGTGGAGGGGGGCAGTAGGCTACCCTTCAAATGTTTCACAAAATACTTACCATCATGACTACTCTTACTGTTTAACATTTTGGTTTACTTCATGTTAAGGCTAATAAAAATGACAAGGCTAAGTAATGTAATGTAATGCTAACTAAAATGCTCGCTACTAGCTAGGTAGCTAACTTGTCTTTGTTCCATGCACAATATGTATATTACCTGATATGTTTGATCCAGCGACTCCTGGTCCTTTCATCAGACGGGAAGCGATAGAACGAGCAAGAGGTATGATTACTGTTATTTTAGCAATCTGTTATATTTATTGGAGGGAATAAATCAGTTATGACATGTTCTTCTTCTTCTTTGCTTTAATTGCGAGTCGCAACCACTTGGAGCATTATCACCTATGACATCACTTACGCGACCCAGAATTGGATCTGGGATTTGTAGTCTTTCTAGTTGCGTATTTTTCATAGTCTTATATTTCAACAGTTTTACGACAAGCTGTGGTTTTTTTGACATGGAAATTATTGTTTAAGATTGACAAACATCATATGTGTAATTCGTGGCACAATTCAAACGGGATCAAAAGATACGTTTCCTCTGTCCATTGACTTCAATGTATAATTTTTCCGACATAAGTTCCCATGGAGGCTCCTGGAAGGGGAGGGACTTCGCCTCTCAGGGCGATACCACTCGGGAGGATCTAGAACCCTGCAAGGGCAGAAACCTGCAGATTAAATCCTGCAGTTGAGCTACAAACAAGCTAACATTTCTGCCTTGTGTGTTTTTCATATAGCCTACAGGTGGGTTCTTCTAAGTCCTTCAAATGACACCATAGTATCCCAGTATAAGGGGTAAAAGTGTTGTGAGTGTGTTTTGATATGTCTAATCGTTGTTTTAGGCAGTTATGTATAGTTATGTGCAATGTGACGGAGCTAACGCTAAGGTGAAACAGTACTATGTAGACACGTGTTGCTTGGTGTATAATGTAAATTACTATGAGAGGTAGATTGTGTTTATGCATATAGGTTGTATATGTTTCTTTGAAGTGTGTGTATTGTATTGGAATTTGAGTGTGAGGATAGCAGTGAGTTCTGAGTGTGACGATTTTATTGTACATTTCTGTTGTATTTTTACAATTATGTCATCATTGTTATGTGGATGCTGTTGCCTTATTGATCTCTGGTGTTGTTGCCTCATGGACATGAGCATGGATAAATGCTTTTGTTGTGGATTGTTTCCAAATGAGCAGATTAAATCCTGCAGTTGAACTACAAACAAGCTAACATTTCTGCCTTGTGTGTCTTTCATATACAGAGGTAGAGTCTGATGCTGGCCAGTAACACATGCAGAGCTGTCATTGGCTGAGATAAGTCCGGCCGTGCGTAACGCCTTGCATATGACGCACACCTGCACACTTGTTAGCCTGTCCCATTCTTCGTTCTCCGAATACCAGGAAGGATTCATGCTTAGCCTCTGAAGGACCTGACTCGGAAGGACATGTCCTACCAAGGAAGCGTCCTTGACTTTGAGAAACAGCCACAGGGTGTTTCTCAATGTCGAGTATGCTTGCTTGGTAGCACATGTCTTCCGAGCGTCTTGCTTCAGCAGCGAGGCAAGAATACTTCCTGGCATTCGGAAAACGAAGAGTGGAACAGGCGAGCAAGTGTGCAGGTGTGCGTCATATGAGAGGCCCCGTCGTACATTTTCCGCCACAGATTTGGTGAAATTGGTCCGTGCGCAAAGCATTTTGGGGATTTTAAGACCGCGGAGTCTACACATGTGCAGCCTCGACATTTCTCCAAAAGAAGTACGCCGGGCTCGGTAGAATTCCAAGTATGCTGGACATTGGAACATTCCTTCGGCGGCACTCGATGAAATAGTGGCTCTGGAGCAGCTTTACTCGAGATTGAGAAACACCCACGGTGTCACACTCAAAGAAGGGCGGGGGTGATCTCAGGTCGCCTCACTATGGGGGAGAGAGAGGGGGGTGGCGGGTAAGCTATCTCTATCAAATAAACACTTGCAATGTTTATAAAGTAGTACTGCAATTAGTAAAATGTATCTCACGCCTCGACATGCCATTCATACAATATAAATAGTTTTGCAGATATCTTTTTTTCCTGGGTTGTATGAAACAATAAATAATAATTTAAATACTGACAACGGCAAATTGGTATTGTCTTGACCTGTAGTTGACAGTGTTGGGGAGGGGTACGCTATGCATTGATTCTCGGGCCAAAAATGAATACCTACGGTGATGGAGAAAAAAAGGCACAAGTCATCAGGGGCCCAGTTTAGAAAGAAAAGGAAGGAACAAGAAGAGAAACGCTCAACAGATAAAGGTATGCATGCACCTGTAACATATCATTAGATTAGATATGATATTGTTATTGATAACTTTGCAACAAAGGTTAGACTTTAGAGGCCAGTTTGGGAGTTTAACTTTAACTATAGAGATGCCTAATTCTGTAAATAAGTTATTTAACGTGTGTTCTGTTCAGTTTGTGTGTTGAAAGATTTGTGCAATTAATTTTGTTCATTCTATAGCTTATATGTATTTTTATTTATTAATGTATGTGTCCTACTACTTTTTATATTCATGTTTATTTTGTGATATTGGTATTTAATTTGTGTAGTTAATTTGATTACATACACACACAAATAGAAATATATATATGTATATTTCTATTTGTGTGTTGGAGAAATGTGTGTAATAGGGTTAAGGTGCACCGCCCAGGGCACCATATCAGCTAGAACCGCCACTGCATCTATGAATTCCAACAAAGGTACGGTAAAAGGCACTCATTATGTATCAATTATATATTTTAACCATTTTTCACACCCTTTACTTCCTGCCTTATTTGACTTTTGGTCCAAAATCACTGCAGAGATTCTAATATTTTTTTTTGCATGTTAGTTTTGGGCACTATGGCGTAAAGGCAGCTTGATGCTCAACAAAGTCGAATATGTGTACAAAACAGAAACTCAGTTGAGAATGCCATGGCTTTCTTTTGTTTGTACTCTGAGATTGAAAAGGCAGCGGTAACCTTGGGGAACCAGAAACGGCAGTGACAAAAGCTCAAAGAAGAACATAAAACAATGGCTCCATAAAGAGTAACTGAGGCAGCTGAGGGACTGGGAGGATTTAGAAGCTGTTCATCGATCACAAAGGTGCAGATATCTAACAAGCTCAGCAAGCCAAATCCTAAAATGATTCACTTTGACAGACATTTTAAGAGATTGCAACAAAGGCTTTGTCCCATTTCCAGACTAAACACACTAAAGATAAATCCTTATATTCATAATGCTTTGGGAGTTTCTTTAAAATGTTTTAAAGCATGCTGTCAACATCAGAATGTGTCATCACTTTACACTTTACCTTTTTGGTCTTTAAGCCATTCTTATCAAAGGCACTCTTTACCTGTATGTCATACATGGATTTGAGGTTTAAATTGCCAGTAATTTCCCAATATATCCAAATAAACCTGTAATGGGTCAATATTTAGCAGGCACAAAGTGTTAATCAAAAGTCATACCAAAATATGAACTTGCCTTGTCCTATGTGCAACTGCTGCATAGCTTTGAAACAGACGCTATGGATTGATGAGATTGGAAACTACCAATAAGACTTTTATTGTGTCAAATCAAACCGTCATTGCTCAACACCAGTTCTAAAACCCATACAGTCTTTGACACATAGTAGGTCAATGACCAATTGTTTAATAGCATGCATTGCATCACTGCTCATCATCAAATCGCCAAAACTTTGGAGAAGAAGCAGCTGATGCCCCAAATGTGCCCTATTGTTTCATCATCCAAATGCATGATGCAGTGTGTTCTCGCGAAATGAAGACGGATTATTGAACAAGGTAATAAACATGATATCATGCAAGCCGCTTATTGACCCATCTTTTAATTGACAGCTGTGACAATCAATGCCAATCAACTCCATCTAATGAGTCTGCTTTGCAACTAGGTCAGTTACACAAGGCTTCTCAAAATCAAACATTTACCCAGGCTTAAAAGAAGTTCAATACTTGAATAAGAAACACTCAAGCAACAAAGTGAACATCTGAGCAGTCGATCTTTTTGAAGTTAAGTTTTAAATTAAAAAAGTGGGATATGGCTTTGATTTTTTTGTACAATTTTAAATTGTTCTGATTGTTGATTTCCATAAAAATTCTGTTACCTCCTGCTGTGTGCCAAAGATTTTTTTATGTCACATATTATCTTCTTTCGGGATAGACAACCAGTATTCGTATTACATGCTTCTTCAGTGAGTATCTATCCATCCTTTTTCATACACCACCAGCTTTGAGGTTGCCTTCTAATTAATTTCTCCCAGCCCAACGTAGATCACAATGGCTATCTTGAAACCAGAAAGCACATAGTGAACTGGAGGCCTTGATCCGTAATCATAGATATAAGTTCCCCACACATAGATAGCTGGAGAACTGTGTGATTTGAACAGCTGCTTACAGAGATAATACTTCACTAAGCATGCAGACAAAAATAAGTTGACTTGGCAGTGTTATAGATTGCAGGGGGTCCTTTAGTAATGCACGTCAGTTAAGTATCTCTTGGAGTCTGTGTGGATTGTTACATTTGATGAAACAAAAGTGTTCTGTTCTGTTAGAAGAACAAGTAATGGACCAAAATACATTAAAAGTTTAAAGCCACTATGTGTACTAATTACGAAGTCATGTATTTGGAGTCCCCAGCAGTAGTACATAAAGATACTGTAGCAATTACTAAAGCAGCTAAACAATGAGGTGAATCTCACTTTTAGGTGAGCGAAGGGCTGAATAAAACAGTCCTTTCCGTTGGTATAGCAAAGTTGCATTTTCACATCAAGTGGTGTTCGGCTTTGGTGAACTTTAACAAGTGGAGTCCATCTTGGTACTGCCACAATTTCCACTCAGAACTGACGAATACCACCAGGTGAAAAGATGCATAAGGCAGTTCTGATCAAATATGAATTAATCTGTTACTGCATTGAATCATTCTAGCGTCAAATGTTCTCAGAAACATACAAAAAAAACATTTTAGCTGTAAAATGTGTGACCTAGCGCCTTATTGAAAAAAGTCTAGCGAAAACCAAGCACCACCCACTTGCAAAAGTAATATCGCCTTGACGCCTGATGGTCAATATCCTGCATTCGCAACCCAGTCTCACGGCATTTCTTGTTATAGTAACGACATTTAATAGTTTTGACATTGATTTGTGTTCACCAACAGGACTCTCCCCTTTTTTTCGTGTCACACAACGATTTTAAAAGCAATGTATTTCTATTGGTAGTATGTTTCGTGCCTGCACCACGTCTTTTTGTCCGGTCGGGTCTTGGAAGACCGGAAGCTGTGTGGTTCACAAAAACATGTTCTTACTCAATATCAAGCCAGGATTATTGTTTTTATAATAAGACATTTTAAATCTTATAATGTCTGACTTTTTTTCCCGTCCGTTAGAAAAGAAATGGGGCTCAGAGCCTCAGAATACTGAAATCTGTATTTTTTTAATATTTTTTTCCCTTCTAATTTGTTATTTTTTTCTAAATAACATACTGTTATTTACTCAACAATAACACACAATTATCCTTGTTTTTATTTATTTGTTTAATTCTATAATCTCTGGCTTTTTTGCCGTCCGTCAGGAAGTGAATTTCAAAATAAAGTAACAGGAAACAGATACACACCGACTGAACTGATTACCCAAGATCCTCAGCTATGGTTGAAGCTTGGTGATTGGATGGTTTAGCCGCAATGCACGTTGGGATATGGTGTCCGAAAAACATTTAATGAAAATAATACTTTAATCCGAGTGTGCTTGCTTTTCTATTTGAAAGTCATCACATAACGGCATTGTATTACACGTTTCGGCTGCATTAAATATTACACATCTGCCGTACAGTAGTTCTCTATTTATAGAGCCCTGATTAGAAGACTTCTGGACAAACTGGAAGAAATGGCGCCGAAACTGAATACGTGACATGGATCATAAATACATCAGCAATTAAACAACATCTTCAATTTCTCTTCACACAATACGTCTCCTTGCAGTATCAACATTAATTCGGCTGACTTTTATATTTGATCCAATTGGTAGATAGGCAATATTTACACCATAACGGTGTACAGCTTATAGACAGGGACTTGTAGTTTTTAAAGATATTACTGATTTTCTTTGAATTAAAGAATGTAAATACTGAGTTGAAAGAATAGTTAGGGGTTTTGGGTGATGGGAGACACATCTATGGAATCACAATTCCAATAGCTTACCATTAAATGACGGATATACTTTTCTGTCTTGAATCAGAATTCCAATAGCTTACCATTAAATGACGGATATACTTTTCTGTCTGTGATGTTTTACAAATCAGATAGTAATGTGGAGAAGTAAAACATGTGAAATAATATAGCAATATCCTGTAAAATTATGTGAAAACATGAATAAAACTACACATCTCCAGATGTTATACATACATAAGTTTCCTACACTAATAATACAAAGTTATTATGGCATTGTATGCTGTGTGTACCTTGTGTGCACTGCCTAGTGGTTAAAGTACGTTATTGAATTGTTTTTTAATATTTTATATTTGATTAAAAAAAAATACACATTTTTTTTATATTTGACAAAAAAAACATACAAAAACATTTTTGAACATTATCTTTTTAACAGTTGATTACCCTGAACTTTAAGTATACAGATGTAGCGTTTCATTTCAGACGCCTACCCGTGCGGGTCCGTCATCTGCACGGGGTGGGCCCCTGCTGAAAAGGAAAACCCCCCCCCCGCAGGACTTGATACGCCCCCTTGATAAATAAATGTAATTTTAATGAAACCAGCTGCAATGGATCATGGATCCACCAGGGGGAGCCGTGAAAAGCTGCCACACTGGAACTCATGTGAAATAGTGATGGGAATTCCGGCTCTTCTTGGTGAGCCGGATCATTTGGCTCGGCTCACCAACAAGAGCCGGCTCTTTCGGCTCCCAAACGGCTCTTCAGTTTACCACATATTATACCTTTTATAATAAAATCAAATGTAGCCCTGTTTTGACTAATGAATTATGTATAGGCCTAGCCTGTGTACACATATATCACTTAAATTAATCAATACATTCTTTGTACTGAAGTATTCAAAAGTAAAAAAATACATGTTTAATATAAATGATTTGCTGTGGCCAAATGTTTTCATTGCATTTACAGACCCTTGTAACTCTCTGATACCACCCCATGAATGCACTGACTTGCTTGTAGAACCACGCTACACAAAACAGATAGCAACACCTATAAAAACTATTTTAAAAAAGGGGCTACTGTATCGACATTTTAAAACTCTATTTAAAGAAAAGGCAGATTATGTGAGCTGCAGCTGATCACACCCCCCTGCAGGAGAGTGGAGCGTGCTCTGAGATCAGCTGCTGGGCTCTCAGAAGAGGGGGAGAAAAAGAGATCTCCCTCCTCCGTGTTTTATTCTTATAGAAGTAAGAAGAGACGTGAGGCAGAAACCCTCCTTTTTACGCAGCGGTCCAGACATAGACATCAAACAGCGAGACATATTCAGTTGAAATTTACTTTGGCATTAGGGCAGGGATATCTAGATACTTTCCAAGGTTTGACATAATGAATTGTGCTACTTTTAAAGCAAGCAACGATGTTTTCAAATCTGTAATCAAAAAGCTCCTCAAAAACACTATCGAAGCAGTCCCTGCCGTTGCTACGTTAGTTCAAACAGTAACAACAGACTATTTTTCTTTAGCGGATACATGTCAATTTAAATAAATACAACTATTTTTTAAATCAATAAAATCATTTTCTAAATCCATAAAAGCATTTCAATTAATACTGGGAGTCATGTCGTTACTTTGTTGAGAATGTGGCCATGTAATAAGCGGGATAATGTGCACATTGCGCATTGCATAATGTGCCTTCATGCCGATCTACATCCCTCCGCAAATAAAAAAAAAAGAACCGGGTCGTTCGCAGGCACGAACCGGCTCCCGTCGTTCACTTAAAAGAGCCGGCTCTTTGAGCCGGCTCGTTCGCGACCGACACATAACTAATGTGAAATAAACAGAGCTAGATCTTGTTGGGGCAGAATCTCTGCTCCGCGCCGTTCCTATATGAGCGGGTTCTCAAAAGAAGGAAAAATTCAAAGCAGCCAGGATAAGGGTTAAATAATAATCTGCTTTAATGGCAAAAAACATACAAATACTTCACCTAATCACGAAGCACTCTGCAGAGTACTCCGGGCTCAGGTTCTACCACCGTGTGAGACACGTCTCAGGAACGGCAAGTCAAAAACAAGAGCGCCGATCTTCAAAATGATCACAACATTTATACACAGAGTTCACTTCTGAGCGAGCTAGACAGTGAGTTGGCAGTGTTCCATTGGTCGGTTTCCCTTCTGGGCGGGATACCAGGTAGTAAGTCAGTTTGTTGATTCCATCTGTTGCTTCACAGTGTATGTGTGTGTGTGTTTCTGTCCCTCTGCCCTCAGGCAGATCCCCCAATCAATGATTTGGAGTCATGACAGAGGACTCTTTGACAGGACACATACTCATTCCCCCTAAACATCTTCAACACACACAAACATCCTATCATGTATCTTTAACAGAAGTTAATTGTTCTTATCGCTTAATGGCTTCCCTGAACTTCCCTTCACCCCAAAGTCAGCTTACTAGGAATGAATACATTTTATTGATAAGCTCAAAAGGACCTTTATCTCGTTTACTGCTGGGTGACCCAAGTCTCAAGGCCTCTTTGGGGTCTGTAGGAGATAAATCATTAATTCTACAAGACTTTAACTGCCTTATATCTGAAAATGTATCTGGGAATTCCCCTGTTGATTGCAATGACTATTGATAATTAACAGAGAGACCCTAGGGGCCTCTTCTTGGTATCTGCTAGGCAGAAGTCACTCAATGCAGAAATCACAAGTTTAACACACATTCTATAGAAGGTGACATTAAAATGAATATACCAGATTGAACTTTCCTGCCATAACACGTTACTTTAATCCTTCAAATAATTCAAATAATACTTCAATTCCCCCTTTTGGTCTCAACCCACGAGACCAACTCACATAAGACATTTGAAACACAACTACTGTCATTCTTTGCTACTGTGTCTGTCCCCCTACATTAAACCCTTGGGAACAGAACACAACTTTCAATGTCAGTGAAGGAACTATCAGAGTCAGAGCCTGAGTGCCAGAAAGCAGCATCCTTGCGTGTTGTTGAATCATCAGGGCCCCCCCCCCCCCCTCAGCGGAAAACGCCAACAAGGGCAGCTGATAGGGAGGGGGAGATGCGGCCTTTCCTTCAAAGGTGGAACTGATTAATCTGATCAGAGAGAAGTAGACTCCTCTGCTGCCTCGAGAAGTCCCCGAGCCCGCTGACGCCAGCTTCCGAGTCGTCTGCTGTAGGGATGTCCTCCATGGTCCTAGCCGGTGATTTCCTCGCCGCACACTGGCTCCAGTAGTACCAGATGTCCCCCTTTGCTCCTCGGCGGACGACATGAGATGTCATCTGGGTCACTCTGTTGAGGCCGGAGAACCTGGGGTTGAGCCACGTAGGCCTGACGACCTTCAGCCAGACGAACTCCGCTGTGTCGGCCTCCTGCTCCTCGGGTCCCCCTTTTGGCGTCAGAAACCTGTGTGGAGAAATCTGATACCCACCCCTCCAGTCTACGCTCAGGGCTTCTGGGCCCTCAGGTGTTTGACCCACCACTGATAGGCTGCTTGGAGCCTGTTGGTGGGGTGTCTTAAAACAACAGCTGTCTGTGAACAGGTTTTCTAAATTAGTTGCAGACCTCCTCTCTGCCAGTGCCGCTTCAGAATCCTAACACTTGGCCTGTGTCAACAAAATAAATCCCAACATCTTCAGGTGAACTAAATAACATATTTCAATAGCTCTGAATTTCTGACAAGCATCTGTGTTATTATAAATGAAATCCTTGAGATCCTATTTAAAATGTAAATATAATATGAACTGCTAATGTTTCTGGTAAAGAAACACAATAATGTTATGGATGAAAAACAACTAAAAATCAGTGAATGATTTCCTGGTGAGACTGCTTCTACCTGTCAGTGCTTAGATATTATCAAGCTGAAAAAATGAATACAGAAATCCAACATACTGTCATCAAATGTCTTTCTATTATGAATTTAAATTAAATGTACATCCCAATAATGATCTAAACAGTCTATGGCTTTTACTTCTTTACCAGGCTAGTTACAAGATGTTGTCTAAATTAAATTCTATCTCATTACATTACTATGTTTTAACTTAACTGTAATATGTTCTTTCTACATTTCAAACCTCAGTTACTTTAATACCTGTTGAAATATTACAAAATGGTCTTCATTATCACAGTTCACCTTCTCATTCTCATTCTGGAATTACCTCTCTCAGTAGCCCCTTGGCCATTGATTCTGCATCTGTGTTACCTGTTATAACTCAATCAATATTAGAAACACGTCAAAAAAATGTAGGAAACCTCTCATTTCCCTTGGAGCTCCAGAATAATGTGTTAGTCTAAAAACATGCTTGGTTAGTCATTGTTTTAGAATCATGCAGTTGCACTGATCACATGCAGACATTTCATTCACACTCACACTGTCAGTCAGGGTCAAAGGTAATTTGGTCTCAGTCTTTTTGGCCATGTGTCGTGCTCTGCAGAGACTTTAATATTCTACTAGCTGGAGTTGTACTAGTGACATCATTGTGTTGATGTCAACCAATGTAACAAAGTTTTTTCTCGTGTTTGCAGCACCATTTTCTTCAGATGTTTAACAAACAAATTATCAATACACTTTATTAATATACCGCCCCTAGGAAACACAATACCTGACAAATGTTCATGCAAGGCATTCTTAAGTGAACCTGCAGAAAACGGCCTTTTGAATTAATTTTCCAAATTAATCAATAATAATAATAATCCATTTTATCAATTTGTTTACCCTCAGAAGTGAAAATACCTCATAATGTTACATCAGGATGTTAAACTAAGCTTTGGCCAAATCAATCATTATTACTGTTTCAGATCTAACTGGAGGTTGAACAAACAAAACCTTTTTTTTCATCATGCAAACCACTAACATATTTTCCAATTTCAGCATCAGCCTTGTTACTCTAAAATGACATCCTAAATAGGAATATTAGAAATGAAACAAATATTTAATCTTCAGAAATGTTCTTAACAAATGGAGAGTAATGCCATCTCTCTATCTAGTGAATAGCCAACATATTTTAAAAATGTCAGATATACAAAAATAAGCCTAAATACTCTATTACTATCAAAGTCTAAAGCTAGACTTAAGCTGAACAGTTTTTTAATGGACAATTTAATCTAGAAACAAAATAAAACTGGACCTGTGTTCTTGTTATGTGTTCTTCAAAATACATTAGTAAATACCTTGTGAAGTATTCACAATATAACTAACCCTCTCTAGGATATGAAATCCATTCATCTTTAACCAGATACTATTCCCCTATTTATTTTTAGTTCATGATAATAATGGTATAACGTCCACACGTTTACCCATAGCCAGTCACTATGTCAAGATTATCATGTGTGACAAAATAATCAGATGTCTTGTTTGCCAAACAAGGATATTAAACTTTAATCTTTTCAGTATTCCAGACCATCATTAAACAATCAGCCTCCTTTCCTAAACGCTAAGCATATCGTTCTACACCACCTTCTGGTAAACTCTTGCACAGTTATGCCGTAAAATCATTGCATGATTTCTTCAGAGTCTGAACAAACTGAGACCAGCCTGTCTCTTGATCTTGTCATATTGAGAACAGTCAATGATTCATTGTCCTCTTCAGCTGTAGTCAGTGGCAGGGCCCCCAAAAAGCTAGAACCGGCCCTGGTCAGTGGGCTCCAAGGAAACTCTCTCTGGCATTGGGATGTTCTGAGGGGGAAGGGACCTCTGGATCAATGTGATACAATCAGCAGACACACGTTGTCCTTTGTACAGCAGAAATCCCCAAAAACTGCAGTACCTCTTCACACCACTGTTGCCTTGACAACGAGGCACAAGCAAACTGTCAAAACCTCCTCAGAGACGCGTTCTTTGCACAGTTTTTCTGTTTGCAATGAGCAACATTTCACCAACACACTGATTCAGAGTACAACCCAAAGGTGGCGCACAACTATCCAATGCTGCTGTAATCACAGCAAATCAGCTACTGAGAAAAACTCAATGTAAATCTCTCCCCCAGCGGGTTACAAAATAAAACAGCTGAGTGTCTATATGGTCAGGGATGCTGAAACATGTGAATGTTAAACCCATTAATGTTAACAGTCTTCCTATTGTTCCTGACTTCAGTTCTAAGTTAATAGGCAAAACAAAGACACCTTTCTTAACCACTATAGATTCATCTTTTATCTACTTGGTTATTCTATTCTTTTTCAAATTGTTTATCTAAGTTGTGTGTTACAAGCATGGTTAGATTTGTAACAGAATACAAAACTAACTGTATTCAGCGCTATATATTTAAAACAAGTAATCTGACTACAGTTAATGAATATATTTTTGGAACACTTAAAGGAATTATTACAAAATGTAATCTTCATTATTACTAAAGCTGAAACCTAAATAAATCATCACGGAACATTTTTCTGTCCTTATTACTTAATTGTTTCAATAAAAACTAAAAAGCATTGTGAAAACTCCCATTTTTGAGAACATCTCAACACTTTTATTCCATCTAAGCACGAATGTTTATGACAAACTCGTCCTATTAATCCCAAACGGTCTGTAATGGTATCAATTGTGAACTTTCTTAATATTAATTATAAATGCAACGTATGTTCTCTTTAGAACAAAGATAGGATAGTTGCAGCTGAAACTGGTTAATAGCAATTTTCTGTTAACCTAGATAAGCCTGTTGTTCTTACATCTAGTAAATATATTCTTATTTTATGTTACTCATAAAACAATATGACCTTTTCCCGAATATTAGTTAACTTTATATAACATTTACTCTCTCTATACTTCTTCAAACCATCTGACTTTTCTCTCTCTCTTGCTCTCTGCGCCCTGCAGCTGCCGGCCCAAGCTTCTCTCATCAAAACCTCTTTTGTTCTCCAACTGTGTGAGATGGCTTTTAGCCTCTTGCAGCACCTCTGTCATGCTTAAACATTAACAGATTCCCTCTGACAAACTTACAAAAACCTTCTTTCTACTTTCTACTCCTTCTTCATAAACTAAAAAACACCATTGTGGTGAATTGTTTACGTTTTCAGTTTCCTATCTACTTTAAACAACCATCAACTGAGAGTAACTGTATATGATAAATACAACTCCTAAATAACCTTACAATATATATTTCTTCCAGTGAGTTCGTTATTTCATGTCTAACAAATTCTCCTCTTTCCATGTGGTATTCTAGGTGGAAAAATCCACCTATTATATTTAATTTGAATAAAGCCTGAACTTTAATGTACTTCTTATACTCAGTAAATCTCTTTTTACTTTCCCCTAAGGTTACTGTATGTAATATAATTTTCCTTGAAGTATAATTAAGTACAATCCTTAGTTAATGACAAATACCATGAAATTCACAAAGCAATGCAACGGTATCAATCAGTTCTCAAAGACTATGTTTAAATAGCAGCAAATCATTGTTTCTTATTTATTTCAATATATCTACTTCATCAAATCACACATTGATCTGTTAATTTTCAATGTATTTCCTTCCAACTTCAGATCACTAGAGAAAAAAGCAAGCAGACACACTCCGGGCTGCTGCTGCTGCTCTCGAGAGGAAAAAGGGGGGGCTTCCTTCAACAATTAACACTTCTGCTATCCTTTTATTCAATTTTTCTGCTTGAACCCACTGTTCTCGTAAGCTCTTAACTCAAGCTCCTCTCGTTCAAATTCTCCCTTCATTATGACTTCGTATCTATTCGTCTTTGTTACCAGTAAATATTCACAGAAAAAATTCCCCGTACAGTCTATTCAGCTTTTATTGTCCGATGTTTATTCCAACAAGTTTAGCGAGCCTCTCAGCGCGCTTCAACACCGTCTTTCAACGATGTGACGCTGACATGGAGTCGTAACCCAGGCTTACGGAACTCTTTATCATGACGTTTGGCTTTATAGATTCAACCCCCACAGAACAAAGGATTAATGAGGTCCGGTCACTTCAAAATTGCTTTTTGAAGGTTGCGTTACTCTCCTTTGGATTTACTTATAACTCAACTTCGATTCCTATGACCCTAAGAATAGTTATTCAGATTTGTCCCTGGATGGTGTCTGAAAACAGCCACTGAACATCCCCCAACGAGTCTTCAGCCATCTCCTGTCTGAAAAAAGTACGGGACCTTTCACCTTCGTCTTACATACCTCGTTGATTCACTTTTATGTTATATAACTTTCCTACCTATCTAAAATATGTATTTGTATATTCCACCGCAACAACTATGACACCGGAATATGTCTCTGACAACACTACAATTTAGTTTAGCCAATTACAGACCTTCGATAGAAATAGGCTCGTCTGCTCACCTTTCAATTGTAGGATCCACGTTTTAGTTGTCAGAGATTATTCTAGGCCTCTTCTCCGGACCATTCGTCCACTGGCTGCTGATTTTTCCTCTCAAAAACCCTACTCATGACGTCACCACGTCATGACGTCATCACGTCGGCAAAACACCATTTGTTGGGGCAGAATCTCTGCTCCGCGCCGTTCCTATATGAGCGGGTTCTCAAAAGAAGGAAAAATTCAAAGCAGCCAGGATAAGGGTTAAACAATAATCTGCTTTAAAGGCAAAAAACATACAAATACTTCACCTAATCACGAAGCACTCTGCAGAGTACTCCGGGCTCAGGTTCTACCACCGTGTGAGACACGTCTCAGGAACGGCAAGTCAAAAACAAGAGCGCCGATCTTCAAAATGATCACAACATTTATACACAGAGTTCACTTCTGAGCGAGCTAGACAGTGAGTTGGCAGTGTTCCATTGGTCGGTTTCCCTTCTGGGCGGGATCCCAGGTAGTAAGTCAGTTTGTTGATTCCATCTGTTGCTTCACAGTGTATGTGTGTGTGTGTGTGTTTCTGTCCCTCTGCCCTCAGGCAGATCCCCCAATCAATGATTTGGAGTCATGACAGAGGACTATTTGACAGGACACATACTCATTCCCCCTAAACATCTTCAACACACACAAACATCCTATCATGTATCTTTAACAGAAGTTAATTATTCTTATCGCTTAATGGCTTCCCTGAACTTCCCTTCACCCCAAAGTCAGCTTACTAGGAATGAATACATTTTATTGATAAGCTCAAAAGGACCTTTATCTTGTTTACTGCTGGGTGACCCAAGTCTCAAGGCCTCTTTTGGGGTCTGTAGGAGATAAATCATTAATTCTACAAGACTTTAACTGCCTTATATCTGAAAATGTATCCGGGAATTCCCCTGTTGATTGCAAGGACTATTGATAATTAACAGAGAGACCCTAGGGGCCTCTTCTTGGTATCTGCTAGGCAGAAGTCACTCAATGCAGAAATCACAAGTTTAACACACATTCTATATAAGGTGACATTAAAATGAATTTACCAGATTGAACTTTCCTGCCATAACACGTTACTTTAATCCTTCAAATAATTAAAATAATACTTCAATTTACACGTGTCTGATATAGCGGATATTTGTTAAAATCCATATGTCACGGATAGGATCATATTCTGTGCTAAATAAGAGACATGTACCGGTAATCATTTACAAATATCACCATGTTTTTATTTAACAAAATAATGTTGTTTAATTCACGTAGGTGTAAGTACAAAACCATCGCTATGTTTTTTCATCAGGAAATGCAGCCCGGCTCAAACAAACGATTTTCAATCATCATCCTCACGATCATTTAATGTATCATATGTTTGCGAATTGAAATGAACGCACTAATACATGTAGGTTAATCCACGTGAGTTTACAACAACAAAAATAATCGCTTTGTTTTTATATCACATCCGACCGGAGGAAAATGCAGCACGGCTCTCACTACCGATAATCCTAATCCCACGGGCAAACAATAATATGTACAGTGTTAATAGTTTACTGTATTATTAGTGTCTAATATTACTGTTATAACAATCACACATTGAGTTGTTAAAATCAGACCGTTGTTTTTTTTTAAACAGTCTGAATGAAACGGCAGCTCTCAGGTGATCAGGACAGGTGTGTGTTTACCAGTGTTGGGACTAACGTGTTACAAACTAACGCACACAACTACCTTTTGCGGTAACTAATAACGTTACTAGTTAACTATTCCCATTCAGTAATGCCGTTATAGTTACTGTGATTTAAATGGGTGCGTTACTGCGTTACATTATGTGATCCAACTGAACCAAATGTCCCTGCGGATGTAATTTACAGGCGAATACAGCGATGTCCTCTCACAGTACCATGGAAAAGTGAAAGTGACCAGAGAGGAGTGATGATTGGTTAACGCGGGGTAACATTTCAGGGTAAGCCAACCAGAGACAGAGTTGGGCGGGTCTTGCCTTATGGGGAAAATACACAGACACACAAACACTTGCTAACACACACACATACACAGCAAAGCCCACCACCAGCACGCACACACTATGGCAGATGCAAGTATCTGCGAGAGCAGCAGCGCATTTACAACTTGGAGATATAACCACTATTTTCAATTTGTGGGGATAAAGGACGCACAAAATATTACGGTCAAATGTAAACTGTGTGCAGGACAGAAAGCATTGTCCACATCGAATAACAGCAATGCCGATCTCCTGAAGTCGCCAAAGACCCCACCGTCTCAACCACCGGCAGTGACCCAGATAGAGCAACACCATCTAAACAGCAAAAAACGATTTTTTTTAAATCGCCACATGTCACCAAGAGTCAACTAAACAGATTGATTGCTGAAAATAGTTTTTTTGTCTTCAGTGTCAGTCTGACCGTTTATTATTTATCTAATTGTTACTGCCAAAAGAGTGTAATTCTTGTTTAATTGTTACACTGCCAAAATAGTGTAGTTGTTGTTAATGTGATTGACATTATTCACCCACGGATCTATGGGTTTGGGTATTGTTCTGCACGGACATTTTAGTGAACCGGACTTCCTGTTTCCGCCGGTCTTCGCTTCCCGGGCATGAAGTTGTTTACAATGGTTTTCAGATGCTAAATAAAAGTCTAGCTTGTACCTTTGATACCCCGCCTCCGACTCCCATCCCTCGGCACCACAACACTGCCAAAAGAGTGTAGTCAGGGCCGTGGGAAGTAGGGGTGCTGAGGGTGCTGCAGCACCCCCTGGTGGAGGACAGGGGATCTGCACTTCAACAAGATTAAATGCAAATATAATACAAAAAAAACCGAATTTTCAGCCTTGATGTAACAACATTCATAATTAAGTAAAGATAACGCCCTTTTCACCCCGGTTACATTTTCCATTTGGCCTGTACGATGGGCGCTGTAAGTGATGAAAGTGGGGAATGTTGGCTTATCAGGCGCCCAGCTCATAGCCAAAGTGCGAGAGAGAGAGAGAGAGAGAGAGAGAGAGAGATAGATAGATAGATAGAGAGAGGGGGTGCACCGGTACCGGCGGGGATTGTTGTTAGCTTCTGCTGCGCTAACGGATATAAGAAGCTGTTTCTACAATAATGTGAAGGGAGTGTTCTGTCCTTTCAGACTGAGAGGCTCAGTGAGGTAAAGGACTCTGAGTGTTCAGATAGTTCACTTTAGTCCAAGTTATCTCAGTGGATCTCAAACGTTTTGATCACAATTTACGTAAGCAAATATTTCAAAGGGACATTTTTATAATTATTAGGATATAGAAAAACAGGTTTGAAATCATTCCAATGTATTCTATAGGACAGTAGACCAAAAAAATTGTTTAAAACTGGAGAGATTTAAAAATATGCATAAATAAATAAATGTTAACTGATAAAATAAGATATGAATGAACCACAAAAATAAAACAAGTTAGCCTACATTTATTTGTTATTGGCTATGGTAGGTTATTGGTTATGTTCACATACAAACCGATCTTTTTCACGTGGGTGTTTAGAGTTGTATCCCCTAGATCAGTCTCTAGTAATTGGGTGCTCAAAGTGCACCAGATTGAAGTATTTTACTTTAAAATGTTACAAAAAATCTTCCTGGGGGGACACCCCCGGACCCCCTTAGAGGATGTGAAGTCCACCCCCCAATTAAAACATGTTCATGCAATACTAAATACATTTGAAGCCTTTTTATATAAGCTGTCCACCATATCAATACGTTTCTCTTTTTGTAGTGTATTGGTCTTTTGTGGAGGCTTTTCATTGCCAGCTAAAATCTTGCCTAGCGCAGCAAATTGGTCAGAACCAGCCCTGGTGTCATCCCCACAGCACCCCCTATTTGAAACATGTTCCCACGGCTATGAGTGTAGTTGTTTTTATTTCATATTGCACTACTTAGAACTTGATTGTTGAGGCTACAATAAAGATGCCTGCTTTATTGTTATTGCACAGATTACAGGTACTCAGACAACGAAATGCAGTTTAGCTTCTAACGGTGCAACAAGCAGTAAAGTGAAAAGTAATGTACACAATCTTCAGAATAAAATATAGAATTAATTGAATGATGAATAAACAGTGAGGGGTATGAATACACTGGATATACACAGCAGCCTGTGAGCAGTATTAACAGTGTGTATGAATATGCTAAGATATATAAAGTATGAAAACGGTAAGCAGTGCAAGTATAGCATACATGCCAACCTTTCCAAATCCAAAAGAGGTAGGTTTGCGCGTGGCAAATGTGCACGCCCAAATTAGGTAATCAGAAGAAATGGAACCCCAGTAATCACATGTATAAACCATGTATTTAAAATATATTGCATAATTTTATGCATTTTTCAGAAAAAGTGTTAGTTTGGTAAACAGTGACATCAACGACATGTCTGGTCTGTAAAATGCCCGAAAAGTAAAAGAATGGGAGATAAATATCCCAAAGTTTCCACATTTTATTATATTTTTAATGTGTTTCTGGTCCTCTTTCAGTTGAGACAGTGTAGATGAAGGATGTGTCAGGATTAGGGATGTGCATCTCCATCACTGAGGCCGATGCGATGCGCATCTCGATACGTTACCACGATACGATACATTAACGATACATTTGAAACACCAGGCGATGCGATACGATACGATTCACCCCTGTTGCGATACAGTTCGATACGATTTGATTCAACATTATGCGATTCGGGGCGATACGATGCGATTCAACACGATGCAAAAATAATGATACTTCAATATGGTACGACAGAGGATTTTTGTTTTATTCCTTATATGCAGCAAATCATACATTAACAAAAAAGTGCTTTACATATTTGGTACTGCACATCCCATCATGCCGTTTATTTTTTTACCTTTAAAAGCTCTCCAGAGTACAATTGTATAACACCTCACAGTTAAACAATGTAAGGATGCATTGCTCATGATTAACAATGTGCAAATAACAGCTACCATAGAGCAATGCCCATACAGCTGCCAGCCTGATGTGCTTAACACTCAGAGGCTAACACACCAGTGAGCAGAAAGCATTGGTTTCTATCTGAACAATAAAGAAAACAAATAACCTTTCACAAACAGGTATTTCATAACTGCTTACAGTAAGGAAGACATTTAAATTATTATTGGCCGTCACAGGCTGCTGTAAGCTAAACACCTCTCTCTGACAGAACACCTCACTGAGTGATTTAACTCATATGTCTCTTTCAGGTTTCTCTTTTCAGCCGCAGACCCCATGTCGCCTCTTTATGTGCGTCGCTAAGTTCCTCGTACTACTTGTGTACTTTAAAGCGGCTCGGCATCGTTAACAATTTGCGAGTGATTTTTCAAGTTGACCGTCTGTAGTAATAGTGCCGCGCACATATACCATCAGGACGTTACTGATGGGGTGCGGCTGCGGAGTGATACTGTGTGTATGCAAGTCCGCATCTAGGACGGATCTATGTATCATGGCTTCAGACCTGTTAAGTAATAAAGATACCTCATACAAAGGTCTACGGATACCTTATTACTCTCCATGACCTGCGGTCAACTATATAACATAAATTACTATTACACCGTCTTTCTTGTACAATCCGAAGTGTTGCCAAACGTTTGATTTGTAGGTATTTTTCGCTGCGCTGTGTTTCTCTTTCTGCTCAACTTCCGTGTGTGTTGATAACTGAGACTCTCGTTCTCCGTAGTGGCGAAGCAAATATCAAAGATCGTCTCTGCTGAACGTTGACAAGATAAGGGGATTTTATATGAATGAATCGGTTTTTTTCCGATGCAAAGACGCTACGCAATCGATGCATCGCGAGTTCAACCCAAACTGTAGCCGATGTGCACTCTTTCAACCGGTACACTCGCATCTTGAACGTTTATGCCGGTGCACCGATGCGAATCGGTGAATCTTAACATCTCTAGTCAGGATGTAGAACTCTTGTGTGAACATTGGATAAAGCCAGGTTCATATTCTTGTTTCATGTTGTTGACATATTAGAGTCAAAGGTTTGCACAGAGCGAAATATCTTTGTGTTGCGCCATAAATCAGAAAATACTGCGTAAAAAAAGTCATTTCCTGCATTTTTATACTGATAAAGTGTGATATAAATAATGTACAGGCTTTCAGATTGCTGTAGTTCACTAAACACATTAACGACATGTTTGGTGTTGAAAATGTCAGAAAAAGTGAAAGAATGGGAGATAAATATCCCCAAATCTCAAAATTGCATTATATTTTGTGTGTGTGTGTGGTCCTCTTTCAGTTGAGACACTGTAGGATGCTTCCGGAAAAGACCAAACACTGGATGTCTTTCAGTCGCCAACATGTGTTTTCAAGACACTGATATTAACGGGGAAATCCTGCAGGACTCAAATGAAAGGCAGCGTTACCCCCGGTCTGCACGTTGTTTCTCTTTCAGAAACACAGAGGACTACTGTTTGTATGATGCTATCACGCTGCAAACGATCTCCACCAAAAGTCGAGTCCAGTGTCTATGGAGTGTCATTTTTATTTGTTATAGTTTGGGAAGATTGAAAATCGGTAGGGAAAGCCAGCTAAGTTGGTAAGCAGTAGAGACATGTCAAAAGCGGTCGACTACCGCCCAAATCGGTAGGGTTGGCTTGTAGTATAGTATAAAATATATGGATATTAATTTCATGATAAACATTGTGGAACAATGATGAAAAATTTGAATGGAAGTGGCGACGTAAAACTGACACAAAACAACAACAAACTTTTGCCGAGCCAATGGAGAGTTTCATCAGCAGTGGGTACAAACCACCAATGAGCGCTCAGCTCGAGATACCAGCGAGTCGAGAGAGTGAATTATATCTGCATTTTCTCTTTTGAGAAGCCCCCACCCCCCATGTTGCAAACTCTTTGTTTAAAGCTAATTGACCATCGGAATGTCTGGAGTAAGTCTCCCAAGCATACTTGTCAACCCTCCCGATTTTCGCGGGAGACTCCCGATTTCATTGCCCTCTCCCGGTTTCCTCCCGGGGTCATATTTCTCCCGCATTTCTCCCGATTTCTGACAAAATCAGATTTACACACGACTGTTTCCACTCGGACTTTAATACAGCTACACCATTGTTTGGTTTCCATGGTAACACGTCTCTTTAGTAGCGCGCGCAACTCAAAGTCTGAGAGGGTACGGCAGATATTCACAGAAAACAGAACAAGAATCGACAACTACTCTGCTCTCTACTCACTCCTTTCCTGTAAAATACAGATCCAGCCCACACATATGCTCCATCAAGGCAGTGCACTTACAACTACAATAAGCATGTTAATGTTAATCTAACAGCTCCGGCGATCCGTCTAGCACCCCACCCCCCCCAATTTTGCATTTTGAAATGCTCCCGATTTCTGAGGTCTAAAAGTTGGCAAGTATGCTCCCAAGGGGGATGCTCACATTCCACAGCTCCCCCCCCCTCCTCTGATCTCCCAACCCCCAGTCTGTAGGTTTGTGTTCGCTGCAGCATGTCTGTTCGGCCCCGCCCCCCGCACACAGAGAGACACAGGAAGATCGCTCTTCTGGAGTGAAGAGAGCGGAAATAATGATATTGCAAGTTAGAAACGTAAGATGCATTTTGACAGACAAGATGGCCAGTCCGCCACTGCACCCAGCCCAGCCCACGTAAACTGTCAACGGGGGAGCCTCGCTGCTGGGGGAACGGTGGACCTAGTGTCCCGACCGGAGTGGGAATAATAATAATAATAATAATAATAATCCATGCATTTTATCCATTAATTTCCCCAACATTGTGTTAAAAAAAACCACACATTTAATCCATGTTGGTGTACTACAACTACAAAAAGCATCGGTTTGTTTTCTGATCAGGAAATGCAGACCGGCTCAAACAAACGATTTTTAAATCATCTTCCTCACGATCATTTAATGTATCATATGTTCGCCGAATTGACATGAAAGCACTAATAAATGTAGTTTCATCCACTTGAGTTTACAACTACAAAAATAATCGATTTGTTTTTATATCACATCCTACGGGAGGAAATTCAGCAGCTCTCACTACCGATTTTTAATCCTAATTTAATCACCACGATCATTTATGTTTATGTTCCCCGAATTGACATGAAAGCACTGACAAATATGAATATACTGTAGTCAACTTCATTAAAACGTTATTAACGTACCTAAACTCAGTAATTCACCATTTCTACGCATGACAACAAACTTTGTCCGTGTTTGGTTCTCTTGCCGCACAGTGAAGCGTTCCCGCATTGACGTCACTTCCGGCTTCCCCCAAAACTTCAAAATGAGTCGAAGGAATTTCCCCGCAATGTTCGAAATTATTGATATTTATCGGAACGGTATCGCACCTTCTTTTTTAAACTGACGGTTCGAGATGACTAGTAGCCCAATATTTCATTGCACAACAGTTGTTGGGATGCTGTCAAAGGCTCTTTAAACTGTCGCACTTTCTGTTGTTTCTATCGCGCATTGCCGGTATGAAAGGGTCTGTGCCGGAAATATCAAACATTTAATAAAAGTGAAAAACAATGAACAAGACTAAACGTATTAATAATAATTAATTATATTTATTCCGTTTGGATGTAGGATTTTTGACTTTGTTTAGAGCAGCAGTGATCTTCACTAGAGAGCTAAGCGCTGTCAGACCGGACCTAACCCTGAAAAGTATTATCATCTGAAATTAATCATTATGTTATTCATATTAAATACATATTGTATTTTTACAATTTGTATTTAGAAATACTCTGTTGTAATTATTGATGCATAAATGTCTTCATCCATTCAATGTGGCATCTGCTATAATGGGGTTAATGTATGATATTACTTAATAATACAATACATTATAACATATGATATGATAATTATATTTTAGTTTTATTCATTTCTTATTTCATAGTTTCTTATTATTATTATTTTTATCGCTCATCTTATTTTGGATTTTATTAATCTGTGTGAATCTGTGCTATCCTGTTTTTCACTCTTACCCTGTTGCTGTTTGAACGACTGAATTTCCCCACGGGGATTAATAAAGGTCCATCTTATCTTATCTTAATGTATACATTGATTTACTTCAATCTACTGTACCCCAACAATATTACAAAAAATATACTGCATAAAGCAAACTATATACTTTATTTGATCTAAAATATTGATGTTTTTTCATTATAGTAGCCTGTGAAAACCATAACAAATAAGAGATTAAATGCTACAGTATTCAGCAAACACAACTGCAGAGCTGCAAACATTGCAAACAGAATAAGTTCTACAACACCCAGTTGTCTTTGTGTATTTGTGAATGAAGCGCCATCTCATGGTTCAATCCTGTAATTGAACAAATGGGGAAAATTTGGCAACGCCCTCTAACAATTTGGCAACACCCCCAGCCACTGAGATCCGCTGGGCTTTTGACTGGGACACACCCATGTGAGTCCTATCTGGAGTGCTACATCTGTAACTCAACTGCAAAGTATTCAGCTGAAGCCACATCTTGTTCAACTTCCCCACAGCATTTGTCAAACAGCAGAATTCGTTTTACCTTTCTTGGTCACGAGTTGCTCCTGTTCTGCCATCTTCGCTCGCGCTGAACTCACACAACTATTGTCGCTCACAGCCTGGCCGAGGGGGCTTTTAGGGAGGGGCGAAAGCGCACGCAGCAAAATAATCGTTTTATTTCGATTACGTTGCTAAAGAGATTAAAATACGATTAATTGCACAGCCCTACAACACACGATCCGAAGCAGAACCAAAGACACAGAGGGATGAACAGCAGTTTGTTGGCAGAAAATGAAATGGCTTCGCTACGCAAAAGAGGATCCGAAAGGGATTCAGTTCAAATATGAGCTGTCCGACCAAACTGCAAGTCGGAAAGCAGGAGACCAGAGGTGCTCATGCAATTGAACCAAAGAAGATGCACACAGGTCCACCTGGGATCACTGCTGTGAAAAAGTAAAACGTACTCACACAAATGGGAGTATCCCTCACTCCTATGTGGACTTCTACCAGTCTTTGCAAGTCATTCAGGCAGAGTAGGCTAGTATGTCGTTTCAAATCAATCTGAAACGTACATGATCTGCATGAAATATGCTGTTGCTGTATTTGGAGCAAGGTCCTAAAGTCTTTTTTGATTTGCCAAACAGTTATTTGGACAGATTTAATGTAATGTATTGTTATTCAGTGAACTAATGTGATATTGATATTTTATATGATCACAATGGACTCTGTAGCCTATTTTCAATTGGTTATTTGGGGAAATGGCTAAACAATTAACTATTTGGCAAAATGGTTATTAACCTGTTTTTTTAAAATAATTACATTCAATGAACTAATATGATATAAGGATATTTGTATATGATATTGTTATTATAACAATTGATTACTATTACTTTTTAACTCATAAATGTAATTTAAAATAAAAACAATAAACGTGGCTTGATATTGAGTAAGAACATGTTTTTATGAACCCCACAGCTTCCGGTCTTCCAAGACCCGACCGGACAAAAAGATGCGTTGCAGGCACGAAACACACTACCAATAGAAATACATTGCTTTTAAAAACGTTCTGTGTGACACGAAAAAAAGGGGAAAATCGTGTTGGTGAACACGAATCAATAGATTAAATGTCGTGACTATCATGGCCGTATCCACCATTGAGGTCACCGAGGTCCGGACCTCGGTAATATTTTTCGAGCTGTGTAAAAAACTTGTGAAATAATTGCACTAAACGGGGTTCTTTGCAGTACTTCCATTTACTGACGATGCATAACTACGTAGCCTCGATTAAAGCAAACAGAAGAAGACGACATGTATCAACAAACCACCACCGCAGCCCGGACTTGTATCGGAGCAGCGAAGGAATGATGAAGTATTTGAGATCTGAGTCCTGCGGGCTGCTTGTGTTTCTGTTCCTCAGAGGACATCATATGACCTGCAGATCCTGTGTGAATGCTCTACGTTAGTCAGTGGACATCCGACAACATGCACAGTAACTTATATTGCAGCTATAGGCTATACTTTGGTTTAAATTGCGTGAATAAACTAGCTAGAGAGCTAAAGTTAATTACGTTCATCCAATGTCAGAAGGATTACCTTTTAACAAACCTTGTAATGCTTTTCTTTCATTTCAATTGGAGTAAAACATTGAAGATATAACATTGTATTGTTTTATTTTTACACTGACTCAGATATAATGAAAAGACTACGTCAGTTGAAGCTCAGCTTTAGTAATGAAGAGTCAGAACAGGCAGAGAGAGAAAGAGAGAGAGAGAAAGTGATTGAAGTCAGGGAGGAACTGCAGGTACAGTCACACACAAGAATGTAGGCTTAATAACCCCATCTATTTATCTATCTATCCATCTATAACAATAGTCTTCATTTACAATAGGCATAATTTTTAAACAACATACATCTATTGCAGTTATGATGTCATAATAACATACAATTGTATAAAACACAATTTGCTTACATCTTTGTTCCCTTTTGAGAATCAAACAAAACAGATTTAAATACAAAAAAGAATGCAAACAGGGGAAATGAACTAAATGGCTTGATTGCTTTTAATTCACTGGCAGGAGCGACAAGTGAGAAGGAGCAAAAAGTGAACAACGAGGGAGAGATTGAACAAAGAGAAAGAGTAGAGTTCTGTTCCAGTCCCGTCTCAAAACCCACCTCTTCAACTCTGCTTATCCTTAAACCCGCCCCTCCCCCCTCTGAACCAACATCCTCCTGACTGCTTTTCTGTTTTTGTTTTGTTTTTTGTTTTTGTTTGTGTTTTTGTTCTTGTTTTGTTTGTCGACCTGACTCATAATGTAAAGCGTCTTTGGGTCTAGAAAAGCGCTATATAAATCCCATTTATTATTAGAGAGAGTAATGAACAGGAAGAAGACAGAGAGACTCAAGAAGATGGAAGAGAGGCTGCAGGTTATTGAAAGGAGAGAGACATGGAAAATGAATGTTAACAATGTTTTGTGATCATTTTAGCCTCTTCTGCATGTCCAGATCATTAATAGTAACAATCAACTGATTCTTATGCATTACACTTTCAAAAATAATTTATGCTGACATTGTCAGCCCACTGACATGGTTTGAAATCAATATATTGTCCAATGTGTAACCCCCCACAGGACTTAAAAAGCACCTAACTAGATCATGAAAATCCAAAAGATCTCGGTGGGTGTCCCCCGAACCCCCCTAACATATTTGGACCTCGGTATTTAGGAAATCCTGGATACGGCCCTGGTGACTATAACACGCAATGTCATGAGACTGGGTTGGCATTCTTGCATGTGTGACCTTCATCTAAAGCTCCATAATAGCCAAGCAAGTTGCAGAGTCAGGTATTCACTTTCAGTAGGTTTATTAATACAAACAATCCATTTCACATTTTCACAATGTTTCAACATTTGAATTTGAAATGTTAATTATAGCCTCTTTAAGGAAAACGTAGGGAAGTATAGTTGAGACACTAGCATTTTTACAAGAGCAAAACAAATGGATTAGGATAATTCATGTAAAGTTTTCCAATTACAAACATTGTTTTATAGTGTATGGGTTTGAATTGGCGCAAGAAATCGAATTTAGCTTGTAGAGCAGAAAGGTATGCACATTTCTGTCTTCAAAGAAAGTCAGAGAAATGAGACTGTGCCACCTTCTTCAAAGTGCTATGCACCGACCCACACAGTTAGCACGACCACCTTTATGTTATCTGCAGGTACAGTCGCCACAGCACCCTTGTTAACCACCCACTGAAACCACAAATAGGCACCTCGGCAGACATGGAAGCACATCAACTGGTCCTTTTGTTCTTTCTCAGCAAACCAAGGAGACCTGGGTTCTCTGCAAAGTTCACATTTGCATTTTGCAGAGCAGGGTCCACTGCTTTCATTTCACCATCCCCATTGCTTCTCTGGAGGCTGGAAAGTGTGTGTGCACAAACTTGAGGCTGTCGGATCAGTACATTGTCTTCCAAGAAAAAATATGCCCCATTTTAACCTAAAAACCTACACTATTTAGGATGTCTTTGATTGGTTTTATGCAACAATGCGTTAAAATACCTTTATAGTTTCAGGATTAACTGTGCTTTTTGCTTTCCTCTCAAAAACCAATGCAAATAATGTAGAGTAATCCAATAAGGAATTATTTTTTGACGTGCAAACAGCATAGCTCTGAATGGCAATGCATGTATTTTGGTCAGTGGTCGGTTGGTCAACAAAGAAGGCGGATACATTTAGTCCAGACTGAAATATCTCCAAAACGATTGGATGGATTGCCATGCATTGATACCGACATTCATGGTCACCAGAGGCTGAATCCTTATGACAATAGTGATCCCCTCACTAATTCTTTAGTGCTTTCTTGTTTCAGAGTAAAACATGAAACTGAAATATCTCCAAAAACTTTGGACATATTGCCATATGTTGGTTCAGACATTCATGATCACCAGAGGATGAATGCTAACAACTTATGACCCTGACTTTTCTTGTAGTGCACTGGGTTTCAACAAGGGGTCTGACACCTGGGGTTCTATGTGACAAATGTTTTACTGTTAACCATAAGTCATTGTGCAATCACATGAGCTGGCTAACCTAGGCTAATCTAATGTGCACCATCCATAATATGGCAAATAACTGCATATCATTAGGTATTAGTATTTTGTCAAATACTTTGACTTACATTTTTCTTTAAAATGAACAACATTCCCATAAGTCTTGGCTTTAGTTTGTGTTTCGTGCTTATTAGGAACTGTTGTCATGCAATCACACTAAACTAGTAAACAGGGTAAAAAAGTATACACCCTAGAAACATCAAACTACTAGCTTTATCATTGTGTTAGCATGCTGATGTTAACATTTAGCTCAAAACACCACTATGTCTAAGTCCAGCCTCACATAGAGTTGTAGGACATGCACCTAACCCACACCCACATTTTGCATTTCAACAACAGCAAATTCACGTTTTTTGTGGTTGCAATTCAGTTAAATTGTTATTAACTTAACAAATAACATGAACCAATGAATATCAGTGTTACTGGAATATTCAAAAGGGAGAACAAATAAATGTTTCAGCAACAAGTGGGATTTGATAATGATATGTCATTTAAATACATTATAGATATACGCTCCTTCACTTCACTGACAAAATAGTGAAGTGAAGTGTGAAGATTAGAAAAATAGGACAATTTGCAAAAAAATATGCACTGTGGGGGTTACGCCACTGAGCTAATAATCTGGCACTCTTTTTTTGTGTTCTTTCATACAACACTGAGCATTGTACTCCCGGCGCTCAAGCAGATGAAATACTGAGTGAAATATTGCAGGAATCCGTGCAAGACAGGTGGCTCATTATCCAATCAATCAATCAATCAATCAATCAATGTTTATTTATATAGCCCAATATCACAAATGTTACATTTGTCTCAGTGGACTTCAGAGTTTGTACAGAATATCAGTATGACAATACGACACCCTCTGTCCTTAGACCCTCACATCGTACAAGGAAAAACTTCCAGAGAAAACCCCACAGTTTAAAGGGAAAAATGGGAGAAACTTCAGGGAGAGCAACAGAGGAGGGATCCCTCTCCCAGGACGGAGAGACGTGCAATAGATGCCGTGTGTAAATTGAAAAGATAATACATTTGTAACATCGATCCACATCATCAACAAAAATGGAGAGAGAAAAAACGACCACCAAGGCTTTTGACATGAGGCAACACCTCCTCCGCAGAGATTTCTTACTGTATGTAATTAGTGGCAAGGGCAGGGTAAGAAAATCTTAATGATGCATGTTTCTTTTCTCCCCATTTTGAACCCCCTTATCGGAGCACAAGTTGACTTTCTAACTTCAAAAGTAAAAGGTTGTAAATATGAAAAATCGTCCTTGGAGCTTTGCAGACACTATGTAAAAATGTCACCATATAAAATACTTTCTACCAGTGCACACTTAGTATCTTTATTAAGTGGGAGAAAACAAATGAGGATGGATTGCCTAAGAGAGATGTGAAACTGTGGGAATATTTGTGTTTCATTACGATTAATGAGCGGTGATTCTCATGTAAATTGGAGGTACGTTAATAAGGGGAGTAAGGTTTGTTAAAAGGAACCTGGGTTTTCATCTGGACGATTGTAGTTAACCCAGATACAGTCCGGCGTTTGATGGCCGGCTGTTAGCTCTGCAAGGGAAAAAAACATTTATCCGGCCCGCAGCTCACAGCCAAAGTGCGAGCGAGCGAGAGGGCGCACCGGTACTGGGGCTGTTGTTATTAGCATCTGGTGCTAGCTGCGCTAACAGATATAAGAAGAAAATGTTTCTACAACAATGGTGGAGGAGAGCTCTCTCCTGTCAGACTGAGAGGCTGATAACTACAGCTCAGTGAGGTAAAGGACTCTGACCCCTAGATTCCACCGGGTCTGTCTGCGCCACGTTACGGCCGCGTTACGGCTGCCCCGCGGCGTTCACAGCGATCGCGGCCAATGTAGTCAATGGGTGCTATTCAGTGTTGGGCAAGTTACTTCCAAAATGTAAAATATTACATATTACTCATTACTCTCTTTTGAAAGTAATAAGTTACATTACAATATTACTGTCTCTGAAATGTAATGAGTTACACTACTTTAGTTACTTTTTAGTTACTTTCACCAAAATAACCGCAAAAGAATAGCTAGGTATTTTAAATGCTAAAATGTAGTTTAGTGCAGCTCATTATGCATCCAGTGAAGGGCGATGTGGTAGCATAACAACTGTGTAGGCCCTTAAGGCTACTAACAAATTGTATTACAGGGCTTCGTTGAATACTCGATTCTGATTGTAAATTCTTAACATGTGACATGTTGTTAATACAGCAGTACAGACCGCTGTCAAGGACTATAATGAAGGTTAACATATTGTAAATCAAGGCAAATATTATTTAAACCATGCTCATGGTTTGAAATGGCAAACATTGAAAGGCAAAAGTATTATTAAAACCATGTAGCCTACTACATCATCACCTTGGTCCCATCATATACGATGGGAAGAGAATATTTACTGTGCTTGAAAACTGGTATCACATCATTATGTGAGGTTGACTTTGTGACCTGGAGAACATTTCAGCTGCAACATCAGCTCGTTGATAATAAGCTTGGGATATGAGATATTTTTGTAGCCATTCGTGGTGAAGGCATCTGTGCTATTGTCATACTTGCCAACCTTTAGACCTCAGAAATCGGGAGCATTTCAAAATGCAAAATTGGAGGGGGGGGGGGGGGGGCGGTGCTAGTGGATCGCCGGAGCTGTTAGATTAACATTAACATGCTTATTGTAGTTGTAAGTGCACTGCCTTGCGGCCTGTAGCACCATCCTTGATGGAGCATATGTGTGGGTTGGACCTGTATTTTACAGGAAAGGAGTGAGCAGAGAGTAGAGTAGTTGTTGATTCTTGTTCTGTTTTCTGTGAATATCTGCCTCACCCTCTTAGACTCTGAGTTGCGCGCGCTACTAAAGAGACGTGTTACCATGGAAACCAAACAATGGTGTAGCTGTATTAAAGTCGGAGTGGAAACAGTCGTGTTTAAATCAGATTTTGTCAGAAATCGGGAGAAATGCGGGAGAAATATGACCCCGGGAGGAAACCGGGAGAGGGCAATGAAATCGGGAGTCTCCCGCGAAAATCGGGAGGGTTGACAAGTATGGCTATTGTATGCATTATTTTTGACCCAACATTTCTACAGGCATGTCAGAATATGGTACTATTTTCACATGAATATTCTAGCCATTGTCTATTTTTATAACACAAGCTGCAAAATGACCGCCTTACCCCACTGTACAGGCGGGTAGTTGTTTAGATATACCTGGCACCTGCGGGCCGCAGAGGGGCGGCGTAGTTTCGGGCGACGAAGACTGCTGCTCCGGGGCTGGTGAGTCAGGCGGGAGTAAGCTAGTGTCCACAACGGAGGGTAACGTGATGTCCGCATCTGACCTGTTGCTACTGTCTGCAGTAGATGCAGTGTTGCTGGCGTTTAGTGATGGTTGCTTTAACCATTTTCGTATAAATGATTATCCACAGATCAGATGTGTGTCACTGCTGTGGAAGCAATTTGGAAATGATGCATGCGCAGCGGAGCAGGTCACGCGCACCTGACACAATTTGTTGTTTGTATTTTTCGCTACGTTCTCTTTTTTGAATGGTTGCATAACGTTCAACTTCCCCGAAGATCTCGACGCGAAGCCTGAAGGGTAAACACCAGGTTTACTAATCGACCCGCACAATTTGTCCGGTGTCGGAATGTCTCGCTATGTTAATACATTTCTTAAAAAACAAAACACCATTTAATTTCGGGTTAAAATGTGTTGTAACTGCGTTACTGAGCATTGTAACGGGTAATATATTACCCACATTTCATTAGTAATGCGTTACATTACTTCGTTACAGCAAAAAGTAATATATTACTGTAACTCCGTTACTTTTGTAACGCGTTACACCCAACACTGGTGCTATTCCACCGGACGCGCCGCGTTACGGCTTGAAGCGTCCCAGAAGCGTCTCGGCACTGGGCTCCGCAAAAAATAGGATGCAAGTCTATTTTTGACGCGATGCGTTGCATAGCGCCGGGCAGGAAGTGGACCGGTCAGAGCATCCAATCAATCCCCAAAATAAACTAATTTTGCAGACCCTATCCCTCTGTAGTCTTTCAAGTAGGAGGAGAAATGCCAGCGTTTCCTCCGGTTTACAGGCACTGTGTAAATTATATATATAGAATAATTATGATGATGAATGCATTTTTTTACCACTAAAATACAGCAACACATCTTTGATTCATGTAATTCGTAACTGGAATATTACAATTATTATTAAATTTGTCTGCACAAAGTAGCCTCTCCAGGACATATGCCCAAATCAACAAAAACTGCGAGTCGGCACGCAAGACGCTCCGCTTCTGAAACGCACCCGGTGGGTTATGACGCTCGAGGAGGTCGGACGAAAACCGCGCCGCAGCCGTGACGCGGCATAGACGGACCCTGTGGAATCCCGGGGTAAGTGTTCAGATAGTTAACTTTAGTCTAAGTCATCTCAGTGGGTCGCAAACCTTTTGATCAAAATTTATGTAAACAAATATTTAGCTAAAATCTCGCCTAGGGCAGCAAATTAGCTAGAACCGGCCCTGCTTGGCAGGCTTATAGCAAAAAAATAGAACCTCCTACAGCTTATAATGAGTGACCAAGCTCTGTTTCACAGATGTCTTTCGGGTAAGTTATTGATTAACGCATGGATGGTATTGGAAAGCACATGTCAGAACATCCAACTTTATTGTTTATTGGCAGTATAGGTTCTTTAACAAGGTATTGCTGTAGGTCTTAATAAACGTATTAAACTGTTACATATAAGTGCAAATATACCTTGAAATAATGTGTCTGGAGGACAGCTAGCTATACTACTTATGACACATATTTTGTTCTGGCAGCAACATACAGTATCTAACTTACTAAGAGTATTGAAAGAGAATGTTTTATTTCCATTCAGACATTTTAAATCCAACGTGTGAAGGACAGCATTACGTTTTCATAGTTCCAATAGGGCATCAACGCACGAAGACAGGTGAGAAAGACACCCATTATCCAGAGACTTGAAACTGAAGTGTGACAATGACACTTCTCTGTTCAACAACACCTGTTATAAGCCGTTTCTTAAACACCCCTGCATGAATCATGGATTCAAATTATATTCTGCCTCCAGCAATGTTTACCATACATCTGGGCTGCAGCACATGAAATGTTTGACACATGGAACATGGGAAAAGACCTGTTCCTCCACCTGTGTCAATAGTAATGTGGACATTCAGTGCAGAGAAAGGGCAGATTGAGACTTTTGCTCTCGCCTCACTGCTACATTTCTCATTACACAGAGAGCCTGATTCTGGAGCAGCGCTGATGGAGGATGAGTTGAGCTTGGGGACACTGCCGGCCAATTTCCTTCATTACCCTAAATCCTCCGCTGCTTTCAGAGAGATGATGTCCATTTCAATAACAAGTTGCGAGACAACTCTCAAAAGGCAGTAAAAGCTGCACACATAAGGAATGACAGTGGTGGGTGGGGAGCAGGGTAGCCTGACCTTCTGAAAGTGCTGCCTGTACTGACAACAACTCAGGACAAGTAAAAGCATCATTAGTTTGGCAACAAAATGAAGCATTACATGAAAAACCTTGAAACTAGCTACATACAGAATACCTACTCTTACAAGATGTTCCCATACACTGTTGGTTGTTATTCCTATTTGTGTGATTTTCTTCGTTTTTGGTGTTTTATTTTGAAAAGTATTTTCTCCTTGTGTGTTGTCTGGTTTCACCTCCTGTCTTTTTGATTGTGTGCCCCGTAGTGATGCGTCGGTCGTGAAAGACCGGCTCTTTTAAGTGAACGACGGGAGCCGGCTCGCGCTCGCGAACGAGACGGTTTTTTTTGTTAAGTAATACGAGACAGAATGATGATGATGATGATCTCCGCGCTACAGCTGCTCCGTGCATGCATGCAGTGACATGTAATATTCATGGTAATATCCAAGGATTAGCGACGGTTGGATGCTGCTGTTTTGAGCATTGCAATATATTTATTTTCACTATGTTATTTATTTATGATTATCCTTGGGCTCAGCGAAGATTTGATGTCAGCTGTTGCTGTCTTTTTTTCTATAGTTAATAGTTACTGAAATAGAGCCCTGCTGTTTTGTCAGGGCCTTTTCTTTAAATATAATTTTAAAATATTGATACAGTAGCCCCTTTTTTTAAATGTCTATGCTTAAGTTTTTATAGGTGTTGCTATCTGTTTTGTGTAGCGTGGTTCTACAAGCAAGTCAGTGCATTCATTGGGTGGTATCAGAGTTACAAGCAGTGCTTGAATTGGGCCGGTACTCACCGGTACGCAGTAACGGCACTTCTGATTTTTACCCATGTGGTACCGGCATTTTACTGAGTACCGGCACCGCCGGCAATATACGTATATATTGTAAACGCAACGCAGCGCAAATGTGGGTCTGACTCTGCCTCACAGAGGGTGACTGGCTGTCTACATGACGTGGCCTGCCGACATTGCCACTTTCATACAGATCATACTAATGCCCTCGATTGGTCTCTGCGTGTCATTCAAGCTCGGGAGGGTGTGTGTTGGTGTATGTGTGGCGCGAGCGAGCGACAAAGTGCGCGCACCGGTTACGTGTATTGTTGTTAGCATCTGGTGCTAGCTAGCTGCGCTAACGGATATCAGGAGCTGTTCCAACAACAAGGTGGAGGGAGAGTCCTTTGCTGACAGACTGAGAGGGTGATAACTTCAGCTCTGGTGAGGTAAATTACTCTCTGAGTCTTTAGATAGTTAACGTAGTTTAAGTTATCTCAGTGGGTCTCAAACGGTTCGGTCACCATTTATGTAAACACATATTTCCATTTGAGGGGGTAGTGATTAGTAAAATGCATGAATAATACAAACAAAATGTTAACTAGGGGAAAAAAGGTAAGATAAACGTATTGAGAGCTACAACTAGTCTTTGCTGTTGCCTCAAAGAGGAGCAGGGGGGAGAGGAGGGAGACAGGAGAGGCCGATTCAGGAGCCCAGACACACTCACAACTATAAATGAACCAAAAACAAATAAATAAACAAGTTTAAATGTTTTTTCATATTGGATATTGTATGTTATTGGTTATGGCCATGTACTTATGATTTTATGATTATTTAAATGTATACATTTTTGTTTCATATGGGTGTAGTCTCTTTATTTCCCCCTCAAAATGCACCAGATTGATGCATTTAAGTCCAACATTTAAAAAAAAATCTTTTTAAAAAAAAATAGTAACCCATCTCCATATGTTTCTTTTTGGGTAGTAGATTTAAACTAGAGGGCCATCACTTTGTGCAGCAATGCTATTGACAAATAAATCCAGCAAAATGGCACAAAAAACTGGTAGTGGCCTCAGGGACGAGGAGTCATTTAAC
Source organism: Notothenia rossii (assembly GCF_949606895.1). Classification (NCBI taxonomy): domain Eukaryota; kingdom Metazoa; phylum Chordata; class Actinopteri; order Perciformes; family Nototheniidae; genus Notothenia; species Notothenia rossii. The sequence continues at coordinate 68,538,470 of NC_136904.1, forward strand.
CAGCCAGTAGGAGTCAAGCTTTACTTTCTTTTATATCCATAAAGAAAAAGTAAATCTGTTTACAGTTGTTTCATTATGGATGTTGAGAGGTATCCATATATCTCTTCATTTTGCTCTCAAAGTGCACCAGAGTGATGCATCTAACTTCAATATTTAAAAAAAAATGTTCCCGGGGGAGCATGCCCCCGGACCCCCCTATACTAGAGGGTGTCAGGTCCATAGCACTTTACCACTGCACCCCCTCTAATCTCAGATGCACCCTGAGTCATTTTGTTTAAGTACAGTGAGCCTTTCTAAAATATACAGTAAAGAGACAAACCCACCAGCATTATAGGATATACTATGACTTTGTGCCAAATACTTGTTGCTGATTTAGAGTACTGGCACCTTTTTTATTCCAATTCAAGCACTGGTTACAAGGGTCTGTAAATGCAATGAAAACAATTGGCCACAGCAAATCATTTATATTAAATAGGTAATTTTTACTTTTGAATACTTCAGTACAAAGGATGTATTGAATAATTTAAGTGATGTATGTATAAATCATTCATTAGTCAAAACAGGGCTACATTTGATTTAATTATAAAAAGGTATAATATGTGGTAAACTGAAGAGCCATTTGGGAGCTAAAAAAGCCGGCTCTTCTTGGTGAGCCGAGCCAAATGATCCGGCTTACCAAGAAGAGCCGGAATTCCCATCACTAGTGCCCCGCCTTCATTCTTTTCATCTGTGTGTGTCAACTTCTTGTCATTGTGTTTTTGCCTTCCCTCTCCAACTGTGTCATGTCAATGGATTCGTTTTTCTATGTATGTTTGTCTTTTTTTCCCAATGTTCTCTGTTCTGTGTTCTCAGTTTGACCCGAGGTGTGGCTCTCATCGTCATGGTTTCCGTCCATGTTTACAATCTGTTTACCCTCCCTCTTGATTTGCTGCTTGTCTTTCCTTGTGTGACTTCCATGTGATTTTTTGTGTTTACCAGTTTCCATGAAATGCTTTAAAGCTCACTTGTTGTTACTTTGTGTATACCTGCCTCCCTTTTGTTTTATGTCTTACATACATTTGACAAATTGTGGACCGGGATGGATTGTGGATGAATAGATACGTACAAAAATACAGGACAACCGTGTGATATCAGATTTTTTTTTAAAGTCACATCTTCATCACTTTAGTTCTATTTCACACAGGCTCCGCCCTCTACTGGACTCTATGGGTACTACTCTTCATCAATGATACGCGAGCGTTCACGCACTGAATTTGCATAAATGTAGACGGCCAATCAGGGCGAGCCAACCTGAATGCGTGCGCAGGCCGCACAGTATATACACCTGCTGACTGTCATCCTTTTCTCTTCAGAAAAAGGATGACGGGAGCCCCCGTGTCTGCGGAAGGGCTCTTTGGATCGATTTCTTCGGTCATGCAGCGCTTCAAACGCCTAGATGAGGAGAAGTCGCAGCTCAGCCGCATGCTGCCTCTGGCTCATCCTCAAAGGGGAGAGTGCAGCGCCATGGTGAGAAGGAGGGAAAGGCGCCGGTATCGAGCACCCATGGCTCCCGATGCTCTTTCTACCCCCCCGGCTGGTGCCGCTCGCTGAAGAGGGTGTAGGAGGACAGTCAGCAGGTGTAGCTGCATTATATACTGTGCGGCCTGCGCGCGCATTCAGGTAGGCTCGCCCTGATTGGCCGGCTACGTTTATGCAAATTCAGTGTGTGAACGCTCGCGTATCATTGATGAAGAGTAGTACCCAGAGTCCAGTAGAACTAGGGTTACAATACGTAACCCACCGTTACTATGTAGTTGTTTTTACGCACGCGTTGACTTATTTGTCTTGTAACCTTACCACATCCATGGTTATTTTAACCTAAATTATGATCATTTCCTAGATTTAAGATGTGAATTTCTATTGAAAAGACTCTATGCACGTAACAAGAGAACATTGACAAATGTCACGGGACACGAAAAATGAGTAATACATTTATTTTAGATAGATACTGTATCATACGAACGGTTGTATGAGGATCATGGCCTCATTATGCTATCCTTAACCTCTGATTTTAACTCTTTTTTTCCCCCCATAAATGTTAAGGTGCAGTTGAATCTGAATAATATACATCAGTTTATACCAAAGATCATTAAATCCATCCAGGGTAAATCACCAATTTCTTTGCTGCATATGATGAAATAATGGCTAATGCAGACCACAGTGGTCCGCTGGTGTAACTCGACAATCCCTAGCTGTCTCATTATTTCCTTTGGTTCCAACTACCGTATTTCTTCTTCTCTATTCTCATTAGGTGATGCCCTGTTATGCTGCAGTGTGAGGCGTGGCTATCCACTGTGAAACTGTCGATAAATGTCTATGAAAATGTTCCATTGTCCCTTCAACTAATTTGTAGGGTATAGTAACGTTTCGGGGGAAACCAAACAAACATCCCTCTTTTTTATTCTCTTTGAATGTGTTTCTGCCTTGGTGTTGCACGATCGAACATTTTATTTTTACTCAAATACCCAACATCTCAAAAATAACAGCAGGCACTGTGTTTCTCTGTCTGTAAGGCAACATCTTATATTCTAATAATGAAACCCCTCTCATTATGATCAGAACAAGCCTTCTTTTTCTGATGAAGTCAAATAAACAAACTCTATTATTTGTCACAAAAACAGCGAAATAAGAGCTTTAAGCAGATTTATAAAACATTACACGCTAGTGGCTAAGAAATACAAATACAGGCCGATTCTCTTTCTCCTTCAGTAATTATATTGAGTTTCTGAGTACATGCATGGAGATGTGCATTTTACTGCAAACCCTACCCTTTTTTTACAACTGTTGAAAAGAGGCACTAACCCCACAGTTTTACCTAAAAAGACCTGTCGTTTTTGTGTGTAGATTTGCATGCCACACAATATTGAAATACAGAAAAAATACATGAATATAAATAATATCCAGCTGCATTTTTGTGACAGCTAGAAAAATGAACCAATTGGACTCTAATAAAATCCGAAGGGGGCAAAATGAATAGTTCTGCAGACACGGTAAGCAGTGTGCTTTCCTCTGACTGAGCAGAGACACATTAGGAATCAGCTGACTGCTCTCTTCTCCCACTTCTGTCACAGAAAAAACAGCTATATTTAATACTGCTGCATAATAACATTTCTTTTCCTGACATCTCGGTCATTACAGCGGGCTGGGGACCACTCTTTGCCGGGCCAGTAACGACCGGGATGCATCTCGAAATTACATTACAGTCATATTGATGCCAGTCATTAGCTGCTAATCCAGGCTTTGCTTGTGTGCACTTGTTGTGGCCTCTGAAGAGCGGAGGCAAGGCAATAAAGACCAATCGCTAAGATCTATGCCCGCAATCTCAATAATTTTATATTCTGCCATTTTAAGTGCTCAAGGCTAAAACTGAATTTTTTCTCTACAGATACTGTAAACACATTTCCCTTGAGACTTAAAATTAGTCTAGGAGCTTGATTTGACAGTAACTGCTGCCATTATTGATTACGCTTGTCCGGTGAGAAGTATAAAGGCTGCCGTTTCTGGAATGTTTGTCCTCTTGTCTGAATAAAAAGGATTTGAGTTTGTGTTGAACAAACTCCCAAAGCTTGAGGCCGGTTTTCTTCAAGATATAGATATTGTGTACGCTAAAGTAAAGTTCAAATGCCAAAACCATTTAGGAGCAGGGTTGGGTTGTAACGGAATACATGTAACGGCGTTACGTAATCAGAATACAAAAATCAAGTAACTGTATTCAGCTCGCGTTACATTTGAAAAACGAGTAATCTGATTACAGTTACTTTCGTAAACCTGAAGTGAATACATTTTGGATTACTTATTGGAATTATTGGTGGAAAGATTTCCTCACAACATTTCATATTCATTACCAAAGGTACAGCCGAGTCATCACAGCGCACAAAACCTATTACCGCCGCAGATGGACCTAAAAAGGGAGCGTTTGAAAAAGATGTGCGGGTCCGCTCAGTTAAACAATAACAATGAAACATGGAGGAACAGTAGCATGCGTTTAAATTGTGTGTGTGTGTGTGTGTGTGTGTGTGTGTGTGTGTGTGTGTGTGTGTGTGTGTGTGTGTGTGTGTGTGTGTGTGTGTGTGTGTGTGTGTGTGTGTGTGTGTGTGTGTGTGTGTGTGTGTGTGTGTGTGTGTGTGTGTGTGTGTGTGTGTGTGTGTGTGTGTGGTTAAAAGTTAAAACACATCAGCCACACCGCTCTTTAGCCTTTCTGATGATTCTGAAGGTAAACACAGTGAAGGCGGTGCTTGAAAGGCGGTGCGTGAAAGGCACTTTCATGAAGTGAAGGAGGTCCTGCCAACACTGGCAGGACAGCCCGTTCTAAGCCGTGTCCCTCACTCCTCACATCCCAAGCTGCATCCACAACAAGTTTATTATGTTGTTACATTGTTTCAGATGTTGTGTTTCAGTTGTGCTCTTGATAAGCCATTAAAACAGTAAAAACACGTTCAGTTTCCTTTTGCTTTTTGTGTCTCCTGTTCACCAAAACATACCCATCTGTGATGGAAAAAGAAAGTAATCCAAAAGTAATCTAAAAGTAATCTGATTACGTTACTTTTTTAAGACACGTAACTGTAACTGTATTCGGATTGCTTTCAGAGCCATGTAATCAGTAATCAGTAACTGATTACATTTACAAAGTAACCCTCCCAACCCTGTTTATGAGCTAGGGCACTTTGTAAACACAAACCTCCGCCAAGGCTGTGTTCGTAGGCTAAAAAAATATTGTGTGTGACTAGCCCCGATCGGGATCCATTGCAAATTGTCATCTTTCTTTCCTTGGCCCATGCAAACTTTGAACCAATTTCAATTAAACAAAATGTGTGTACTGCTGACGGACAAACTCAACAACAAATTGAACCGAACACATAACCTCCTTGGTGAAGGTAATACAATATGAATACAATTGGGGCTGCCACTAGCAAATATTTTCAGTTTGAATCATTTATAAGAATATTTTTAGGGATAATTCTTTGATCTACCAAACCCAAGGTGACGTCTTCAAATTGCTTCTTTTTTTTTATCAAAAGTGAAATCATCAATCCAAATCAAGGTACTTTCTGTTAACTATGATGTAAAAGTATGAATCGATTGCCGATTCATTTTCTGGAATTCAACAAATCTATCAGTTGACAAACTTGTTTCAGGTTTAGACTGAGAAGATGGCAAATACAAATTTGAAACTTTTACAATGATTAAGTTTGTTTCTTAAGAACAAAAAAATATCAAAGAACCTGTACTTGTGGTACTGAATAACAACTCAAATGTAAAACATTTTTTCTAACAGTTAACTCTTCCCAGCAGCTGATTTACTGTATACATGTATATGTGAAAATCAAAGATTTATTTCAAGTTCCATAAAATGATGTCTGCTACAGTAGGAACATCTGTACAATAAATCGTGGTTTTTACGACTAAAATCCGTAATTTGTGTACTTTTTACCCCTCTTTGTATCTTTCTCCGTGTAATGGTTAATCAGGCATCAGTATACTTTTATATAGCCAAACAGTTGTATTAATTAGATGTATTTATTGTGTCATGAATGTTTATTTATTTGTCGATTAAATTTCAGTCGAGCGTTTTATATTATCTTTGTCCCTGCTGAATCCTATTAGTGTTGCTGCTGCTGTGGTCTTAATTCCAAACAGGGACCCAATTAAATGTCTTCTTATCTGTCGTTTCACACCTCATCTCATTTGTTAAACCCTTGTCACCTACAGCAGCCACACTGGGAGACATGCAACACGTAACCAGAATACAGCAGAGCTTCTGTAAAGCTGATTTTGATATGGCCTGAAATTAAATGGATTTATTGAATACATTGGTTTTAAATAGCGGCGTTGCAAAGTTACGAATCACACCAAGGGCAAAGAATGTAATGTGTTCCATCTTGCCCCCCCAAAAAAGTATTGTTTCAGACAGCACAAAGAGCTTTGACTCGATCTGGGCTTGTGATTAATCACCGTGGCAACACTATTAATGGTCGCATTACTGCCTCGGTCAGCTGGGAGGCATCATCACGCAAAGCTACGAGAGGAAAGAAAAAGGTTTGGGGGATTGAGGTTGAAGAAAATGAAGTCTCTAGACAGTGGTCTGCAATGCATTATGGGAGTCCCGGTCACCACGCACTACGAGACAAGGCATTAATCAAACAGATGCTAGAGACCAAGAGAGCTCTCTCTGTTGCCACATGCTCCCACCGTCCCCGCCAGTGATTGATTGGTATTCATTATCCATCGATTTGGGCTTTTTCTCCTTAGTCTCTCGTCTCCAGTCATATCATGGCCTTAAAGGAGATTGTTGCTCATGAGATAGAAGTGTAACAACTGTGGCTGAAGAAAGGGCTGAATGGGACAACAACATTAGCTCAAAATGCTCATTCAGGCTCTCATAAATAATTTAATTGTTCACCTTTATGTAAATGACCGTGATGTAATAAAATAAAATCATGCAATCAGGAATTTGATGTCATTGTTTCCTCTTTCAAAGCTGTTGCTGATGATAATTAGTGATATTGTTCTCACTTGATGTCACAGTTGGCCTAACACATTTGAGTCCACTCACTGGCAGTTTTAGCAATTAGCTTAAATGTCAGGTAAACACGAAAAAAACATGTCTGGAAAGGGAAATAGTTTGGTGGTTGTACTCTCCAGCCACCTCCCTTGTGTCTGTTTTCCCTTTCCCTGTCTGTGTGGGCGTGGTGGCTGTCACTCATGGCTCCCGGCTCAACCTCCACCTGCTGCAATCAGTTGGGCACCCTCCTCTACTACACACCTGATTTCCATCAGCCATTTACTAATGGCATATCAGTGGACGCTCCACAACTTGTCAGCGCCAGATTGTTGTTTAAACCCCAGTGGTAAAACTCTCAGCCATCTCAGCCTTCTTAGTATAATTACTATTTCCTCTACACCTGAATGTTCTTCTTACCTGTTCTTCTTGTGCTCCAGGGTCACTCTCCAGCCGGATTATTCACCACCACAACAGCCGCCACCAGCCGGATTATTCTCCATGCTCCTCCACCTCAAAATAAACCTTTTTTCAACACTCTGCCTTGTCCTGCGTTTGGGTCCTCTCGGATAATTGTAACAAATAGCTGTTGTGTGATTAGCTGTTCAAATAGTTTTAACAAGAATTTCGAGCTATCTTTTTCCAACCCAGTCTCACGGCATTTCGTGTTATAGTCACGACATTTAATCTATTGATTTGTGTTCACCAACACGACTTTCCCCTTTTTTTTCGTGTCACACAGAACGATTTTAAAAGTAAAGTATTTCTATTGGTAGTATGTTTCGTGCCTGCTGCACGTCTTTTTGTCCGGTCGGGTCTTGGAAGACTGAAAGCTGTGGGGTTTATAAAAACATGTTCTTACTCAATATCAAGCCACGATTATTGATTTTATTTTAAATCGTATAATGTTGGACTTTTTTGTCATCTGTGAGGAAAAGAAATGGGGCTAAGAGCCTCAAAATACTGAAATCTGTATTTTTTGAAAATCTTTTTTTCCTTCTAATCTGTTATTATTTTCTGAATAACACACTGTTATTTACTCAACAATAACACACAATTATCCTTGTTTTTATTTATTTGTTTAATTATATAATATCGGGCTTTTTTGCATTCCGTCAGGAACTGAATTTCAAAATAAAGTCGCTGGAAACAGACGTAGGCGATACACACCCACTGGACTGATTACCCAAGATCCTCAGCTATGGTTGAAGCTCGGTGATTGGATGATTTAGCCGCAATGCACGTTGGGATATGGTTTTAATGCGATATGAAATAACTTTGCGTTGCCAGGCAACAGCTTGGGGTGAAAACAGTATTTCCGGTCTCGAAGTTTGCATAGTAATCTGCAGTAATAGACTAAAAACATCAGTTTATCCTTGTTAATTGCACAACATTGATTGGTTTAAATTGTGTACAATGCTTTCTTGTTTTTTCCCCCTTCGATTCGGAGTTTATGGCCGAATACACTACACTACCCATAATCCTCGGCTATCGTTTGGGACTACAGTCCCTTTGCTTGACAAACCCTGTGATTAATCTTCAAGTTTTGTGATTGGATGTTGGAGTTGCAGTGTGCCAAAGTTACGCTGAGCATCAAACAGCGCTTTGAAATGGAAGGAAACCACGGCAGACTATCCAAAACTGGACTCGAACGGGTCCAGCCACCCTCCAAGAACTACACATGCTGGCTATTGTGTTTCGCAACATGTTCTATGGCACGTCTCTAGTGGGAATTGTAGTTTTAAAAGACGTTTTAATTTTTCCCACAATTAGAAGTTGCCAGTATTAAACTGTGTACACCCCTGGAGGTTTAGGGGATAAGAAACACATTGGTGTTATCAAATTTAAAACATGTAATTAGTAAATGGGTGAAAATTGCTTGTGTCCATAATGGGCAGCATTAATATATACCCACATGACAGCTCATTGTTAGTTTGCAATTCTACTCCACTACAATTCAGAGGTTAACCTGGTATTTTTGCTCCACTACATTTATTTTAGTTACTTTGCAGATTCTTATTAATGATGTGAAATATAAACAACCCTTAAATCAGACTTTAGTTACACCTGAGTAAAATTCAGGGAAAGGTGATTGTCAAGTGCCAACAATCAGGAGAAATATTTGATTGTTGGTGCTTGAGAAGACTAAACATTTATCTGCAATTGACATGAATGGAAACAAGTAATAAAGTATATTCATTACTCGTTATTCTCTACTAATAGTTAATTAAAGACTGTATAATTGCTATTTTGCACATCCCTTTCAAGATTTCAAGATTTTCTAAGGTTTATTGACATATCATATACACAACTACGGTGTAGATATGCAATGATGAAAAAATTGGGTCTCAGGTTACTCAACAGTGTATTACAAGACATCTATCAATATGTGTGTACCTCCACCAAACAGTCAAATTCTGCACATTTCTTATTCTATCTACATACATCTTATAAGAGTATAATTAATATGTATACCATCAGTTAAAATAAGTGCTTCAACATTGTTAACATTGCAGGAAAGCAATATATTAGACGTACTTTGCCAGGCTTAATATTAATCTGTAGATATCCCCAAAGCTTTTTTCTTATTTAAAAGAAGACCTTAACCTAAAGTATTCTTTAATATTTAAATAAAGGTTAAATAGTTGTTCTGTTTTGCACCTCCTCCTATTAACATCTTTGTACATCCTGCACTAAACTGTTTTAATATAGAGATCACTTGCAGTATCTTCTTGATATTTTATATTCTATATTTCTATCATTGACCTTCCACTTTCCCCCTATTTTGTATGTACTCTTAAAATTGTTTTCATCAAATATAACATATTCAACACAATAATTCAATAACGTGCTTTAACCACTAGAATCGGAGCGGTTTAAAAAACTGTCAAGTTTAAAGTGTTACCACAACAAATTATACTTTGTATTATTAGTGTAGGACACTTATGTAGTTTTACTCATGTTTTCACATAATTTTACAGGATATTGCAATATTATTTGACATGTTTTACTTCTACACATTAATATCTGATTTGTAAAACATCACAGACAGAAAGGTACATTTTTTAGTGTCCTCTAAGCAAGGAGAAATGACACATAGTAAAAATGAAACCACACACCTATAATTCAGGATGTCTCCTATCAATGGCAATGATAATAATTCATATTTGATCAAGGCCAGCGAAAATATTACAAAGAAAAAAGTGTTGTGGCTCAACTTGCCCCGGGTTAGGGGTAAGTTGATCCAGGTCAGGGGGTAAATTGAACCACGGTTCAAACCTGGGCAAACCTGTTCAAACCTGGGCAAACCTACAACAAATATTAAAGGTAACTATAAACAAAATCAAATATACACTACGAGGCTCGTCTGATAATTTCCTTAAAAGGTGGAATCCGGTACTCACTTACATTGACTCTCTCACTTCCCTGGAATGTAACTGATAGTCCTATCAATGATATTGTATGTTGAGCTGTGTGTGTCGAGCATCAAACAATTGTATCTGTGCTAAGTCTTTTTATTTATTTATTTTTTCTTAATGACTCTTGTCCAGTTTTGGGTGGGTTATTATTTGTATTTTATTTCCTTTTGTTTTCATTATCATTCCCTTATCCTGTTCCTGATAAAAAAAAAAGAAAAAAAAAAAAAAAAAGGGGGGGATTTCATACATGTTTGACGACTGCTACTTCATTGTTGTTTTTTCTCATGTTTCCCAATAAAAATACATATGAAAAAAAAAAAAAAAGGTAACTATAAACTATAAATAACAAACCAAATACAAGCTTAGTTTTTCAAATATTTTTAATATAAATTTCGATTTTTAACATGTTAAAAGGAAAAGTAATCATACAAATGGTGATACAATTTCATACATCTTACCAATCAAACACAGGATAAATTAAACTTTCAATATAGCCTACAATGAGCTCTTATTATCAACTTCAGTAATTTTTCCATTGAAAAACTGGCTCAACTTACCCCAAGGCCCATGGTTCACTTGATTACAACTATAAGGCGTTGCCTGGTTACAGGGGGTGGTTCAATTTACCCACTGGCTCAACTTACCCCCTTCTCCCCCAATGTCTTTAAAAACTACAAGTCCCTGTCTATCAGCTATGCACCGCTACCTATCTACAAATAAAAGTCAGCAGAATTACTATTGATACTGCAAGGAGACGTATTGTGTGAAGAGAAATTGAAGATGTTGTTTAATTGCTGATATATTTATGATGCACGTCACATTTTCAGTTTTGGTGGCAGTGTTAGAAATTAAAATCAATGTTTTGATGGCATAATGTAGCTTAAACATACCGTCAGTTTAAATGCTGTGTTATACTGAAAAACCAGAAGTTCTCGCGCACAATGTCGGATGTAAAGCTTTTATTCTGAAAAACCTTCATCTCCGGTTAGCATTTAGCATGTGGCTAATATTCCTTTCCTTATAGAGGTGCATTTCAAAGTGAAATGACATGGAGTGATGCACACCGAAACTTAATGATTTTAACACTACAACTATAGATGTCGAAATATTATTATTGCTGAATATTAAAATGAAGGTACAGTTTATTTTACTAAGTTTTGTTTACCGACGTGGGTAGCATGTGACAACATCCGGAACTACCGGAAATGATAACTGCAGAGAAGTATTTCCTGTATTTTTAGAGTATTGATTACAGCGTTTAAAATTTATTAAATGAAAAGTCATGAAAGAGATAAGGAGGAGAAAAGGCGTGTTTAGTTATATATTGAATGTACAATGTCTGAATCCTCTGTTATGCGCAAGAACGGACATTAAAGACGTGGAGGGCCGGCCCCCAGCATCGCCAACCGGCCCACAGGGAGGAACCAGCAGAGGATATTTAACAGCTGGAAAAGTGGTTCTCGGCCCTTTCCTTCCTTCGCTCGAGAGCCCGAGAACACAGCTGTTTCTCTCTCTGAACCATCTTCTGCTTCAGTGGCGGCCGGCCCATAGGGGCGCTAGGGGCGCCGCCCCACCTCTTCCCACATACAAAAAAAATTATTAAAAACAATATTACATTTAAAAAAAAATATAAAAAAATATATATATTTAAAAAATATATATATTTTATATTTTTTATTTTTAATGAACAAGGTAAATATCATACAATTGGTATCAGTAAAATGTATAATCTACAATAAAATCTTGTTTAAAATTGTGTTACGATGTCTAAAGTTACTGATAAGTCACATGTTTCCTGCCTGGCCTTGCCCTTGGCATTAGTTTATCATTACGGGGCGCTGCCCCCGAGCCAAACTATAGGTTACTTACGTAACCCCAGTTCTCAGAGTAACATGAAGTGAGATGTCTCACTATGGGATGCGCCTCATCGCGGAGCAAACAGAAGCATCAATCTCATTACGCCAATCCTGATTGGCTGGTGATCTTGACGTCAGCGTCAGGGAATCCACCCCCTATAAGTGGCTTGCGCTACGCCGCATGCGTCATTCAAAATAAGCACCTCTTCTCGCTTCACCATAGCAAGGAGGGCCGTCTGGTGAGACATCTCACTTCATGTTACTCTGATAACTGGGGTTACGTAAGTAACCTATAGTTCTCATTCATAACACTCCGTTCGATGTCTCACTATGGGATATTGTAGCTCCCGTATTGCCAGACGAGCTTATCTCGAAAGTCACCAAGATCAACCAGAACTTAACAGTTAGAGTTCTAACTCAGCAGGGGGCCCAGCACTGCATGGGCCACACTGGGAGCAGAGACGTCTAATCTGTAAAAGCGGACAAAAGTGAGCGGCGAGGACCAGCTCGCTGCTGCACAAATGTCTTGGATGGAACCACCCCTGAACAAAGCCCAGGATGTAGCCAGACCACGAGTCGAATGAGCACGCAAACCCGAAGGTGCCTGCAGACCCTGACTCGTGTAAGCCAAAGCAATTGCCTCCACAATCCAGTGAGAGAGCCGTTGCCTAGTAACAGGCTTGCCCTTCTGAGGGTTAGCCCAGGACACAAAGAGTTGGTCATTATGACGAAACTCTTTTGATCTGTCCATATAAGTGCGTAAAGCACGGACTGGACATAGCAAATTCGGCTGCTGTTCCCCGGAGGGACACAGCGGCGGAGGAAATGCCTCAATGTCAATGGGGGTACATGAACCAACCACCTTAGGTATAAAGGCAGGGTTGGGCTTCAGCAACATTCTCGTTAACCGTCGGGCGAACTGAGTGCATGAAGGATGTACAGATAGCGCATGAATGTCACTGACTCGCTTGGCGGATGCCAGGGCCAGTAACAGCACTGTCTTGAGTGACAGGTGCTTCATGTCAGCTTCTTCCAGCGGTTCAAATGGAGGTCGAGTGAGCCCATCTAAAACCACTGTCAAGTCCCATAAGGGCACCAGTGACCTGGAAACAGGAAGGAGCCTGCGAGCTCCCTTCATAAAACGGCAGACCAGAGGATGCTGGCCGGCCGTCTTACCCTCAAAACCCACATGGCATGCAGCAATAGCAGCCAGGTACACTTTGATCGTGGAGAAAGCTCTGTGTTTATCAATTAGGTCCTGTAGAAATGATAAAATCACTCCCACAGCGCATTGAAAAGAGGTGTGCCCTTTTTGAAGGCACCAGTCCTCAAACACCCTCCACTTACAGTCATAAAGAGACCTAGTGGAGGAAGCTCTTGCACTCTGAATAGTGTTTATCACCTTCTGCGGGAGACCCACTGCATTCAGATTATACCACTCATGGGCCAGGCCCATAGGGCCATGCTTTCCGGATTTGGGTGAAAGATCGTCCCCCCCGCCTGAGACAGTATGTCTCTGCGTAGGGGGAGCTGCCACGGCTGACCGCACAGCAGCTGATATATCTCCGCCAGCCAGTACCTTACAGGCCAGTGCGGAGCTATCAGGATCATTGTGTGTCGCCGTTCCCTCACTCTGGCCAGAGTTGGGGGTATCAGCGCCAGGGGTGGAAACGCGTACAGGAGGACCGGAGGCCAAATGTGCGCGAGCGCGTCCACGCCTAATGGTGCGTTTTGATCGCGCATTGAAAAGAAAAGCTGACAGTGAGCATTTTCTTTTGATGCGAACAGATCTACCGCGGCTCGGCCGTAACGCACCCACAGCTGGCTCACAACCATTGGATGTAGAGTCCAGTCTGCATATAGTGGTACGCTTCTGGACAGCAGGTCTGCCCCGAGGTTCATCACACCCGGTACGTGCGTCGCTCTCAGAGAGAGGAGACTGCCGCATCTCCACAAGATCAGTTTGCGTGCCAGCATGTGTAACTGGAGAGAGCGCAAACCTCCTTGTCGGTTTATATACGATATTGTGGTCGTATTTTCCGTCCTCACGAGGACATGGTGTCCTCTGAGAAAAGGCAGAAAGCATTTTAGGGTGAGGAACACCGCTAAAAGCTCCAGGTAATTTATGTGCGACCGCTGGAGGTCTCTGCTCGAGAGACCCCTCACCGGACGACCTTCGTAAATACCTCCCCAGCCTGTCAGACATGCGTCTGTGGTGACCACCTTCCGTGAAAGGACAGCACCCATAGGCACGCCCCGTACCAGAAAAGTCGGATACAGCCAGTGGCGCAGTGCCATTACGCATTTCACAGTAACCATCACTCTCCGCGCGCCATGACGCGCGGGGTTTAGTTTTAAAGCGGCTACCCAGCGCTGAAACTCCCTCATGTGTAACCGTCCCAGTCGTACGACCAGGATGGCTGACGCCATGAGCCCCAGTAACCGCAGGCATGATCTGAAAAGAACATGTTTGCGCAGCTGGAAATGAGCGAGGCAAGCTCTGAAAGCTTTCACTCCTTCCGCTGACAGGCAAAGTAAAGGGCACCGAGTTCAGGTGTAAACCCAGGAAGAGTACAGTCTGTGCCGGGCACAACATGCTCTTTTCTGTGTTTATTATGAAACCCAGGTTGAGCAGGTGCTTTACGAGGACATTTGTCTGCGTAATAGCCTCCTGTTCCGACTGTGCGAGAAGCAGCCAGTCGTCTAGGTAGGTTGCCAGGCGAATACCCTGTTGTCTTAACGGGGCTATCGCGGCTTCCGTACATCGTACAAACACTCTTGGACTGAGAGACAGACCGAAGGGAAGTACTCTGTATTCGTAACAGATCCCCTGAAATGCGAACCTCAGATATTTCCTTGGTGGATAATATACTGGGATATGGAAATACGCATCTTTCAGGTCGACTGATGTAAACCAGTCGTTTTGTCGCACGAGACGCAGCAGAGATGTGTGAGTGAGCATTCTGAATTTGTATCTTTTTAGATACGTGTTCAGAGCCCTCAAATCTAGTATTGGCCGAATTCCGTTCCCTCCCCGTTTGGGAACGAGGAAATACTTGGAAGAAAAGCCGCTCTGACTCCGCTCGGCGGGTATTATAGATATAGCCTTCTTTTCTAGAAGCGAGAGGATCTCTCTTTCTAGAATGTGGGCTGACTCCCCTCGGGCCTGTGAATACAGAACGCCCGAGAAACGAGGGGGGGTGACAGCGAATTGGAGTCTGTAGCCCCGTGTAACTGTCTTGAACACCCAAGCAGACGTTGTGAGCATCTTCCGCTGTTCGCTCCTTAGAGCCAGCGGAGATGTCACGTCTTTTGCCCTCTGAGTCTCTACTTGTTGTGTTATGGGGCCCTCTAGTGTCTGAACACGGTGGTACCCCGATTTGACAGTCCCCACCGACACTGCGCATGCGCGTGACGGAGGTGCCTTCACAACCCCAGCCGGCACTGCGCCTGCACGTGACGGTGGTAGCCTCACAGCCCCAGTCGTAACTGCGCATGCGCGTGGCGGCGGTGCCTTCACAGACCCGTTCATTGTCCGCCTTTTGAGAGAGGCCGTAGCTGCTCTCAAAAGGGGAACAAATGGCGGGCTGTTTATTGGTTTTATTGTTTTCATTGTTTTCTCTTTCATTTTTCTGAGCTGCGCCCTCAGCCTGAGGCCTGGATGCGTCAGCGGAAAATGCTTTATCTGAGAAAACAGAACAATATTGTGACATGTGTTTTGGTGCACTTGAGGATGGCGTTGAGGCATCTCTCGAGGCAGCGGGAACACATCTGGAGCTGGGGAACCTTCCAGCTCCGTCACCGAGGGAAGAAGAGGAGGCTGTCAGGCCGCCAGCTTCCTCTTCCTCGACTGCTGGCCGAAATTCCGGGTTGGCTGCTTCTGGGCTGCAGCCGGAACCGGAGATTTTCTGGTAAGCGGTTAGCAGCGAGGAAACATTCAAAGCCCTGGCAGACAATGCTGCGGCTCTGTAGGACCGTTCAGTCATGGTTGACTGGAACCGGTCCGCCTTTGCCGGCAGCGTGGGGTTCCTGCTCGGTGTAGTCGCCATCCTCGGGAGGAGGTGAGCTGCCACCAGCGGTTCCATCGGCGGTATGCGGAGCAGGCCGAGCCTCTCCATACCGTCGCAGTCTAGGGAGGAGGCACCCTGGATTGGGGCCTTGTTGCTGAAGGGCCGGTCTCTCTACGAGACCGACACCTCATCCAACATCTCCGGGAAGACCGGCAGGAGTTGCCTCTTTGTCCTCGTTGCTTGGGGCCAATTTTTCCCCTCGTAACGGGACCTGGAGGTCTCCTTGGCCATTTCGGGCCATGGGATGTCTAGTCTGGCTGCGGCACGCTGACACACGGCCTGCAGGTCCATACTCAGACAGGGCGAAGCTGGTGTGCTATCGCCCGGGAGAGCAGCCATCGCTCCCGGCATTGCAGCATGAGCCGATGACATGAAGACGTTGTCTTCCTGCTCATCAGAGTCGGACAGGAGGAATCCAGAGGTTTCATCCTCTTCGTCCTCCGTATAGTCCAACTCCAGGACATCGTCTGCGGGCGAGACCATGGTGAGGTCCAGCCGGGGGCCCCAGCTTGGTATAGCGTGGGGCCCCGCTCGCACGTCCCTCGCTGCCACCGAGTCCCAGCCTGACACGGCGCGGGACTCCGGTTCTGCAGCTGCCACTAATGATGAGCCCCAGACCGACACAGTGCGGGGCTCCATCTCTGTGGCGGACGCCCCCGTGTCTTGATTTCCGTCCGGTAAATCAGAGGACATGAGGGGGTCCTGACCCGACAAGCTAGCTTGGCGAGCTAACCGTCGGCGGAGGCTCTTCACGGTGAAACGGGCACAATGCCCGCATGAGCCGGGGTTGTCGATAGCCTCCTGGGCATGTTGCAGCCCGAGGCAGGACGAGCACACCTGGTGTGCGTCTGTGTCCGAAATCTCCAACCCGCAGCCGCAGAGCCGAGCCTCCGATTCCCTGGCTCCTCTGGTGTGAGGGAGAGACGTGTCCATCTTGTCCACCATTATGGCGACGTGGGAAGGACGCGCTCGTAGCAGGTGCGTTGCTGAGAAAAGAGAATCACAACCTGTCGTTAATCCGGAGAAAAAGCGACGGTGTAGATTTTATTCTCAAAGAATATTAACTGGTGTGTTAATACCTTTTTTATCTTCTACTCCTCTGGTGTGAGAGAGAAAAAGAAAAAACGTCCTCGCTACCGTGGTGTCGGTAGTGAGGGAAGACAAACTAGCAACACGTGTGTTGCTAGCTTGAAAAAATCAAAACCTTACCTTTATTTCCGAAGAAAAAACGGCGAGGTCGATTTGCAATACTAACTGGTGTGTTAGTATTAACAGTCTTCTTGCAGAAGTATATATAGAAGTAGCCGGCGAGCGCCCGTCGACCGAAGTTAGCTTGGATAGCTTGGTTCAGTCTGTGGACTGTTAAGCTAGCCCGGCTACCAATATAGAGATGTGCTCTGAAGCGAGAAGAGGTGTTTGAATGACGCATGCGGCGTAGCGCAAGCCACTTATAGGGGGTGGATTCCCTGACGCTGACGTCAAGATCACCAGCCAATCAGGATTGGCGTAATGAGATTGATGCTTCTGTTTGCTCCGCGATGAGGCGCATCCCATAGTGAGACATCGAACGGAGTGTTATGAATGAGAACAGCAGCAACCAGCACGTTGCAAAAGTCTCAATAGTAAACTGTGCCGCCGAAACATAATTTCAGCCAATCAGCGCCGTCAAATATTTTGGTCACGAGGGCGCTCACGTTGGCGTCCACGTTGCTTACGTGCGTTGACGTGAGTTGTTTTTTAGACTCGTGAGGAACTGGGGTAGTATCTATAGTAACGCAGTGTAGGCGGAGCCGTGACGTCATCTTCAATGAGCTCCCCAGAAAAACAACACAGCTGTTAGCTCTTAGCACTCAGAGCTCACAGCTCTTCATATCTGTTCAGAAACTAGACAAAAGTTAAACAAGTACAAACCACATACTGTCTGTGTCATGGCGAATACAGTCGCTGGTTTATTTATGTCTGTATAGGCCGTTGTTGTGAGTGTGGACGGTCGGAGCATTTACAACGTTAGCTTAGCCAAATCTCCATTAGAAAACACGCATTTTAAAAGGTTTTTCGCCTGCCGTCTGTCTGCAGACATGTCAAAGCCTCAATTCATGGTTTTTACTATCTGGTATCAGTATGTTGTTACTTCGGCATCATTTTGAAACGTGTATTACAATTAAATCACGGTCAAATATGTTCATTTTGTTGTAGTTGTAGCCCCCTTGCCAGCGATTCTCTCTCTAGTTTAGCATACTCAGCCCGACTCAGCCTGGTTGTTCCTGGCCCTAGAACCACGATTTTATGGGGCCATTACATCACCAGAAGTCCCAATTTAAGGGGTCATTTCTCCCCCTAAAAATTTTTTTACTCACTATATCAACAGCCCCACCAAAAATATTTTCCACCAGCCGCCACTGTTCTACTTGTAACATTACTGCCCCTTTTTTTAATTAAAGTACCCATTTGAACCTTCTCAAAGACTCCATTGGTTTCCTACTTTTAAAGCTTCTCTCCTGGACGCGAGAATAACGAACAAAGTTATGAGCAGTTCTTCCATTTTGTCCAGAAGTCTTATAATCAGGCCTCTATAAATAGAGAACTACGGCAGATGTGTAATATTTAATGCAGCTGAATCATATATTACAATGCCGTTATGTGATGACTTTCAAAGAGAAAAGCAAGTACACTCGGAATAAAGTATAATTTTTTTTTTAAATGTTTTTGGATTTCCTATCGCATTAACATCATATCGTTATCGTTTTCTGCGTTTCCGTGTTCGTGTGGCCGAACCGTCTATCTGATAGAGAACTGTAGCAGATACGACCGTTATCGTCCTCGTGTGGCCGGGGTATTAGTCACTGGAGCAACACCCAGTGAGTGGTGGCATTAGCAATTAGCTTGAATGTCAGATAAACACAAAAAGACTAAATGGGAAAGAGCTGTTGTGTGATTAGCTGTTAGCAAGAAGTTGGAGATTTTATTTTTACAGATTGCCAAAAAATAAAATAATAAAATAAATGGGGCTCAGAGCCTCAAAATACTGAAATCTGTATCTTTTTTAATCTTTTTTTCCTTCAAATTTGTTACCCTTTTATAAATAACACACTGTTATTTACTAAACAATAACACACTATTATCCTTGTTTTTATTTATTCGTTTAATTCTATAATATTGGGCTTTTTAGCCGTCCGTCAGGAACTGATTTTCAAAATAAAGTCACCGGAAACAGACGTAGGACCAGTTCAAGCTCGATGATTTGGATGTTGTAGGCGCAATGCACGCTGGGATATGGTGTTTCCCACATAGCACGTTTCGTTAAAGGTCCACTGGACGCAGCGCAGTCCAATTCGAGAAGGCGATTCGCCATTAAAAGAAGAAGAAGAAGAAGAAGAAGAAGAAGAAGAAGAAGAAGAAGAAGAAGAAGACATTGAACCCTCCTTGACACAAACCCGTTTTCTGTTATGTAATAAAGACATTTACAGTGTTTTTTTTAAATGATTTAAGCTTTTGCATCACTTTACACAGCACCATGTGTCGACATACAAGCTTACGCGTGCAAATTATTTACTAGTTAAACCGTGAACTGCTCAGTTAGCATCATTGAGTTAGCCTTAGCTAACGTCTGTCGTTTTACGGAGCTGTTGCAGTTTAAAATCAATCGATAGTAACATAGTTGATCATGTTGTAAATATAATGGGGCTTCTTCAGTTTTTTGACAGTATTTTGGGTTTTAAAGCTTAAATTCACTCTTCGAGCCAATCTGAGATCTGCTCAGATATTTGTCCCGTTGATATTTAAACAGACATTACTAGCCGCTAGCCGATACATGATCCAGTAGATTCTGTGCATTAACCAAAAGTAAAAACGCATTAGCAGGTACAGGTTACCAAAAAACATGCATCTGAAGATGATATGTTATATATTAGGAATTGATAATAACTGAATTATTGTTAAAACCAGGGGTGGGGTTTCAAAGGAGATCTACATACTCTTGTTCCTCCATTGCTAATAGAATAACCTCAATGCCCTATACCAAAACATTTTAATCATACCTTTCCCTCATAATGCTGATGTTGGTCTAAACTTTAATTCACTTAATATTAGGCTAGTTTAAATGACAGCTACATCTATGATCTAACTAACACCTTCTTTTTTTGTTTCAGCACAATGTCGAAAGAAACTGAAAAAACCAACAAACTAGAAGCTCTTCTTCTGCTTGGGGATGCATATGTTGAGGACACACAGGCAAGTTTCTTGTTTTTTTTATACCCAAAGTGTCATTATTTAAATCCAGTTAGTTAATGTCCATTTTTTCTCCCTCTGTGTTTCATTACATTCCATGTCCATAAAGAAACTCAACAAGGAAACTCAACAAGGAGACGCAAAAAGAAGACGCAAAAAGAAGACGCAAAAAGAAGACGAACCACCTCCAAAAGTGACCTGGTGGAAGAGAGACCAAGATGGGCAACGTGTGGCCAGCAGCAAACGAAGGAAAAAAAGTTCTTCTAATTGTTAGTCTACATTTTATGAATTTAATCAAAGTCAGTATATGTGATTTAAAGTAGCCACTGGTTTAATAATGCTGTTGATACTTCATATTTCTATATATTTGCACATCGATTTTGTCAGAGGACTAAGGACTAAAACCAATAAGCGGATGTAAATGACATGATAATACAAACAAAATACATTGAGCTTTGATATTTTTCATGTTTGCTGAAGGTTGGTGTTTTTGTAACATTTCTTTAAATCTGTCAATTAGCTAAAATAATCTGTTTAATGGGTTTGAATAATTTCCCCCCCAAACAGATGGTACTCCTCCATGCAGTAGTTCCACCGTAACAACACCATGTCTAAGCTACCAAGATCCTGGTAAGAAAAAAGCTACTTTTGAAGACTTTTTCTAGATAAGGTATGTTTCATATGAAATGTTTTCCTCATGGTATGTATTTATATTTCTGTATTTAAAGATTTTAATATGCAGAGAAGACCTTCTACGGGACTCTGAGACCATTAAGGAGCAAGGTGTTGGCGATGTGCCACCATTGTCATCTTGGACTCAAAGGCAAAAAGAGTTTCAACAGTGTTGGCAACAGGCGAGGCCACAGAACGTTGACAACTTATTAATAACTAAGAATATCATCAAGATGACCTGCAATCACTGTCTCCTGGAAGAAGCTGTCATCCGTTGTGAGGAAAGTATGCCATCAGAGTGGTTTTGTGCAGAGTGTGATATATTGGTTCATACAAAACACACTCTGCACAGTAGGCAAACCAACTGTAATGGATTTTATAAGTATATTCCTCCAACAGAGTCTGTGAAACTCCGGGATGGCAAATACATCATTTCTAAACAAGGTTAGTGTCCCATTTTTTTTTCCCCCTCACAAAAAAACTCATTTGAATCTCAAATTGCATTCTGTTATCATAGTGCTTGCTTACAACATTGTTAAATCTCATCCTGATTGTACTTTGACCTTGCAGACCGTTTGCTTCCAACATCCGTTCCTTCAAGGATATGTTCTTGTGAAGTTTTCGATGTTGCAGTCTCTGTTGGTAGACCTATCATATTGGTGTGCATAAATGGTAGGTTTTGGTGAAATTGTTTTTTTAAAGTATTTTTTAACTAATTCTCTAATTCATTGTTATTGTTTTTTTCTTTATGTGTTCTTAGGCCGTTACGATCTTAATGTTCCAGAGCTAACATGCAAACATTGCACTAAGAAATGGGGTCCAGAATTCAATTACTTGGTTAGGAGTGGATACTGGCCAGCTACCATGCAAGCACAGACCCTGTTCCACCAAAATCTGTTCCATTCCTTTGAGGCTATGAAGACGGCAGCTCCAGGAATGTCTAGACAAGCCTTTACTGCAATGTTGGACCAGAGAACAAAGCAGTTTGGAAGAGTAAGTACAAATGTGAAGCTGAAAGACAAATACATGTATTATCATAATAAATATATTTATGGCCAAATATGGATGAGCGAGATATGATACAAAATATGATAAAATATATAATGTATTTTTATTTCAGACTGGCAAGGTGAATGCAGATGCTTTTCAGAGAAGCTCTCTGCAGTATGTGTAGTGCACATTTGAAGAGAATAAACTTCTGGGTAAAGAGCCATTTGTCTGTCCAGCCTGTAGCCCTGAAATGGTGGCTGTTTCAGTAGATGGCAATAGGAAACTTTACAGGTTCCAGAAAACAAACCAGTAATTTTTTTACATTGACACAGCAATTGTCCTTAGTCCTTGTATTTTAATTTGACATTGGGATAGCTATTTTTATTTATTTTTTACATTACATGTCATCTGTTAGACGCTTTTATCCAAAGCGACTTACATACATTCAGTACAGTGGACAATCCCCACAGGAGCAATTAGTAGCTATAGTTCTTTCCTGTTATATAGCTGTTAAAACTACAACTGTTGAATCTAAAATATTTCTGTTAGACTTTATAACCTTGTTTTGAAAGATGTGCTTTAAATATAATTATTATTATTATTATTACTATGTTCAATTTGTAACTAGAGTGGTTATCTATAATTCCTTTTCTTATAGGAGTGAAGAGCCAGGCTTCTTTGACGCAGTGTTTTTAGCCCAAGACTCTGAGGTTTCCACTTTTGTGGAGGATGTCCGAGGGGCTGTCAAAAGTGTGAGTTTTAAGTTAAGCAGAGCAAAAATGTATCTCACCTTTCTTAATAACTAATAAAAGTTAAAATAGTAGTAACACAGTTGCCTTCATATTTTTTTGGAGATGGGATAGAAGTGTTGAGACCAGATGACAGGGTGATGAGGTTAGCAATGCGGTCAAACTGTCACAAACATTATTGCTGTAAAACTGGATTGAAAAAACAGCTAAATTCTAATCCAGAATATATTACACATTTGGAGCCTTCCAATTATCCAAAAACAGGTTTGTTATTATCCAGGGAGTTGCATATCCAGGTGAATCTGGCAGTCGAGCACAAAACACTTGTGTGTAATAGTTTACATGTTTGATAATACCGTCAGTTGGTCCCACTATCCAGTGTTTTGAAATAACTTCTGATAATGATTCTCTAAAAACGATTTACTTTGGTAGACTAAAGGAAAAGCAATGTGTGGGGAATCTCACTGGACAGCAGCAAGGGAGACCTCTAAGCGAGCCAACAAGTTGGATGAAGAAGGTGTTGAAATTGCTGTGTGTAGGCATGGATTTCTTCTCAAAGGTTGGTAGTTGTCTTGATCATTTTCAATTAAAATATTTGTAGATAATCTGAAGCCTTACCTTCAATCTGCTTTGTACTCACTATTTTTATTTTTTTTTTAAAAACCTTTAAATATGTATTGAGGAGAAATCTTTGCCTATCCGATGTTTCTCCAAAAAGAGTTCCAGAGTGCCTCACTTTTGGCAATGGACGTGACGTGTCGGCATGTACCATATCTTGACAAAGTGTCAGAAGCCTTGCCTCATCTTCAGCCCCTAAAGGAAATGAGACATTGCTTGTCTGTGATGCATGCCAAAGCCCACAACACCAAATGCGAGGTGAGGATTTGAATTACTTAAACAACAATTAATGCTAAATCTGACCACTACACATGAGTCTGAACTGATCCAAGAGAATGTTTTAAGTTATGAGTTATTGACCTTGAGATTTGCATCAACATTGATTACCTCATGCTTTAGATTCTTTGGAATGCACGGAACCAGGAGGGTGCCGGCACCACTCTTGGTGAAGAAGTGGAACAAGTAAACAGCTTCTTATCCAGATGTGGCCTAACAACTAAATACATGGCCAAGTCAGGTTTGTGAACTTGTTTGGGCCCTGCCATCCTGTAAATGTACACATTTATATTTTATAACATTGTAATGAGATGTATTCTTCTTCACAGCAAGAACTGACATGCTCACAGTCCATGCTATGGGCTGGAACCATCACAAAGAGAATTGTCTCCACATTGCCATGTCCTCTAGATTCAAAAAACTATGTTTGTGTATTGAAATGGAGATAACTATTTTAAGCTGTAAAATTTGACATTTAAGTCCACCCAATATATATAAAAATTACACCCCCATATAGAAATTGCAGTGGTGCAGGACTAGAGCTACAAAATTCATTAAATATGTTATTGTGTTAATTTCCTCCTTAAAATGCATACTTTTGTTTTATTTTCATTGAATTATTTTATAAAATGGCATGATTCTGTTTTGCTATTTTGCAGACAGCAGAAAAGACAGAGGCTGCAACTGAGAGCCTGAAGAAAATGCAGGACCAGTTGAATTGCTCTGATGACATGCTAGAACTGTGAGTTGATGATGTCAAACAGTGGGCCAGTAAAGGTAAGAACAATGCTGTTTTGACGTATACATAGATGGAGTCGGTTCATAAAAACTAAATAATGCTGTCCAAATTAAACTTTGTCCTTTAGTGTGCCTGTTAGTGTGCCTGTTAATGTGCGATGTGCAAATAACAGACCTTGATTGTGTTTGAAACTTGTTTTCTTGTTTTTATCTTATTCATTTAGGAAGTGCATCAGCCAGTCCTGCAGATGCTGGTTGTTTGCAGATCTCAATAGAAGCACTCTTTGTGAGCATTTGCCAGAAAAAGCACTACCTTTACAGACAAAATGGTAAGCATTTTGGGACATTTATTGGTTGTGTTGATTAAATCCCGTCAGCTCTTTTGTAATCTATGTTTTACTCTCATTACAGATCGTAACAAAAGGCGTCAAAAGATCGTCCAAAAGGTTGCCCAAGAAAAGAAAAAGTTGCTAGAGGACATCCACAAGTACAACCAGCAACCTGATGGTGACACTATTGACACCAACTCGGTTGGGGAGAAACTCTCAACCAAATCTGCAGAGAGCATGATCTGGCCTTGGCAGGAACCCAACAGAGGTGCTGTATAAAGATTTTACTTCTAATCTACAAAACTGTAGTAATAAAATGTGTTCATTAATGTGAAATGTTTATATTCATTCTCAGACGGTGTGGTCATTCTCACTAAGAAGGGGCTGTTTGACCAAAAAATGCTTCTGTCACAACTGACAGAAGAAAAGCAGATCCTTGTGAAGGAGATGATGCAGCACTGTCAGTACCTCAAGGACTCTGTATCAAAGGTCCAGACACTGATGGCCCCAGTTTCATTGATCACACAGACAGGAAGTAAGTGAACCACATGGATTTATTCACTTTAAAATTTATAAGCCAATGTTTTTCAAACCAGCAAAGGCAAACACACTTTAAAGAAGATTTTATCCATCTGTTTGTTTTTATTTGAGTCTGACTGCATTCTAGTATTTCTTGACCTAAATACATTTTCTCTGAATAATTTTCACAATTTATATGTTTGCTATATAACTTGTAGGCTATCCGAATGGAATCACAGAGGAGGGGTACAAGGGTCTTATGTGTCTTCTAAGGAGAAATCTGCATGACCTCAGACTCAAACAGCAGACAGTAGCAGGCGCCTACAGAGGAATTCTGGAACCCAGTCCTAGGCTGGTGGAGGAGGACGAGGACGAGGACATGGAAGAAGAAAAAGACTGGCAAAGTGACAACAGCTCAGATGATGAAGATGACGGAGAAGAAGGGACTTGACTTGTGGAAAGTTACTTGGTGCCCTTATCCAGTTCTATAGTTAGAGCGGACATATTATGCTTATTTTCAGGTTCATATTGTGTCCATATATCTGCCTTTACTGTTCTTCATTTTCACAGCTCCCTTCAGCCATTCTGACTTAATAATCAGATTTCAGCTAGCTGAATGTTTTAAGTGAATAAAAAGGTAGTAAAGTGACACCAAACACAAAGCAGTCTAACAACTAACCTGTGGTGTTTAGCTAGCTAACAGGCACAACACTAGCACGCTAACACAGCGAGCTAACATGTAGATGTTTCCGTCTGGATTTGATTAAGTGTGCAGTTTTTACATTAAAGCGGACATATTAAGCTTATTTGAGTTTGAAATGAGCGCTTCTACTGTGACATGTTTCCATGCTTTAATGTTGAAAAATTACTTTTTTTCTCATATTACCTGTGCTGCAGCACCTCTTTTCTTTCCTTTGTCATGTACATTATCATATTGTAACCTGTGTTTTGCTATATATGCTCTTTTGTCTTACCAAAATAGTAATACAATAGATTTTGTACATAACTGATGTCTGTAAATATTTACTGATACCCACTTGATATGTTATTACATTATAGAGTTGTCTTCACACATCAAATAATTAGCTTGAACTGAGGTTACAGTCATTTATAACAGAGATTGATATTGGATGTGTAACATAGTTCATAACTAACTAGAACCTATGTTGAGGATCGGGAGAGGGACAACAGTTCTTCCAAAAAGCACTGGTAGTGTAAGGGACATCTTAAAGGGTCAGATAATAAAGACAGACATTGGCAGTGTAACGTTGTTGTAATGTGTAAAGCCCTAACACTGAGTACATCAAAGTAACAATTCAACAATATTAACTACATAGTAACCACTTCTCATAGGCTACTATCGGCAATACATTTTAATACAAATATTAGCACAAATGTACCCAATACCCATTAAAACATCCAAGTTGGATCATTATTTTAAAAAGCTTACTAGTCTGAGGCCATGCATAGGAAATATCTCCCATAGTAAAAACTCATCCACCAGTGGTAAATTTAAATGTATTAAATCGATGTGTGTGGTTGTGGAAATACTGGACGTGACGTTGTGCGATTGCGTTGCCCAGCGCCATATAGACTGAGAGTTACGTCATCTCCGTTCACTCCAATGGACCACTTTTTTACAGCAATGGCGGATCGTGGAGCCTCTTGATTGATTGATTGATTGAAAAGTTTATTAACAGCTTGTATATTGGGTACAGTACAGTACAGCTCAAAACATACAATTGTTAAGGGGATGCAGACCAGAGAAAGACTTTCGTCTTGTTTACATCAGGGTCCCCCATTTCCAATTCATCATATCATTTCAGACATACAAGACATATTTGACATACAGATGGCTTATTTACAATTTACATACAGGTGTTTTTTTACATACAGAAGGCTTACTTACAAATTTCATTTTAGATTTCGTTCTAATACATCCTCTCAATCGTTCCCGGAAGTTAGCGCCAAGGCTAGCAGAGTTGCAGCATAATAGACTGTTCGTAACGGACTTTTAAAGGTAAGAAGATGTTTAAAGATTTATATTGCGGATATTATCAGTACATCTGATTCAAATTAACATGTGTATTAAAGGATGTCAGTGGATTATCCCTAAATTAGTAGATTTAGGGAATGTTTACAGATAACAGATTAAGCTGGGATACCATACCATAGTGGTTGAATACACAGTATTAGGAAACACTTTATACTTACTGGACATGTTATACTCATTACATACTGTATATAAAATATGACCAAGAATGTGAGACAACTTTATAGAAATTCATATCACATCTGTTACTGTCGCCATTTGTCATACTTTGTTAAACTCAGAAATAATAAAGTTCCATAACTTCAGTTGGGAACAAAGACCACACCTTATCTCCCCAAGGCAATTTCCCATCCAATAGGTGTGCTATATAGGTGTGTATAACCCTTTCTCCTGTCTGTTACTTCCTCTTTCAGCACAAGAACCAGAGGGGGATTCAATGGAGCCTGAATACCTGCACTGAGACCCTCACCCTGCACCCTGAGTCTCAACTCTCAGTGTTTTTCAAGCCTTTCCCTGTTTTTTTGTATTAAACAAAACATTAAGCTTTCCCAATGGTGTGGTTTTCGTTTTGTGAAAAAGTGCAAATGCAGTGTTTGTATATAATAACCTCGCATATTTTGTTGCTGTTGGTCGTGAAATTGCTCCTGCTGACTTGAGCCAGCCATTTTTTCCTCCGCTCTGTGTCAGTGGGGAAGCCGTACATTCGTACTCCTTTCTCTGAGCGATTTGAGCATCCCCAGGCAGCACAGCAAACCATGGTGGCGACTAGGAGACAGCACAGCAAACCAGGACAACACGGAGGAAAAGGCACAGACAAACTGCATGATATGCTATTCAATTTTTATTGAATTCCATGTATTTGCAATGGATGTTCCTAAAACAACACATTTAACATCATCATCATGCTGCTGCTGCTGCTGCTGCTAGTCCTTTGATAGTCACCTGTCTGTCTCCTGTCCTTTCTGAAAGCCATAAAGATGACATTAGTCATTTAGATAACTTGTGTCCTCATTTACCATGGGATTATCTATATGGCGCTGGCGTTGCCATGCAACAGCTTTGGTTCATGTTAATTTACAAACTCTTCAACTACAACCCTAGTTATATTTAAAACATTTTTAGAAGGCCTCGCGAAATACTTTAATGTAAATTAAAATGTGAAGGAATGTGTGTATAACAAAATACATCCGTCATAAACACAATACCGGAAACAGAAGTAGTGATGTGACGTGTGATCCTCAGCTGATTGGATGTTTTAGCCCCAAAGCATGTTGGGATATGGTGTTTATGCTTTATGAAATCTGAAAACATGTTTTAAAAATAAAATAATACTTTATTCCGAGTGTGCTTGCTTTTCTCTTTGGAAGTCATCACATAAATGCATTATAATACACGGTTCGGCTGCATTAAATATTAGACATCTGCCGTTGTTCTCTCTTTATAGAGCCCTGATGAGAAGACTTCTGGACAAACTGAAGAACTGCCGCCGAAACATACGTGACGTGGATCATAAATATATCAGCAATTAAACAACATCTTCAATTTATTTTCACACAATGCGTCTCCTGGCAATATCAACACTAATTCGGTTGACTTTTATATTCTGACTTCACTGTAGAGTTGCCACTAGGCTTGGGCGGTATGACGGTATTACGGTATACCAGGTATTTCGAAATACCGTCGGTATGATTTTCAATACCGTGACGTCACAGACTGTGCGCCAAATCACAGATGCGTTTCATTCTATTACACTGACACGGAGTTTTGACAGGGACGACATTGGTTGTAATGCACAGCACGCGCCAGCAGAGGGCAAGGGAGGGCAGTCCGTCTTTCCCGCTCTCAGAGCTCAGCACAGAGCTGAGCTGAGCAAGATGGCGGCAGCATTTGCCGGCCCCGAACTCGGACAACTAGTAAAAAAGAAAAATGCCTCTGCGCCTGTTTGGGACTCTTTTGGGTTTACTCGTCGACAGTGACTTCATCCAGTACAACGAGAGACAGAGGCACTTCTTTGGGAATGTTTAAGACGGGGTGAGTGAGTGTTGACATTTTTTAATCCTATGCAACTGGTTGATGGTTTTGTAGTCGAGGTCGGACGGTTTTAAAAACGAAAGCATTTACGTGCTAAACATTCACGCGAGTAATCCAATGAATCAAATGGAAATAAGGTTTTTAACACATGCACGGAATAATATTGCCAAACTAGTTAGTGAATATAGCAAACTTTATTCAATAAGTCAAGTATTTACTCCCGGAATTTTTTTATGTATGATGATATATTGTTAACTTAGCTCACTATGGAAACAACGTCGGACATCTACAAACGCGTCCTGTATCCGATCTCAAAATGTGCCATTTGCACAATGTGTCATGTATGCAGCCCTTGTTTTGCACTTGCGCGCACGTCGCGGCACTTTGCGAGCGTTTACCGGCTCGGGCTGCATTTTACACCGAACATATAATATACCGTTCGAAACATCTATTTGCCGCCGAACGCCACGTCACTCAAGTCGACCCAAGTCATACCGTCAGTGGTGGCTGGTGGAAAATATTTTTGGTGGGGCTGTTGATATAGTGAGTAAAAACATTTTTTTGGGGAGAAATTACCCCTTAAATTGGCACTGATACCGTCATATACCGTATACCACGGTATGATGTCAGCAAGGTATGACGGTATGAAAAAAATGATACCGCCCATGCCTAGTTGCCACCTCAATTCTGAAGAACTCTACCCTAGACCCATGTATTTAGCTAGTTCAGAGAGAATAATCAACATTGTGCATAACAAGATATAATCATAACTCCTCTATCAGCTGATCCAACAGGCAGGAACAGGGAGACAGAACACTGAGAGCACAGCAGCCAAGGTTACAGGTGCGTGTGCTCAGTCAGGACAGTTTGAACTGATAAACTGGGTCAAAGTTATGGACCTTGGAAAATATTTCCCCAACAGTGATGACTTCCAAAGAGAAAAGCAAGCACACTCGGAATAAAGTATTATTTTATTTGCTTGGCACTTCCGGGTATTTCTCCACTGGTTCTCCATGTTCACAATACAGTGTAACTGTTACGTTTGAAGGGATGAAATCGTGACATCTTCACGTCTCCCAGCATGGTAAATCGTCACATGTTCACGTCTTGCCCTGATACCGGGTTGAATACAGCAGTGTTATCTAATCTTGACCCTCAGTGTATATTTTTCTGTATTTTGTAGTTAAAAAAGGTATAAAGCCCACATTTGAAGGCATAACATGTTTTTATACCTTAAAGATCTCCTACCATCAAACAATCAATTATTCAAAATACTTGAGGCTGGAGTCCCAAATGGTCTCAGAATCTACACCTGAAAGAGGCTTCTGCCGGACAGAGGTGAGCAATAAACTTTGTCCTATAAGATCTGTCGTTTTTGGAAAGTTCCTGACCCTGACCATCTATGGTTGTCCCTATAACTTAATTTCTTAATTGATATCAATAGCAATGAGGAAAAAAAACAGCCTACAAAGTTGAGTTGTTGTCTTCGGCTCAAATCTGACAGATTTACTAGTTTTATCAATCATAACTTGTATCAATCACGAATGTATTGAACAAAATGGTGAGTGCCTTGCTAACACTGTAAATGATGAAACAGATGTTTATAAACAAATACTTTTATTTTGATTTCAAATATATTTATATATGATTTATTTATGAGATTTTTTAAATGAACTAGTTCGTCAACAGAACTTCATAATTTACAACACAACAACGAACATTTAGGACACTGTCATGTTTATAATCATGTGCGGTTCCTAGGATGGTGGCCAGGTCTTTTGCTGAAAGAAAAACAAGGCAAAAAAAAAACAGTTAGAATTTTTCAATTTCTGAAATATGTTGAGTATACAAAATCCTTTCAAATGTCTTCTCAACCCTAAGAAGGGCCATACACATAACGGTCTGTTTTCAAATCCTGGATGATACGCCTGTCGGTCGGGCCTTTAGTGCCTACTCTTGTTCCGACTTTCCAAGGAAACTGAGGGTGATCCTTATGCTGCTAAGCTTCCAACCACCGAAACGTATTCAGCGTTTTTTTTTTTTAATGTTGTCTGTGGGACAGCAGTAGGGGTGTCACGGTTACCGGTGTAGACGGTAACCGCGCTAAAATATTTTGACGGTGAGATAACCTTCTGAATTTCAAAACACGGTGTTATGTCGGTGGGTTAAATTACCGCACACCGTTACACCGGGAGAGCTTTCATTTCCCTAATACTCCCACGGTTACACTGTATTACACTGTTACCGCGCTAAATACTTTGCATTTCAAAACATAATGTTATCTATGTGCGTTACTAGAGCTCTACACCACACACGTGACACTTTCGAACGTTCGCAGGCGCCACTAGTCCTAGGTTCTTTTATCACACTTTAAGCATGGCAGCAGAAGAAGGAAGCCGCGATGGTACCATTTTTCCACCTTCTAAGCGCAGAAGATCAGAAGTGTGGTCCTACTTTGGATATTTAAAAAACTCCGAGGGGCAACTGGTGGAGGACGGTGCCCCCGTGTGCAGGACATGCCGGCGGAAGGTATCCGCGAAAGGGAGCAACACATCGAATTTGCTCACTCATCTACGAGACCATCACCCGCAGCTGCACAGCCAGTGCAAGGTATATTTGTTAATATTAACACATAGTTTTAGCTGAAATGCTCGAAATAACTTTTGCCTTCGGGTAAAGGGGAAATGTAACAATTATATCCGACTGTCAATAATGTTAAATCTTGATAATAATCATTTACATTACATTAGCAAATGCACCTGCTCTCGTGTGTTCACCATTCTTAGATCGGCGCTAAACGCCATTCTAAGCTAAGTTGAATAGCTAAACTTTGATATGCCATGAGACAGTGAAAATAGTGCAGTGAAACACATTAATGATTAAGTTACTTCTGACTTTGGGTCAAGGGATAATGCAACGTTATACCCGATTGTCTAAAATGTTAAACCTTGATATTAAATGTCAGTGTAAGCACGCCCACTGCTAGCATTTTAAAATACATCCTACTGCGGTGCCATGCTCTATTCGTTGGTAGCTAGTGCACTACTAAACGCCATTGTAAGGCGCTAAACAGCTTAGTTCTCATACAGTACTGGCTTCTTGCCTAATAACCTAAACTTACCATTTACCTGCATCAACATTACACTTTTAAGGTAATAAATTAATGTAGGTATTTGACTTCATACGCAAACTTGATGATTGTTGAATAGTAACTTAATGGCTGTTTTTCTCTCTCTCTCTCTCTCTCTCTCTCTCTCTCTCTCTCTATATATATACATATATATATATATATATATATATATATATATATACATATATATACATATATATATATATATATATATACATATATATACATATATATATATATATACATATATATAGAGAGAGAAATTTTTTTTTTTTTTTAAATTAACTAAAAAAAAAAAAAATTACCGAGATAATATCGTAAACCGTGGTAATTTTGGTCACAATAACCGTGAGCCGAAAATTTCACACCGTGACACCCCTAGACAGCAGTGTTTTAAACGTTGTTTACCCCAAACCATACTGCATTATTTTAATTCTATGATAAGCAGTTCACCTGATTCGTTCAACAATAATGATGACCATAACTGCATATTGGTGATTGTTGACATTCAAGCTGGTCACAATTTAGCATGTCATTTAAGTCTTTGTAACTATTATTAGTAAAAACACACTTAACAGTAGATTTAGGTGTTGACAAAGCTACATCTCTCTTTAGGCTATCACCAATGCCACATATTAAAAAGGGCCCAATAGTGCTTTTTGGGGTTTTCCTTTTCCAGTAGTGTGTTGATTACGTAATTGTGAATGTAAAGGGACTGCAAAAGCTTAATAGAAAAAGTTCCCCCAGAGTTTCTCTCCAACACACCTGACTGAAACTAATTCCTACATTAAACGTAATAGACTAAGGGGCGGGACGTATCCAAGCGGTTGGCTCTGGTTTCATACAGAGGGTGAAAAGAGGTGCAGCAGCACAGGCAGTATGAGAACAATAAAGAGCTTTTTGAACATTTAAGCAGGAAAAACGTAATACTAATGAACCTGGAAATTAACAGACTATGTCCTCTTGAAGTTCTCTCAGTCTATAATTACAAAGCAACCCTGATTTCTCGGATTTCTGAACTTAAAATGGTGCAGGTGCTTATTACATGAACTTAAATAACTCACAATTCATGGCAAAACTGACTTCTTAAATAGATAGATAGAGATTTATTGTCTCCCTTGGGAGAGATTTGCCTTGGGCAGTCAAGAGAATACACATAAACATAGGTATACATATAGAACAACCAGAGTCACAGATACACTACAAAGATCACATGGCATACATAAGGTATACAAACATACAGGTGTACCCGTTACACTCCATTATTAATTAGGCCGAACTGTCAATTTATTGACAATTGAGTTAAACAAGAAATCTGAACTTACCATGCAGGGCAGGGCAGCCAATGGACCAGCACTTCTTTACAGCCCTTTGAAACAGAAGAGAGGACAAAAACTAAATATTAATTAACCACACCGCATTGGCCGTCGGCCATGTTTTTGTGGTGTGTCCCGCATAATTTGCCTTTTTTGCCATTCCCAACAACCTTTGCTGATGATTCAACATGTTGAATTGGCAGCAGAGCTGTCTGCAAAATAAGCTAGCTTAAGGAAATCTGTGCACAAGAAGAAAAACGGACTTGAGGAAAACTAACTACTACAGTCCAAAGGCTCACACAAAGTATTTTAATTTCTTATCTCATCTGGTCGTTCTATTACTCAGATATTCCCAACATGAAGCTGAGTGGAGAGTGTTGTGAAAATGTTTTAAAGAGTGTATCACAAACATTGCCTTTATTTCTAGATCCTTATGTATTTTGTTGTCCCTTTTGAAATGAGGAAGACATACTTCTGCCTACTGCTGTTATGGAGAGTAAAATCCTCTTATGCAGGTGCAGAGTGTAAGTGAGAGTTGGCAGT
This sequence comes from Notothenia rossii, assembly GCF_949606895.1. Lineage (NCBI taxonomy): Eukaryota > Metazoa > Chordata > Actinopteri > Perciformes > Nototheniidae > Notothenia > Notothenia rossii. Next base: position 68,572,544 of record NC_136904.1, read on the forward strand.
AGGTTTTTATCTGTGTGGTGTTTGACCTTCTGGCTTAAACATAGGCAACGTGAGGATACCATACATCGCTACTAGTTCTTTGATGTTGGTTGGTGAGTCAGAACATTTTTTTATTTATTTTTATTTATTACATATATTGGGTTTTTCAACATAGAAAGAACATACAGTCATACATACATACATTGACACATGGAAAAATAACTTCCCTCCCCCCACCCTCAACATCGGACATTCAGGGAAACCTCACAGATTGAAATAAAACAGGAGTAAATACAATCAGATATAAGTAAAGGATGTGAAACAATAATACAAAAAATGTATATGAAAGAATAATTCGTTTCTATATTTAGATATAATTATTATCGTTATTATTATAAGCAGCATTGTTATTATTCCTTATTATCTATCAGTGTTTGATAGCGATATCCATCAATTTCACTCATCAATTTCAGTTTGATCACTTTCAAGGAAGTGCATGAATGTATCCCATATTTCATTAAAACTTATTTACTTTCTTTTTGACCACATAGGTTAATTTTTCCAAAGCGAGGCAGGAAGCCATTTCCCGCAGCCACAATGCAGGTGTAGGACCATCCGTATTTTTCCACCTCAGTGCAATTACTCTCCTAGCCTGAAGTAGGCAAATATTAATCAAGGGCACTGCTTTACGGCTTGGTACAAATTGGTCAGGATATATACCTAATATACAGAGCTTTGCGTCAAGAGGAATCTGTATAGCAGTTACACGTACAATCAGGTTAACTATATCTTTCCAGAATGATTGGATTTTTTGGCATTCCCACATACAGTGCAGCAGAGTACCAACATTATCGTCACATTTGGAACAGTTATCAGGAATGTTAGGATTATAAAGATTCAGTTTAACAGGTGTAACATAGGTTCTGAACAGCCATTTATATTGTATCAGTTTCAGTGCAGTGTTTATAGTCTGGGTTTGTGCCTTTAAACAAGCATTTTCCCACTCAGTCTCTGTAATGTCTACTTTCAAATCATCTCTCCAAACATCGAGTCTTGAGTGTGAGTTGTCCTTTGATTTGGACCGCAGCAGAACATAAATGACTGATAGTTTGCCTCGAGCATCCATATAATTTAGAGTGGCTCTCTCCACAACTGACAAGGGTGGCTCATCTAAGCATTTAGTCTGCGCTGATATGAAGCTCCTTAACTGCAGGAATTTAAAGAAGTGACTTCTAGGGATGGCATATCTATGAACCAACTGATCAAAGGACATAAGTTTTCCTTCTGTATACAAGTCTTTTATTCTACTCAGACCCTTGGCAGCCCATTGTTTAAATCCCCCATCCGCTCTTCCGGGGACAAAGTTGTCATTACCCCATATTGGGGAGAACTGGGATAGTTTGGGAGCATCTCCTATATAGACATGTGCTTCATGCCAAACAGAAACAGTATTTTTAACAAATGGGTTTTTTGTCTGTTGTTTTAGTTTTTTAGCATGAGCAGAAAAGATATATGACTGGAGGGATAGGCCCGGTGCTGTATTGCGTTCAATGTCTAGCCATGCTGGAGGGTCAGAGGAGGAGAAGTAAAACATGGCTGTGCGCAGCTGCGCTGCCCAATAATACAATTGTAGATTAGGTACTTGAAGTCCCCCTCTATCATAAGGCAGATGTAAAAGGCAGAGCCGTAGTCTTGCACGCCTGTTGTTCCATATGAATTTTGAGAAGAGCTGCCTGAGCTTACAAAAAAATGATTGTGAAAGAGGGAGAGGAATAGACTGAAACAGGTAAAGAAATTTTGGAAGAATAGACATTTTAAGAATATTAATACGGCCTAACACGGAGATGGGCATTGGCATCCATCTATTCAGAGATTATGTTACTGATTGTATTATGGGGTCATAATTGGAGGGGACAATATTCTCAATTTCCGGGACGATTTTTATTCCTAGGTATATAAAACCCTCCCGAGTAGCTGAAAAGGGGGTGGGTATATATAAGTTACTTACGTAACCCCAGTTCTCAGAGTAACATGAAGTGAGATGTCTCACTATGGGATGCGCCTCATTGCGGAGCAAACAGAAGCATCAATCTCATTACGCCAATCCTGATTGGCTGATGATCTTGACGTCAGCGTCAGGGAATCTAACCCCTATAAGTAGCTTGCGCTACGCAGCATGCATCATTCAAAATAAGCACCTCTTCTCGCTTCACCATAGCAAGGAGGGCCGTCTGGTAAGACATCTCACTTCATGTTACTCTGAGAACTGGGGTTACGTAAGTAACCTATAGTTCTCATTCGTAACACTCCGTTCGATGTCTCCCTATGGGATATTGTAGCTCCCGTATTGCCAGACGAGCTTATCTCGAAAATCACCAAACCCAACCAGAATTTAACAGTTAGAGCTCTAACTCAGCAGGGGGCCCAGCACTGCATGGGCCACACTGGGAGCAGAGACGTCTAATCTGTAAAAGCGGACAAAAGTGAGCGGCGAGGACCAGCTCGCTGCTGCACAAATGTCTTGGATGGAAACACCCTTGAACAAAGCCCAGGATGTAGCCAGACCACGAGTCGAATGAGCACGCAAACCCGAAGGTGCCTGCAGACCCTGACTCGTGTAAGTCAAAGCAATTGCCTCCACAATCAGGTGAGAGAGCTGTTGCTTAGTAACAGGCTTGCCCTTCTGAGGGTTAGCCAAGGACACAAAGAGTTGGTCATTATGACGAAACTCTTTTGATCTGTCCATATAAGTGCGTAAAGCACGGACTGGACATAGCAAATTCGGCTGCTGTTCCCCGGAGGGACACAGCGGCGGAGGAAATTCCTCAATGTCAATGGGGGTACATGAACCAACCACCTTAGCTATAAAGGCAGGGTTGGGCTTCAGCAACACTCTCGTTAACCCTTGGGCGAACTGAGTGCATGAAGGATGTACAGATAGCGCATGAATGTCACTGACTCGCTTGGCGGATGCCAGGGCCAGTAACAGCACTGTCTTGAGTGACAGGTGCTTCATGTCAGCTTCTTCCAGGGGTTCAAATGGGGCTCGAGTGAGCCCATCTAAAACCACTGTCAAGTCCCATAAGGGCACCAGTGACCTGGAAACAGGAAGGAGCCTGCGAGCTCCCTTCATAAAACGGCAGACCAGAGCATGCTGGCCGGCCGTCTTATCCTCAAAACCCACATGGCATGCAGCAATAGCAGCCAGCTAGACTTTGATCGTGGAGAAAGCTCTGTGTTTATCAATTAGATCCTGTAGAAATGATAAAATCACTCCCACAGGGCATTGAAAAGAGGTGTGCCCTTTTTGAAGGCACCAGTCCTCAAACACCACTTACAGTCGCAAAGAGACCAAGTGGAGGAAGCTCTCGCACTCTAAATAGTGTTTATCACCTTCTGCGGGAGACCCACTGCATTCAGATTATACCACTCACGGGCCAGGCCCATAGGGCCATGCGCTCTGGGTGTGGGTGAAAGATCGTCCCCCCCGCCTGAGACAGTATGTCTCTGCGTAGGGGGAGCTGCGCAGAGACACGGCTGACCGCACAGCGGCTGATATATCTCCGCCAGCCAGTACCTTGCAGGCCAGTGCGGAGCTATCAGGGTCATTGTGTGTTGCCGTTCCCTCACTCTGGCCAGAGTTGGGGGTATCAGCGCCAGGGGTGGAAACGCGTACAGGAGGACCGGAGGCCAAATGTGCGCGAGCGCGTCCACGCCTAATGTGCGTTTTGATCGCGCATTGAAAAGAAAAGCTGACAGTGAGCATTTTCTTTTGATGCGAACAGATCTACCGCGGCTCGGCCATAACGCACCCAGAGCTGGCTCAGAACCATTGGATGTAGATTCCAGTCTGCATATAGTGGTACGCCTCTGGACAGCAGGTCTGCCCCGAGGTTCATCACACACGGTACGTGCGTCACTCTCAGAGAGAGGAGACGGCCGCATCTCCACAAGATCAGTTTGCGTGCCAGCATGTGTAACTGGAGAGAGCGCAAACCCCCTTGTCGGTTTATATACGATATTGTGGTCGTATTGTCCGTCCTCACGAGGACATGGTGTCCTCTGAGAAAAGGCAGAAAGCGTTTTAGGGTGAGGAACACCGCTAAAAGCTCCAGGTAATTTATGTGCGACCGCTGGAGGTCTCTGCTCCAGAGACCCCTCACCGGACGACCTTCATAAATACCTCCCCAGCCTGTCAGACATGCGTCAGTGGTGACCACCTTCCGTGAAAGGACAGCACCCATAGGCACGCCCCGTACCAGAAAAGTCGGGTGCAGCCAGTGGCGCAGTGCCATTACGCATTTCACAGTAACCATCACTCTCCGCGCGCCATGACGTGCGGGGTTTAGTTTTAGAGCGGCTACCCAGCGCTGAAACTCCCTCATGTGTAACCATCCCGGTCGTACGACCAGGATGGCTAACGCCATGAGCCCCAGTAACCGCAGGCATAATCTGAGAAGAACATGTTTGCGCAGCTGGAAATGAACGAGGCAAGCTCTGAAAGCTTTCACTCTTTCCGCTGACAGGTGGGCTGTAAAGGGCACCGAGTTCAGGTGTAAACCCAGGAAGAGTACAGTCTGTGCCGGGCACAACATGCTCTTTTCTGTGTTTATTATGAAACCCAGGTTGAGCAGGTGCTTTACGAGGACATTTGTCTGCGTAATAGCCTCTTGTTCCGACTGTGCGAGAAGCAGCCAGTCGTCTAGGTAGGTTGCCAGGCGAATACCCTGTTGTCTTAACGGGGCTATCGCGGCTTCCGTACATCTTACAAACACTCTTGGACTGAGAGACAGACCGAAGGGAAGTACTCTGTATTCGTAACAGATCCCCTGAAATGCGAACCTCAGATATTTCCTGTGTGGGTAATATACTGCGATGTGGAAATACGCATCTTTCAGGTCGACTGATGTAAACCAGTCGTTTTGTCGCACGAGACGCAGCAGAGATGTGTGAGTGAGCATTCTGAATTTGTATCTTTTTAGATATTTGTTCAGAGCCCTCAAATCTAGTATTGGCCGAATTCCGTTTCCTCCCCGTTTGGGAACGAGGAAATACTTGGAATAAAAGCCGCTCTGACTCCGCTCGGCGGGTATTATAGAAATAGCCTTCTTTTCTAGAAGTGAGAGAATCTCTCTCTCCAGAATATGGGCTGACTCTCCTCGGGCTTGTGAATACAGAACGCCCGAGAAGCGAGGGGGGGTGACAGCGAATTGGAGTCTGTAGCCCCGTGTTACTGTCTTGAAAACCCAAGCAGACGTTGTGAGCATCTCCCACTGTTCGCTCCTTAGAGCCAGCGGAGATGTCACGTCTCTTACCCTGTGAGTCTGTATTTGTTGTGTTATGGGGCCCTCTAGTGTCTGAACACGATGGTACCCCATTTCGACAATCCCCACCGAGACTGCGCATGCGCGTGACGGTGGTGCCTTCACAACCCCAGCCGGCACTGCGCATGCGCGTGACGGTAGCGGCTCTATAACCCCAGTCGTCACTGCGCATGCGCATGGCGGTTGTGCCTTCACAGACCCGTCTATTATCCGCCTTTTGAGAGAGGCCGTAGCTGCTCTCAAAAGAGGGACAGGCGACAGACTGTTTAGTGTTTTTATTGTCTTTCTTTTCATTTTTTTGGACTGCGCCCTCGGCTTGAAGCCTGGATGCGACAGTGAAAAATGGTTTATTTGAAAACAACAACAATTGTGACATGTGTTTTTGTGACTTAGGCAGATAGCAGAACTCGCTGTCTCTGGTATTAAGTCTGTTTCCCTTCTGGCGCGAACTTGAGGATGGCGTTGCGGCATCACTCGAGGCGGTAGGAAGATGGAGGCCTGGTGGCACCCCGAAAACACATCTGGAGCTGGGGAACAGGGAACTTCCAGCTCTGTCACCGAGGAGAGGAGAGGAGGCTGTCAGGCCGCCCGCTTCTTCTTCCTCGACTGGTGATCGAAAATCTGAGTCGGCTGTGCCTGAACAGCAGCTGCCGAAACCGGAGATGTCCTCGGCCAGCTCGTCCTCGTCTCCTGCCTGGGCTGGGGACTCGGGGCGGGCTGTGGCCTCTGCTGCCTCGGTACCTTGAACCGGGCAGGACGTGAGGCAACTTGGGCGAAGGACTGCCGCGAGACCGTCGCAGGTAGCGGCTGGACCCTCCGGGGGAGACAGAGGTGGAGGGCCTCATCTTCCTTCTTTTTCGACTCACATCTCCGCTGCATCGAGACTAAAGCGGAGCCGAAAATACCCTCGGGAACGATAGGCATGTCAAAAACATCCTCCTTTTCCCGGTCTGGGAGGTCGGTCAGGTTGAGCCACCTGGCTCTCTCCTGTACCACCATTATGCCCATGACGCCAAACCTCCCAAACCGCCAAACCTCCAGCATTACGCCTGGACTGGACAGCGCTGCACACGGAGGCAAATGTCCGTGATCGCTGCAATCTCGTCCCATACGGCCGGCCCAGGTTTGCTCGATAGGTCCTCGCAGAGCTCCGCCTGGTAGGCGGTCAGCAGTAAGGAGACATTGAGTGCCCTGGCGGACAACGCTGCGGCTTTATAGGCCCGTTTCGTCATTGCTGACTTGAACCGGTCTGCCTTCACCGGTAGCGTGGGGTTCCTGCTTGGTGTTGGAGCCAGTCTCGGTTGGAGGTGGGCTGCCACCAGCGGTTCCATGGGCGGCATGCAGAGCAGGCCGAGCCTCTCCATACCGTCACAGTCCAGGGAGGAGGCACCCTGGATTGGGGCCTTATTACTGAAGGGGCGGTCTCTCCACGAGACCGACACCTCGTCCAGCATCTCCGGGAAGACTGGAAGGAGCTGCCTCTTTTTCCTCGCTGCTTGGGGCAAAGTCTTCCCCTCGTAGCGAGACCTGGAGGTCTCCTTGGCCATTTCAGGCCATGGGATGTCCAGCCTGGACGCGGCACGTTGACACACGGCCTGCAGGTCCATGCTCAGACAGGGCGAAGCTGGTGCGCTATCGCCCGGGAGAGCAGCCATCGCTCCCGGCTTTGCAGCCTGAGCTGATGACACGAAGACATCATCGTCTTGCTCATCCGAGTCGGACCGGAGGAACTCAGAGGTATCCTCTTCGTCCTCCATGTAGTCCAACTCCAGGACATCATCCGCGGGCGAGACCATGGTGAGGTCCAGTTGGGAGCCCCAGCTTGACACAGCGTGGGGATCCGCTCTCGCGGCTGTTGCCGCCGCCGGGCCCCAGCCTGACACGGCGCGGGGCTCCGGTTCAGCAGCTGCCGCTGTTATTGAGCCCCAGCCTGACACAGCGAGGGGCTCAATCTCCGCGGCGGACGCCTCCATGTCTTGATTGCCGGCCGGCGAAACAGCGGACATGAGGGGGTCCTGTCCCGACAAGCTAGCTTGGCGTGCTAGCCGTCGGCGGAGGCTCTTGATGGTGAAGCGGGCACAATGCCCGCATGAGCCGGGGTTGTCGATAGCCTCCTGGGCGTGTTCCAGCCCGAGGCAGGACGAGCAGACCTGGTGTGAGTCTGTGCCTGATATCTTCAACCCGCAGCCGCAGAGCCGAGCCTCCGAGTCCCTGACTCCTCTGGTGTGAGGGAGAGAAGCGTCCATCTCGGTCGCCGTGGTGACGGCGTGGAGAGGACCCGCTCGTAACAGGTATGTTGCTGAGAAAAAATCCTTCCCCACCTGTCGTTAATCCGGAGAAAAAAACGACGGTGTAGAATTTTATTCTCAAAGAATATTAACTGGTGTGTTAATACCCTTTTTATCTTCCCCTCCTCTGGTGTGAGAGAGAAAAAGAAAAAACCGTCCCCGCTACCTTGGTGTCGTTAGTGAGGAAAGGCAAGTTAGTAACAGGTGTGTTACCAGCTTGAAAAATCAAAACCTTACCTTTAATTCCGAAGAAAGAAACGGCGAGGTAGATTGCAACACTAACTGGTGTGTTAGTATTAACAGTCTTCTTGCAGAAGTATATATAGAAGTAGTCGGCGAGCGCCCGTCGACCGAAGTTAGCTTGGATAGCTTGGTTCCGTCTGTGGACTGTGTGAGCTTGCCCGGCTACCAATAGAGATGTACTCTGAAGCGAGAAGAGGTGTTTGAATGATGCATGCGGCGTAGCGCAAGCTACTTATAGGGGTTAGATTCCCTGACGCTGACGTCAAGATCACCAGCCAATCAGGATTGGCGTAATGAGATTGATGCTTCTGTTTGCTCCGCGATGAGGCGCATCCCATAGTGAGACATCGAACGGAGTGTTAAGAATGAGAACCCTGGGTTTTGTCTCTCATTTTTATTTAAAAAATATATAGTGGATTTAGAATTATTGACCTTATATCCAGAGAATTCCCCAAATGAATTGATTAGGCTAACAAGTTTTGGGATAGATGTTCTCAACTTTGACAGAAAAATAATAATATCATCCGCAAATAAGGAAATCATATGCTCAGATTCACCTATCCTCACACCCAAAATGCTCTGATGTTGCCGGATAACCAAAGCTAGTGGTTCAATAGCAAACAGAAATAAAAGAGGGGACAGGGGGCATCCTTGTCTTGTGCCTCTGTGTAGACTAAACGGTTTGGATATCATGTTATTTGTTAATACCTCAGCTTTTGGATCTGAATACAGAAGTCTCAACCATTTGAGATATTTTCCACCCATCCCAAATCTCCTCAAGACTTCCATCAGGTATTTCCATTCAATCCTGTCAAAGGCTTTTTCAGCATCCAACGACAGGATTGCGGTGTCTTTAGCATCACTCCTTTCATGAAGTATATTAAGCACTTTGCGAATATTATGAAAAGCTTGACGCCCTTGAACGAAGCCATTCTGGTAATTGGAGATTAAGGATGGTACATATGATTCTAGCCTTCTTGCCAAAGTTTTACACAGAATGTTTGTGTCACAACACATTAAGGATATGGGACGATAGGACCCCCTTTCTGTTGGTGGTTTACCAGGCTTTGGGACCAAGGTGATAATTGCAGACCGTAAAGATGGTGGCAGAGTACCCGACTCATATGCCTCTTCAAACATATCTAATAGAGGGGGGAGTAGTTTGTCTGGAAACAATTTATAAATCTCTATAGGGATTCCATCTGGTCCTGGTGTCTTCCCGCTTCTCATATTCCGCAAGGCTTCCGACATTTCCTTAACAGTTAAATATGTATCCAATTCAGTCTTATCTTGCTCTGTCATAGTTGGGATTTCTAACTGATCTAGGAATTCAGATTGTAACTGAGTATTATCTGGGTATTCTGAACTATAAAGGGAGTCGTAGAATATTCTAAAGGAGGAGTTTATTTCAGCTGGATCTACTGTATTGTTTCCGTTATCTAATTTGATTGAGTTTCTAGCTCTATCCGATTGCATTTTCTTTATTCTCCATGCAAGAAGCTTGCCAGCTTTGTCACCTTGGTCATAGTAAGATTGCTTTAACCAAAGGAGGTTTGCTGCAATTTTACTAGCAGATAGCTCTTTATACTTAGCTCTCAACAGAAGGAGCTCTTTATGTTTCTCTGGTATATCATTTTGGTATAGGTCAAGTTCCACAGTTTTAATTTGAGCCTCAAGGTTGGTTAACTCTTTATAGTGAGCTTTTGATTTAAAGCTTGTATAGCTAATCATCACGCCCCTAACAAAGGCTTTAAATGCTTCCCATCTTATGCCTGCACTAGTCTGATCTGTGTTCATACAAAAATAATTATCAATATTATTACCAAGAAATTCTACAAATGTTGGGTCTTGTAACCATTTGGTTTGGAGGCGCCACCTAGAAGGACACCAAACAAGCCTCGGTATATGGAGGGTTAAGGAGATGGGTGCATGATCGGACAATACTCTGCTGTCATAACTGCATTCATTCACATGTGATAATAAGGCCATGGAGATCAGAAAGTAGTCCATACGTGATGACTTCTCACCTGAATAACATGAGAAATGTTTTTTTGTAGGATGTAGCTTTCTCCAGACTTCAATTAAATTAAGATCGTTTATGGATTGAAGCAGCACCTTTCTAGCTTGCGGATGAGAAACATCAATGCCTGAGGAGCGATCTTTCTCTGGGTCCAGCACACAGTTATAGTCTCCGCCTATTATATATTGTCCAGGAGTAGAGGATACAGTAAGAAATAAATTCCTAAAAAATGCATGATTATCCTCGTTAGGTCCGTAAACAATGACCAGTGTAATTTGAGTCTCTAATATTTGTCCTTGCAAAATAATGTATCTTCCTGGCGGGTCAATTATTTCATGGCTAAGTCTGAACGGGATTGATTTGTGGACCAAAATAATAACCCCTCTAGCCTGTGAGTTAAATGGGGCTGCAAAGACTTGTCCAGGCCATCTTTTTTTAACTTTAGTAATTTCAGTTAAATGGGACTCTTGAATAAAAACGATCTGTGATTTTAGAAGTCTAATTCTGCCTAATACCTGTTTTAGCTTAACAAGCTTATTCAATCCTCTCACATTCCAGGATGTGATCTTTATGTCTGTTTTACCTGCCATTTAGTGTGGAGTGAATTGTATAGTGTAACACCACAGGGATATCTCTATTAGCTACTGCTCTTGAAACAAAAAGGAAAAGAAAGTACTACCAACAACAGTAGAATAATTATACCATATATACAATAAGCAAGACACCATGAAAATCCCCCCTGAACTTCCCTAAAACCCCCTAGGTAACTAAAAACTTTGGTTACTCTAAATGCTTGATCCTCATAGTGAGGAGCAGCGTAGCGCAGAGACGTGGAGGCTCCCATACTTCCGTAGGCTCCAGCTTAAACATTTAGACCACTTGCCAATCTTTCAGAACAAGAGAGCAGAGGAATACAAATAAAATAACCTCTTATTGGATAGAACCATGAACATTCTTTTTTTTTTTTTTGTAATTAATAATAATAGTATATATATATATATATATATATCCATATATACATATATATATATATCCATATATACATCCACACACAAGATCATCTGTAGTTAGAGAATTAACCGAACAACTATGATCCCGTAACAAACAGACAAACCTCGTTGTAGCAAGTCCATGGTGTCAAAGCCTCTGTTTAGCTAAACGTTCTAGTTTGTCACTGGCGTGGGCCTGGCGTCCTTCTGTAGCTTTTGGACAAACTTATCTGCGTCAGGGACCGTGTTGAAGGAGTGTCGCTGTCCGTTGTGTGTTACTACCAAGATAGCCGGGTAGAACATCCCGTAGCGGAGCTCCATGGATTGTAGCTGCTTTTTCACTGCCTCGAAGAGTTTCTGTTGCCGGTGAGTCTCCGCTGAGTGGTCTGGATATAATCTGACGTTGTGATTCTCAAAACGCACTGTTCATTGTCTCCGGGCTGCTCGCATAGCGTTTTCCTTGTCTCTGTAGTTAAGGAACCTCAAAATTACCGTCCTTGGTTTCGGGTCCTGGCCAGCAGCGATTAGACGTCCTATTCGGTGTGCTCTCTCAATAACGGGCGGTGTGGAAAGAGTGTCGGTGCCCAGGGCTCTAGGTAGCCATTGCTCCAAAAACGCACACACGTCTTGACCCTCAGCTTTTTCAGGCAAGCCAATGAGCCTCAGGTTGTTGCGGCGGTCCCTATTTTCATGGTCTTCCACCTTCATTTCCAATGTGGCGCATTTATCCTGTAGCTTTTTGATAGCGCTGTGCATGGAATTTAAGTCATCCTCGGTCTTTCCAATTCTTTCCTCTGCTTCTGTGATCCTGTTAGCTTGGTGTTGCAGCTCACCCTTGAGTCCGCCTATTCCCTCAAGCACATCGTCAAGTTTCTTTGAAAAGTCGCTTTGCATAGCATATATGGCGCAGAGGATTTCCACCTTCTCGGCCATTGCCTCTGTGTTTTGGCTAGCGTTAGCTTGCAACGTTGACGTTTTCGATGCTGCAGGGGTCTGTGGACCTGTTTTCTGAGGTCTTCCTGGAATAATGTTGACAGGTAATCTATTGTTTAAGATAATGTGTATTTAAAGGGAGTTGTGGTCTTCTGAATAATTAATTCAATATATTAGCTTCGGAGCCTCATGGAGATGTGTCTCACCAGCACTGCGCCATAACCGGAAGTCCGAGTCAGAACATTTAGTCTAAAATTGCTTTGGGGGCTAAAGTCAATGTATCGTTTTTTATATTTATACTAGCTAATTATTGAAATATTGCAAATGCATTTGGGTTAATGAAATCTTGACACATAATTGAATGACATTTCAAAAGTTGTTCCTTCCCTGTACAATATAGATTCAATTAATATTTATCTAATGTTGTGGGACAGTAACCTTCAATGGCTGACCAAAATAAAATAAAATGTTTATTACCACCAGGGCAGAATTATCGAATATCTTCGATTGATTTCTCGACCGGTGTACTTTTTGGGCCCAGTCTTTTGCTCTCTGCCGGAAATCCTTCATACGGGCCGTGTGCCTTGATTTCAGCTTCAACATCTTCCCACACTGAGGAAGTGAGAGGGAAAGAGGGAGTAGGAAGGACATACTTACTTTTTCTGATAGAAAGACAGTTATAAACAGTTGGGAAACAAAGTATTGCTTATTTCTTTCTTTTAACCATATATATTATAATATAATATAATACTTCCCAAAAAAATTAATCGGAAAATGAATTAAATTCAACTGATTGTACAGACTGACAAAATATGCTACCGAGTAAATGTACCGGATCATTTATTCAGCAGGCTAACCAAGTTAGGATATCTAATTAACAGTATACAGAGGGGCCACATTCACTTTATCTAACTATTTGTAGCAATTCATATTTTAATTGACACTATGAATGTCCATTATATGGCCTCATATATAATCATAATAAAATATTATTCATTTTTTAAAATCAAAATATTGTTCTTTAAAAGAACCAACCGTCAAACTTTTCAATGGAACAGGCACATGCAGTAAATGTAATGTTCTAAAAAACACCTATACTGTGATGCACATTTGTGGAGTGACAAAACTCTTTCCGGCTTTTGTTAGAAAAAAGTCACCACTTTGTTCGCCACTTTTATTGTATTGGGTTTTGCAGAAAACAATGAGATATTTATAGGCAAAACTAACTGCCATTTATGTATGAAAATGGCTTTGTCAAAGAGACAGTATAATAGATTGTATTATGAATACTTTAGTAGACATATACTGTATATATATAGTTATATTTACCTTTGTGCATCTACGATTTGCGCAGTTTGATTTTTCCAAACAATGGGGGCACTGTCTTTTTGTGGATCCACCTGGCATCGTTGCTACATTATAAACAAAACAAAAACATCACATGTATCACATATAGTTATTGGCATGACACAAAACTAAAATTTTTCCATATAACCATGTATGATTACTAAAGTCAAATGATATAATCCAAATGATGTTGATTGAATTCAACTTCAAAATAATGTTAATTGTGATATCAAAGTTCAATTAGTAGCACTTTAAAATTCACAAATTCCAGTGTAATATCATAAATAAGTTTCAATTTCTGTTAATCGTCAGTACGTATTGTGTAATCTTTTTTTGGCATGATAAGATGTTTTCTATTAGCTATCATCATTAACCTCAAATCATGTTTGTTCATAAAATGTATCTGTTATGTAAGGGATAATGTGCTGCGACGCAGTAATTATGGGGAAAAGAACACCGACAGGCTGATCAGGAGTCCGACGCAACTGATGAAAATAGCAATGTGACATATATCCTCCTGACCTACTATTCTTTGTACTATTTAGTAGTGACACTATTACATGACTTAATAGATGTGAATAAATAATAACGAATGATAAGAAACACTGCGAGCATTGCCTGGAGCTCCTTAGATTACTGCAGTGCAGGGCCGTGATTCAAGAAAGATTTAACAAGAATGTATTTTTGTCTGATTCCCTGAGTTTATAGCACTCTTTCATTTAAGATAAGATCACAACTTGAAGAAGGCTCAGCTCTTGAGGCAGCGTTTTGCACTCGTCTCACGCCACCAGCTTTACAGTTATTCGCTCAATGTGGCCTCTCCCTGTCATTTGATTATCATTTTTATTGCCACAGAACCCCCCTCCAACTCTATTATAGGAACGGTGATTGTCACGGACTCACCTGGAATGGAATCAGTCAAACACAGAGAAGCATGAATTAAACATCACTTCTGCACAGCGAGTTAGCTGTGAGGAGGGCACCTGCTAAACCCTTTATTTTCTGTCAACAGCTACCAGTATTTACACAGAGACATATCTCAGGTTCATGTCCGTATTAAAAAAGAGAGCATCATAATGTTTTTTAAAACAATGTGAAACATCACCTTGGAAACATTTGAATAGAAAAAAGTAACTTGAGTACTTATTTAAAGTTAATGCAGTAGCACTTGCTTATTGAAAGCTATGTACTTATATGATTCCTACTTCTGAGTTTGTAACTTCATGGTCATGATTACCACTTATTGTTATTAGCTTTGGACACAAATGTCAACTGGATATAATGTCATGTTATGTAATGGAATTAAATAACAAAAGATGGAAAAAGTACTCTGATCCTTTACTTGTAAAAATAATCTATTACAAGTAAAAGTGCAGAATCCAAAATTGTTTCTCAAAGGGGCCCTATTGTGCTTTTTGGTGTTTGCCCTTTTCTGAAGTGTGTTGTGTAGTTCTTTGTAATGTAAATGGTCGGAAAAGGCTAAAATCCTAAAGTTTCCAGTTGAGGGAATTTCTCTCCCACACACTTGAAACATAGTAACATCACTATGTAACACTCTTGCTTTTATTGTTTAGTGCTCCAGCACATGTATGTATGGCTAAGGAGCAGGACATCTCTTCACAGAGGGTGAAAAGAGGTGCTGCAGCACAGGCAGTATGAAAGTAATAAAGACCTTTTTAAGCACTAAAGCATGTAAAAATGTCACAGCAGAGGCACACAATACAAATATGAACCTGAAAATGAGCATAATAAGACCCCTTTAAGTAAACTCAGTAGAAGTATCCTCAGCAAAATGTACCTAAAGTATCAAAAATAAAAATAGTTGTTTGGATACTTTGTGTCCTGGCTAGATAAGTAGTATACAGGACTGTCTCAGAAAATTAGAATATTGTGATAAAGTTCTTTATTTTCTGTAATGCAATTAAAAAAACAAAAATGTCATACATTCTGGATTCATTACAAATCAACTGAAATATTGCAAGCCTTTTATTATTTTAATATTGCTGATTATGGCATACAGCTTAAGAAAACTCAAATATCCTGAAAAAGTATACTAGTAGGGTGTTCAACGAATCACTTGAATCGTCTAATTAACTCGAAACACCTGCAAGGGTTTCCTGAGCCTTGAAAAACACTCAGCTTGGTTCAGTAAACTAAATCACAAGTATGGGGAAGACTGCTGATCTGACTGCTGTCCAGAGGACCGTCATTGACACCCTCCATCAGGAGGGTAAGACACAAAAAGAAATTTCTCAAAGAGCAAGCTGTTCACAGAGTGCAGTTTCAAAGCACATCCACAAAAAGTCTGTTGGAAGGGGGAAATGTGGCAGGAAACGCTGCACAACCAAGAGAGATGACCGCAGCCTTAACAGCATTGTGAAGAAGAGTCGCTTCCAGAATTTGGGGGAGCTTCAAAGACAGTGGACTGAAGCTGGAGTCCAGGTATCAAAAGTCACTGTTCACAGACGTGTCCGGGCTACAATGGGCTACAATAGCCGTATTCCCATGGTCAAGCCACTTCTGAACTCAAGACAACGGAAGAGGCGTCTGACTTGGGCTAAGGAAAAGAAGCACTGGACAGTTGCACAGTGGTCCAAAGTCCTCTTTTCAGACGAAAGCAAGTTTTGTATTTCATTTGGAAGTCAAGGCGCCAGAGTCTGGAGAAAGGCTGGAGAGGAGCAAAATCCAAGTTGCTTGAAATCCAGTGTGAAGTTCCCACAGTCAGCGATGGTTTGGGGAGCCATGTCAGCTGCTGGTGTTGGTCCACTGTGTTTCATCAAGCCCAGAGTAAATGCAGCTGTGTACCAAGAGATTTTAGAGCACTACATGCTTCCGTCTGCTGAAAAGCTCTATGGAGATGAGGAATTCATTTTCCAGCATGATCTGGCACCTGCCCACAGTGCCAAAACCACCAGTAACTGGTGTACTGACCATGGCATTACTGTCCTCGATTGGCCTGCACATTCCCCTGACCTGAACCCCATAGAGAATATGTGGGGTATTGTGAAGAAGAAGCTGAAAGACACCAGACCCAACAATGCTAATGAGCTAAAGGCCGCTATTGAAGCATCCTGGGCATCCATAACACCTCAGCAATGCCACAGGCTGATTGCCTCCATGCCACGCCGCATTGATGCAGTAATCCGTGCAAAAGGATTCCCAACCAAGTACTGAGTGCATTAATGGACATTTTCAAATGTTTGATTGTGTTTCGCTGTTATAAATCTTTTTTTTTTACTTGGTCTGAGGAACTATTCTAATTTTTTGAGATAGGATTTTTGAGTTTTCTTAAGCTGTATGCCATAATCAGCAATATTAAAATAATAAAAGGCTTGCAATATTTCAGTTGATTTGTAATGAATCCAGAATGTATGACATTTTTGTTTTTTTAATTGCATTACAGAAAATAAAGAACTTTATCACAATATTCTAATTTTCTGAGACAGTCCTGTATATACTTTATATTTCATATTAACACATCAAGTTATTCCTATAGAATACAACCTAAACCTATCAAAGGGAAGAAGCATATAACGGCAAATGGTCAACAAATACCTCAAAATTATACATATGTAAATGTACTTTCTAACAGTGCAAGCAATATGAAAGTTCTGTAAGCTTACACCTTTTCTAACGTGATAAAGTGCAGACTCATTACATTAACGATACTTAGGCATCACTATAGATGAAAATCTCTGCTTTAAACCACATATTGACAATCTCTTAAGGAAATTGAAATTAAAACTGGGATTCTTTTCTAGAAATAAGGCCTGCTTCTCCAGAAGTGCGAGGAAACGTCTTGTAGCTGCCACATTTTTGCCACTCTTGGACTACGGGGATGTTGTGTACATGAAGTCCTCAGCTCACTCCCTTCATCTGCTGGACGCTGTCTACGATGGGGCTCTGAGGTTCATAACCAACTGTAAACCCCTCACACACCATTGCACGCTGTACTCTTGAGTCAACTGGACATCATTATCAATGCGCAGATCACTGCACTGGTACAAACTCATCTATTCCGCTATGCTTGGACTGCTGCCCCTCTACATATCCACTTACATATCACACAAACAGTACAGATAGACTACGATATCAAAATTACATCACTCTGTCCGTCCCCTCAGTACGCACGGTGCTTGGGAAAAAAGCCATATCATACTCTGCCACCTCAACCTGGAACACAATTCAGCAGGAACTTAAGCTGACCAGTTTGATACCCATCACAGATTTTAAACACATTTAAAAAAAGCTGGAGAAATCATCTGTGGGTGTTTGCACCTGCTATATCTGACTACTGTATATGGATTTCAATGACTACTTTTTTTACGATGTTGTATTTTAGTGTTGCCTCTGTGTTTAGTGTCCTGTCTGTCTGTAACTTTGTGTGGTAGTGTTACCACTGAACAGGTCTCTTTTGAAAATGAGACCTTGTGTCTCAATGAGATTTTACACCTGTATAAATAAAGGCTAAAAAAATTAAAAAAATTAACACTTTTCGATTTTCATCAGTATATGCTTTTTGTCCGATTAAAATTGTTTCCCGTTTTTTAAATATCTAAAGTGAGGGTCTCAAAAGGACAGACATTGTTATGCTGTGCAGATTGTGAGGTCTCTGGAGGAAAATGTGTGATTTGTTAATGGGTCACTATAAATAAAATGTACTTGAAATGTTCTGCTACTTAAACCATTTCAGGGGAAAAAAATATATATACAGTATAATATCTTGTACAGTAGATTACGGTTCCCAAATGTTTAAAAACGTGTTACAATTAGCTCCACTGACCAACCTGTAACAAATAAAAGCTGAGGCTCACACATCAAGGTTTAGTGATTAAAGAAACAATATTTAACATATGACAATATGAAAGGGACCACTGTGCTTTTACTTTTGATACCCACTGTATGTGACTCGCTCTGCACCCAACAGCAGACAGATTAAAATATATTTTGTCATGATCCTATTTTTCTCGATCTGGGTCATGTCTGTTTTCACTTCCTGTCTTGAATGTTTTCCTGCCTGTTTGATTCTCTGAAGGCTTCTCAATTCTCTAATTTCCCCTACTCGACTCCCCTCCTCGACTCCTATCCTCGTGTCTAAGTCTCGCACACAGGAGATGCGAGCGGAGGAGTCGAGGAGGGGAACCGAGGAGAGAGGAGTGGAAGCAGCAGGCGTTTAGAGAAATCCTCTCCTCTGAGCGGTCATTTTAAAGAGACGTCCATTAATGATGACAGGAGGCACAGCAGAGCAGCCCTCTGTCTGATGGACAGAACTGTGTTCATGATTACTTGTATATTTAATTTGAATTCATTCACAGTGCGGTATAATGAGACAATAACAGAGTACAGATGCGGACATATACAAACACATATACATTTGGGCTGTCAGTCGATTAAAATATTTAATCGTAATTAATCGCATGATTGTCCATAGTTAATCGCAAATTAATCGCACATTTGTTATCTGTTCTAAATGTACCTTAGAGCAGGGGTTCCCAAAGTGGGGATGATTTCAGAATCGTCTTGATGTAACCCCTGACGTGTTTTTTATTTTTATAATATATTTTTTAATATTTATTATTTGTATTATTATTAATAATAATAACGTGTGCATAGACATTTTTTATTATGTAAGTCTGTTTAATAGGTAAGCGGGACAAATAAAGGATTCTGACAGATTTACAACAGTATCATTTGCAGCTCAAAGGTCACTTTACAGCACCACAGTAAATATCACAGACGTAAAACCCACATCAACTACTAGTATATTTCTTCTGAACAGCTCTTTAATACATTTTTCAAAATGAAACGTTGGTTAATACCATGGTTAATACCAACTAGTGAGAAGGCAGACAGGCCAGCGGAGAAGGGAACGGAGGAGAGCGGAGAGCCGCCATCACAAAGGCCGTCGACTTCTTGCGCGGGAAGAGGAGGAGGAGGAGGAGGAGACGACAACCGTAAGGCGGTCCATAAGCAGTCAGACCAGCCTTCATCCAAGTGTTGCAAGTATCGAGAGGAATACATCCAGTACGGATTCACATGCCTCATTATCAATGAAGCAAAACATCCCCAATGTGTAGTGTGCACTGAGGTTCTTGCACATGAGAGCTTAAAGCCCGTAAAAATGCTTAAACATTTAAACACGAAGCACCCCTCTCTTGCTACTAAACCAGCAGATTTGTTCCGCCGAAGCAGAGAGAATTGCAAGGCCAAGAAAGTTATAAGTAACCAAACAACAATCCCTACCAAGGCTCAAAAGGCATCATATGAGGTGGCATATTTAATTGCAAAGGCAAAAAAGCCACACACAATCGGGGAAACCCTAATTAAACCTGCTGCTATCGATATGAGTAGGGCAATGCATGGGGATACACAGGCACGGGAGCTGGAAGCAGTGCCGCTGTCTGACGGGACCATATCCCGGCGCATCACGGACATGGCCCAGGATATCAAGTGTCAGCTGATTGACAGAGTGAAGAAAGGGAAATATGTTTTGCAGTTAGACGAATCCACAGATGTGTCAAACTATGCCCAACTGCTTGTTCTTGTCAGATACAGGTTTGATGGAAAACTTAATGAGGACATTGTGGTGATTGACATTATTCACCCACGGAACTATGGGTTGGGGTATTGTTCCGCACGGACATTAGTGAGTTGACAGGACTTCCTGTTTCCCCCGGTCTTATCTTCCCGGGCTGAAAGCTGTTTACATGTTGTTCTGATGTTAAATAAAAGTCTAGCTTGTACCTTCGATACCCCGCCTCCGACTCCCGTCTCTCGGCACTACATTGGTGACCCCGACATAAGTCTCGTAGAAGGATCCGAGACTGAACCGAGCATGGCAAATAACGCCGTTTTTTTCAAACTGCCGGAGTTTTGGGATACATCTGCGGCTGCATGGTTCGCACAGGCGGAGGCTCAGTTCGCCCTCCGCGGAGTAACTGATGACGCATCACGCTATTTCCACGTCGTTTCGGCACTGGGAAGCTCCACTGCGACCCGGACGGTGGGCTTTATTACATCTCCCCCTGCCCAGGATAAATATGCAGCGTTCAAGGCTTTCCTGCTAAAGACTTTCGAGCTGTCTCGGTCGGAACGGGCCCGACGCCTGCTCGCTATTCATAGCCTGGGAGACAGCAAGCCTTCTGACCACATGGAAATGATGCTCAACCTGCTAGGTACGGAAGAACCCAATTTTTTGTTCATAGAACTGTTTCTTCGGCACATGCCGCCGCATGTTCAGACAGCGCTCGCTAACACGGCTATTACTGAGCCACGCGCTTTAGCCGAAGAAGCTGACCGGTTCTTCCTGGCCACCCAGCGTTTTACCCCTGAGGTGCTGGCCCCGACACGCAGCGGCTCCTTCCCTGGTAGAGGCATGCCACCTAGCAGAAGCTTCAGGGCCGACGTCAGCGACTCCAGCCCTGGCCTGTGTCAGTACCATGCACGCTATGGGGCGAAAGCGAGGATGTGCCGTCCCCCCTGCACCTACAAGGAAACGGGAAACGCCAAGGCCTGCGCTCGGTAGTGGCCGCGAGCGTGGGCACATCCAACCGGCTCCTGTTCATCAGGGACACCCTCTCTGGTCGCAGAGTCCTTTGTGACACAGGAGCCCAGCGGAGCGTCCTGCCGGCTACGGTGGAGGACGCCGCCGGTGGGGGCCACGGCCCACCTTTGACGTCCGCTAACGACACCCCTATCCGCACCTATGGCACAAAGACAGTGGACCTGTGTTTCGAGGGTCAGCGGTTTAAGTGGGATTTCATCACGGCTGACATCTCCTTCGCCCTCCTTGGCGCAGACTTCCTGTGCGCTCACGGACTGCTGGTGGACGTCAAGAACAGCCGCCTGGTGGACGCACTGACGTTTGCCTCGTTCGCATGTACCCGCGGCGAGGCGTCATTCAGCGGGCTCTCCAGCTCACTCTCACAGGGTGACAAGTTCCAGCACCTTCTCAGTGAGTTTCCCGACTTGACGCAGCCCACCTTTTCCGCTGCCACTACCAAACACAGGGTAGAGCACCACATTGACACTGAAGGCCCCCCAGTCTATGCTAGGGCCCGGCGGCTCAACCCTGACATGCTGTCGGTCGCCAAGTCGGAGTTCGACAGCATGGAGCGTCTGGGCATCATCCGCCGCTCGGACAGCCCTTGGGCTTCGCCGCTCCACATGGTCCCTAAATCAGCCGGTGGCTGGCGACCGTGTGGTGACTACCGCCGCCTTAACGACGCCACTACGCCAGACCGCTACCCGGTCCCTCACATCCAGGACTTCTCTTCACACCTGGCGGGCAAGCTGGTTTTCTCCAAGGTGGATCTGGTGCGGGGCTACCATCAGGTTCCGGTGCACCCCTCAGACGTCCCCAAAACTGCGGTGATTACGCCGTTCGGGCTTTTCGAGTTCCTGCGTATGCCGTTTGGACTTAAGAACGCAGCTCAGTCCTTTCAGCGGCTGATGGATTCGGCGCTCAGAGACATGCCATTCATTTTCGTCTATTTAGACGACATCCTTGTCGCCAGCTCCTCCTCTGAAGAGCACCAGGCACATCTCCGTGTCCTTTTTGCGAGGCTCAGCCAACACGGCCTGATTATCAACCCGGCAAAGTGTCAGTTCGGGTTGTCCTCCATCCACTTCCTCGGGCATCTCATCAGCAAAGATGGAGCCGCCCCCCTCCCATCGAAAGTGGAGGCCGTGTCTGCCTTTCCACGACCGTCTACAGCTCGGGCGCTCCGAGAGTTCCTCGGGATGGTGACGTTTTATCACCGGTTCATCCGCCGGGCGGTCCACACCATGCACCCGCTGTACGAGGCCCTCAAGGACAAGTCCCCCGGCCAGGCCATAGACTGGACGGCTGAAAGGGAAGCCGCTTTCGATGCCACCAAAGCCGCCCTGAGCGAAGCCGCCATGTTGGCTCACCCGTCACACAGGGCCCCCATCGCTATCACCACCGACGCGTCTGACTACGCTGTGGGCGCGGTGCATGAACAATGGGTCGACGGCGCCTGGCAACCGCTTGCCTTTTTCAGCCGCCAGTTGACTCCCAGGGAGCGCAAGTACAGCGCTTTCGACAGGGAACTCCTTGGTCTCTATTTGGCTGTTCGCCACTTCCGTTTCCTGCTGGAAGGCCGGGAGTTTGCGGCGTTCGTGGATCACAAGCCACTTACTTTCTGCATGTCCAAGGTGGCCGAGCCGTGGTCCGCCCGACAGCAACGCCAGCTTTCGTACATCTCCGAGTACACCACGGACATACGACACATCGCTGGCAAGGCTAACGTGGTCGCGGACTGCCTCTCCAGAGCGGTCATCGGAGCTGTGCAGCTGGGCCTCGATTACCTCCGCATGGGCGCTGACCAGGCCTCTGACCACGGGGTCCAGACCCTCAAGGCCTCGGTCACGGGATTGCGACTGGAGGAGGTCACGGTCGGTGACTCGGGCGCGAAGCTGTGGTGTGACATCTCCACGGGCCAGCCTCGACCGCTAGTCCCTACGGACTGGCGCCGACCCGTTTTTGAGGCGGTTCACAATCTTTCCCACCCCGGTAGGAAACCGTCCGTGAAGTTGGTGTCGCAGAAGTTCGTATGGCAGGGGCTTAAGAAGGAAGTGAAGTCCTGGGTCGACGCATGCGTGGCTTGTCAACGGGCTAAAGTCCACCGCCATACTAGGGCCCCTTTTGAACTGTTTGCGGTTCCTGAGAGGAGGTTTGACCATGTCAATGTCGACCTCGTAGGTCCGCTTCCCCCCTCTCACGGTTTCACCTACCTGTTTACGATGGTGGACAGGACGACCCGCTGGCCCGAGGCCGTTCCCCTCACCTCGACGTCAGCTTCCGACGTCGCCCGCGCTTTCATCGGCACGTGGGTGGCGCGCTTCGGGACCCCGTCTGACCTCTCCTCTGACCGCGGTTCTCAGTTCACCTCTGTTGTTGCTGTGGGTTTGGGGGTCAAGCTGCACCGCACCACCGCATATCACCCCCAGGCTAACGGATTGTGTGAGCGGTTTCACCGATCCATGAAGGCGTCACTGCGTGCCGGATTGACAGACGGCAACTGGGTGGATAAGCTCCCATGGGTTATGCTCGGCCTCAGGTGTGCCCCCAAGGAAGACCTGCAGTCCTCGTCGGCGGAGCTCGTCTATGGCCAGACGCTACGGGTCCCCGGGGAATTCATTCCCACCGCCACTATGCCCTGGTCTGCAGCCGGGCAGCGCTCCTCCCTGCTGGAGACCGCCGGGACATTCACGCCCGTCCCCACGTCGCAGCACAGCAACCCAGCTTTCCGGGTGTCCCCCGGATTACGGTCGGCGGATTTCGTTTTTATTCGCCACGACGCTCACCGCGGTCCCCTGTGCCCCCCTTACGACGGTCCGTTCAGGGTCATACGTCACGGGGACAAGAGCCTGGTGGTGGACGTTGGTGGCAGGCCTGAGACTGTGTCCGTTGATCGGATTAAGCCTGCTCACGTGGACGTTTCCAGGCCGTTGGAGTTGGCTCTGCCCCCACGTCGGGGCCGCCCCCCACCCCCTGTGGGGATGCCCTCGCCCTCGTTGGCGCCCCTGCCCCTGCCCTCGCCTGCGGCCCCGCCCTCCTCAGCCCCTGTGGTCCGTACGCGCCGGGGTCGGGCGGTACTTCCTCCCAGGCGCAAGGGTTTTGACTATGGGTGAATTCTGGGGGGGCTTGTGTGGTGATTAACATTATTCACCCACGGAACTATGGGTTGGGGTATTGTTCCGCACGGACATTAGTGAGTTGACGGGACTTCCTGTTTCCCCCGGTCTTATCTTCCCGGGCTGAAAGCTGTTTACATGTTGTTCTGATGTTAAATAAAAGTCTAGCTTGTACCTTCGATACCCCGCCTCCGACTCCCGTCTCTCGGCACTACAACATGCTGTTTTGCGCCCCGCTGGAGCTAAAGTGCACAGGCGAGAACATTTTCACAAAACTTGACAACAAAATAAAAGAAGAGGGACTGTCTTGGGATGAGTGCATCGGTGTGTGTACAGATGGTGCTGGAGCAATGCTGGGGAAAAAGAGAGGTCTAAAAGCAAGAGTCTTACAAGTGGCACCCCATGTTCTTTACGCACTGTATTATCCACAGAGAAGCTCTAGCGAGTAAAACACTTGACCCAGAGATTAAAAGTGTTCTTGAGACTGAGATAAAAATGGTTGGAATAACGATAGACGCGTCCGGGCCTGCCGGTGAGCGTGGAAGTGTGGTCTGCCGCAAGCGGGCGGCAGGAGCAGGGCTGTCAGCATCAGCTTGTAGATGGTATTTTAAACTCGATGTGCTCTAAAACTACAGGGCGGCCGAGGAGTTAATCGCGTTAAAAAATTTGTGGCATTAATTTTTTTTTGCGTTAACGCGTTATCTTGACAGCCCTAATATAAATACAATTTCAGAATCAAACAAATATGAGAGCACTCTCATAATAACGTAACACAATCAGAGACTGGAAATATCAGTTGGTGAATGTGGAAAGTAGTCAGTGGTAAAATAGGGTAACATTTACACCCGGGGTAAGCTATGTTTAATTTATTCTATGTAAGTATAAGCTCTGTTATTAAGTTGATGTATGTTTCAGTGTCTTGGGGACCCTTCTTTTATGGGGGGGGGGGGGGGGGGGTTGCTGCTGTTGTAACCTGGGTTAGAGGGCTGCAGAATAGGCTCTCGCTGTCTCTCGGCTGCCCTGCTCGGTGCTCCAGGACACCGCTCCTCTGTGTATTTTATTGTTGGTTTTAACCACTGTGTTGGGTTAAATAAATATTTGTTTTGGGCAACTCCTTTGTGGAACTGTTGTCCTTATGTTACAAGCAGAGCCAGCTTGTAACAGAATGAATAAATGGGTTCCTTATATATTCATTGTTAATTGTAGTAGAAAGTGAAGAAATAGTCCCTTTTTGAAAATATAATCATATTCTTCAAATGAAACACTGTCTACAATATTAAGGAGAGTTTATCAGTGCTAGTTTATCAGAAAAGGATGTTTAGTTCTACTTTTTTTTTTTTTCCACCAGAGAAGTGTTTTTCAAAGGAGAAGTTCAGAAGAGCTCTTTACCAAAAAGACTGCTGGAGGGCAATGTGTCTTGTTCTGTTCTCTCTTCCCTATCATTATTTTCTGTATATCTCTATGTGTCTTTTCCTCTTAGGCGTTCAGACAATTATCTGGCACCCTACCCCTCAGGGTGCTAAATCATCAGCCCAGACCCAGTTGTTGTTATAAATTGTACTGCATTCTGCAATAAAAGGATTCCATGTTGTTAGCCTGGGCTAATCCGTTTCCCACGTAATTTAATACGTTCATAGATGGAAAACGATGAAATATAGCCAGGACCGGGCGGGCAAAGTGCGTTACGCAGGCAAGGAAAGGCGGTATGTTGCCTAATGAAGCCATTAACCTCACACTACCAAATGTGATACAGGCAAAAATAATGGCTTCATTACAGGGAAAAATTACAGTGCTGTAAGGAAGAATTCCAATGAGCGAGTGTTAGTGGTGCATTTCTCACCACCCAAGAGAGCAAAAAACACACAGCACCAAAAACAAATGTCTGTAAATAACGGCTGAACATAATGCTGTAAACAATGTTAAAGAGCAGTTGCGATCGAACAATGTTCCGTGTTTTATTGAGAGGATTATCCCCATCGTTTGCAATGATTCATCAATCTTTCTGCTGAAGTCTTTATTATAAGGTTTATTACAATCTGTGGAGGAAATTGTCTCTGGTGTTTGGCCACCAAGCTCATTATAAATACAACGGTATAAGTGTAGTGTTGTGGTTCAAAGAGCAATAGCTGATATCATCAACTGTTATCCAGCCGCGCCTCTGTTCCTGCTAATATGCATGGCTGATCAGTCAACTCATTATAATTAAGAGGCGTTAATTGGCAAGAGACGCAGCCCTCCTTTGCATGACAATGACAGCATGCCAAAGAAAATCACCGGAGTCCCTGCTCGGTTCTTTCGGAGGTGGCGAGGTGACGGTGCACCGCCTCCGCCCCTCCCTTCTTCCCTCTCCAGGTCAAAAGTTCAGTGAGTAAATTACGGGGAGTGACTTTTTTTTGCATGTCCCAGCTCGTTCCTCCAGTTCTCCCAAAGTTCGCACCTCGGTTTAATACATCATTCATCAAATTACGGAGAGCCATTAGTGTCAAGATTGGGAACTTGCAAATTATTTGCGGCGTCTCGCTTAGCATATAAAGCAGAGCATGCCGGCTTTTATTCTCGACTAAATATCGATGGCAGCGCTTGTTACGGTTGATTGATGAGCTTCATAATTAGATGGGGCCACTGCTGTAGACTATTAATGAGGGTTGAGCGTGGAGTGCTTCCCCCTGCTCCGCCGATTTTTGAGGCGTCTCATATTTTTAAAGACCGAGATGGCGACCCGCACACAACGGTCCCGCTGCTGGAGGTATGAATAAATATCACGGTGGTTTATGTTGCTGAAAACAAAAAGTCTCTGGTCCATATCACACGCTGTCCCTGGTGCTCTTCTCCTGCACGTTCTCAAACTAATTAAAGGAACTTGTATTTAATAAATAACCTCTAACCCCTATTAACAACAGTAAGGTAATTAATGATTTTGGGGTTAAATAATGCAATTGAGTTAATTGAGCAAAACACAGACAGACTCCTCAAGAGGGAAAAAAGGAAGCAGAAGTAAATTGTAGCAAACGCAAGCAGCTCACATTAGGCCTAGGGATGGGTACCGAGCCCCGGTATTAAACGGGCCCCGGGGCTGAATTATTAGTGTTACCGCTAAGCTCCGACGTTATCGGTATTTGGATCAGTACTGGAGACATGTAAAATATATGTCATATGTATTATTGCTACATACACATTATAGGCCTATTGCTGTTTTACTTTTGCCAACTCCGTTTCTAACGGAGCGTCCACACAGCAGCGTGCGTTGACGCTTGGCGGTGGGCGTGTCTGAAGCTTGGGGAGTCAACGCGAGCAACGCGACCAACAACCAATCACATGAATCTCCCGCCCCCGACATACAAAACAAAAAACATTCCATGCTAGCTATATATACTGTCTATGCCTGCTAGCAGGCAAAAACCTACCAGTTTCACCCACTATCTCTGCCACCTCCCTCCATGCCTGGCTCCTCCGGTTTGTATCCCGGTAGATGAACAGAGACTGATCATACAGCACCGGGTGATTCACTGCCGCAATGATTATTTTCTCCTCCATTTTATGGAACATGTAGAAATGACCTGCGGTATGGCTCTCGCAGCATACACGCGGTTTGATTGGCTAGCAGTTGTACTGGCAGATTTTCATAAACGGGATTTGATTGGCTGACGCTTCAAAAGTTGAACATGATTCAACTTTTGACGCGAGCAACGCGTAGCTACGCTCCCCACAATGCAGTTCGGCGAAGCATGACGTCACCCCATTCAAAGTGAATGGGCAGAAGCGTTGAAGCTTCAACGCACGCCGCTGTGTGGACGGGCCGTAACATGCAAAAAGACAAAAAAATGCGTCTGATGTATTTTCGATCTCCCTGTCTGTGTGTGCGAGGGAGCCGGGACGTTTACACACACACGGCGGAGATGTCGGAGAGAACTAATCGCTCCAAGGTTTGGTTATATTTTACCCGTCTCGATGTGGACAATGCTCGTTGCCAAAAGTGCAATAAACCTTTCGTATGTAAGGTCGGTAACACGAGCAATCTGTCCAAACATTTAAGTAAGTGCACCACATCCAGACGGAGAAATGCACCGTTTTCGACAGCCTTTCCGTTGCCCCGTCCACGAGTAACGTTTCCACGTCAGGTATTATGTATGCTAGCAGCAACACACCGAGTTAATTACATTATACAAACATGGGTTAATGATTAGAGGTAACTGAGTTATTTATTTTGTTAAAGTTTCAGCTACAATGAAACAGCCCACCACTCCCACCGTCAGTGGTCCAAGCCAAATACAAGCCCAAACCCTGTTCACGTTAGCACTAGCAGCTGGTGGGAGGATGACTGAGGAGAGTCTGAATGCTTGCCACTTGCCCGTGACCACGTTCATAGTGAAAGGCCTACACCCCTTTGCAACAGTGGATTCCAAGGGCTTCAGGTAACAGTTTGTCAAAATTGAGTTGTATTAATTATTAGGATAAAGTAGCAGTATAAAAGGAGTGTATGTTATTCACATCACTCTAAACACAATAACTCAATAATAGACTGATTCATTTTTTAAAACACTTTCTATTTATAATAATCCAAAAGTAATCCAAATGTTTACTTCCTTTACTGCAGGGAAATGTGCAAGGCACTCAACCACAAATATAGCCTTCCTTCCAGGAGTACTCAGTGACCCATTAATTCCTACCTGGAATGGTATAGAAAAGGCCAATGTGATCAGTGAGATAAAGGACGTGCCAAAGCTTGCTATCACATCAGATGGGTAGACCAGTCTCAGCCAGGACCACTATCTCACTGTGTAACAGTGCACTACACAATCCAGGGCATCTTAAAACAGAAGGTCCTCCACACAAGAGCAGTGTACAAATCACAAACCGGTGAAGTAGTTGCAGAGGAGATATCTGACATCCTGGAAGACTTTGCGATAGAACCAAGCAAGATTGTAGCTGTGACTGTTGACAACGCTGGTAATATGGATTTTGCCATGAAGAAGCTGCACATCCTAAAAATAGGGTGCTTTGCGCATACCTTAAATCTGGCAGCGCAGAAAATCTACACAGTGGCTGCTATTGATAAATGGGCAGCCAGAATCAGAGCAGTGGTTGTCTGGTTCAAGAGATCCTCTATGTCAGCTACCATTTTGAAGGAAAAGCAGCAGCTCCTTGGTAAGAAACTATTATTTAGAAATTCCCAAATTTAACAATTTAATTCAATGTTCAGGGGTCCAGTACTTACATGTATGTTGTTTTTGTTTCAGGCCTTCCACAACCAGACGCCCATCCAGGATTTGGGCCCGCTGTTTTAATCAGGGCTGAATACAACATTTTAATAGTTTTATTAGTATGTTTATTGTTGTTATTTGTAGGGCTTTGTCCTAATATTTATTTTTGTTTTAAACTATGTTGAAAGATTAGTTTAATATCATTTTTTCATGAAATTCTGAATGAAAGGCTGCGCGGGAGACTGGTTTTTCGCTGGGTTGAGTCGTGTGGGTTTTTGAGTGAGATGCGGCACAGCAGCCTGTCAGTTTACTCTTGCTAGGTTAGTTTGGCTATTATCATTTATATTTATCTGCAACAATGGATATCAGGAAGTGGTTCATGAAAGGAATATGGCAACTCAGCGCCAGATGCAGGCACATTAGAAGACATCAGTTACGTTACCAACGAGGGGACAAGGGAGGCTGGCAATCAATTATATTTTGAAGAGGAATTGACTCTCAAGCCGGCTCTCTCACAAACTCCGGCTCTGTGCGCAAGCAGACCGCTGCACACGCTCTCTGCCTCTCTCAATCTCTCTCTCTCTCTCCCTTTCTCTCCATCGCTCAACCTCACTCCACCTCTCCACCCTGCGTGCTTGTCCAAGATGGCACAGCGTTACAAATGTGCCACAAAACCAACCAATGGATGTAGCCTATAATAAGACCATCAACAGCCTTATGGCAACCTAAAACCCCTCTGTTTCCGTAACAACAATTCACGAGCGCCTCCCTCACCCCCGCCGTTGACAAATCTCGAGCGTCTAACAGCCCCCCCGCCCCCCGCGTTGACAATTCAGATTTCCCGGGAAATGTAAGTTTCGGGGTGGGCCCGCCCTGGTAAATTAAATGCCTGCCCAGAGACGTATGTCTGCCGCCGGGTCTGTCCACAACACTCCTTGATCCTGGATGTCAAGACCAGAGGCCTGTACTACGAAGCTGGTTCAACCTAATCTGGATATGTTTGAGTTAGCCGGTTGGCCTAATCCAAAACATACGTGCTCTCGTTAAACTGTACTGCGACGCTGGTTATCAAGTGGATCAAATCTAGTTAGGTGCGCGTTCACATGAAAGGGGTGGTATTTGGAGCATTCGACCAATCACAAACATGGAGAAGCGTGCTGACAGCGCAGCGTCATACTTCCTGAATGAAAAGTGAACTTTAATATTAGTAAAATATGAAGAAGTTAAACTTTAAACATCCATGACTTAAACACTTTATCCAGGATAAAAGCCACATAGCTGCACCTGCAAGGTGAATACAGCTGGTAAAAGAAAAAGTGTTTGAATGCGTACATTAACGGGTTTATGATATCACTGCCCCGTCTAAGACACGAGTGGATCTGACTTTAATTACATTTGACTCGAGTGTTTCGTCAACTTAATGTGTTGATTAAAATAATACTTTTGCATACAATATGTGACACTGAGTGTTGCACGGCCAGATACGGCTCGGCTGACTCAGATAAGGAAATATGATACATTATGATGTGATATGATGTGACATGATGTGATATGAATGATAATGGAACACATGGACGTCTGCACTCACAGTGCCGCGGACTGTACGTAATGTTAATTTCACTGAGTTGATCTCTTAGCCTGCAACCTAACCTGCTCCAGGGCAGGTTAGCCGCTCAGCATAAGTTACCATGGAGATCTAGCCTGCTAAAAAGAGAACCAGCTTCGTAAGACCGTAAAGCCGGAGTTTTCCCTAAAGTTAGCCGGCTAAGCAAAAATCCTGCTTCATAGTACAGGCCTCAGGTGGAATTCCCTCTATTTGATGATAGAGAGATGTATGGAGCAGTTTCCAGCGATCCAGGCTGCAGCTTTGGATCCACGACTGTGAAAGGCTATGACAAAGGACAACTTGGACCGCCTGAAGGATGAGGACTTTCATAAGGCTGAGGAGTTTGTCAAGCTCATGAAGATCCTGTATACATCCACACTTTGTGTCTTATGAAAAAGATGCCACCTGTGGACAAATGGTACCCATCCTCCAAAAACTTGAGAACACAACCTTTGTTTCAAGCATCAAAGAGAAGGTATGGGGAAACCTCTCAGGACGACATCAGGGGGAGGAGATTCAAGCCTTTCTGCATGAGGCCACAGCAATGGACCCCAGCTTTAAAGGAAGGCTGGTGAGTGATGCCACCTGGGACAGGCTAATGAGGAAGGCAACTGTTGAGGCCAATGTGACAGACAGACACAGAGCAGGAGGAGCAGTCTGAAGAAGAGGGAATGGAGGAGACTCCTCCATTCTTTAAACCAAAGTGTGCCTTGGAGGAGCTGTTCTCAGAGGACGACAGGGAGTTGAGGGTGACCACCCAAAAGAACACCTTGTCCCTGACTCTTAACGAGTGTGTTGACCAAGAGGTTGAGCTCTTCAAACACCTGCTTCCAGTACCCATAGCTGAAGATCCTGTGATGTGGTGGTGGGAAAGAGAGCTACTCTGCCCCTCCTTACACACCTTGCAACAAAATATCTCTGCGTCCAAGCCTCCTCCACCCCTAGCGAGAGAGTATTTTCAACTGCAGGGAACGATATTAGCCAGGAGAGGTCCCGACTTCTGCCAGAGAAGGCAAACATGTTAATCTTCCTCCAGAAGAACTGTTAGGCCTTTTGCAGCATACCTTTATGCCCCCACCTTGCTCTGTATCAGTGCCACTGTATTTTTTCAGTAAATAAAAAGCAATGTTCATTCTGTTTACAGTTCTGTCATCACATTATTTAATATTATTTGTTTAAAACATTGTTGTTTCTTTTGATGTGAAATATTATGTATTTAATTTAAATAAAAAGCAAAGCTCATTTTGCTCACAATTTGTTTAATTAATTTACCTCTTTTTTTTCTCAAAAGAACCGATAAGAATACCGTTAAAAGACCAGACCGATAAGCGGTATCGATAAAAGTAGTAGTGCCGTTAAAACCTTAACGATACCCATCCCTAATTAGGCCTATATAGGCGCGTTCACACCGCAGTACTTTTCCCACTTTAGTTCATGAGAACTACAGATCGTGTTCACACCGGAATAAGTTCCTGGGGAAGGATTAGGCAAATTATGCTGCTGACGTCACTTCTTCTTCTTCTGCTTCGGGTTTACTGGCAGGCCGCAACAACTTCAGGGTGTATACTGCAACCCGAAGTCCCCGGAGTTGGGGACTGGCTTCAGTGGAAGCTGCCGGGACTGACGCCTTCCAAGTAAATTGCCAGAACGCCGACACCTCCTCATCACTCCACAACTCCCATGTTTTCTTTTGTGTTGCCATAAGTTAGTCTTTCTGCGTTTGTGCGCTGGGCTAATGCTAATGCTAATAATACTAATGCGAGGATAATAAAATGGTGGCTTCACAAAACTTTTTGGGAGTTTTACGGGGCGTGGTTTGCAGCAATCCGCCCAGCCAATCAGACATAGGAACCTTTTTCTCCCACGAAAGTACCTGCTCTCTAGCAGGGACGGAAAAGGGGGTAAAAAAGGTTCTGATTAACTCATTTGAGTTCCGGCTCTTTTTGGTGTGAACGCGACATTTCGGAACTATATCGGAACTAAAGTGGGAAAAGCGGCTTATGATTGTTTTCAAAGTTTATAGAATTAAACCTCATTCAAATCACACTGAATGAGAAATTGTCTCGACTTTTAGAAGCTATAGTAGAATAAAAGCTTGGACCTATTTTGTTCCGTTAGGCCAGGGGTCGGCAACCTTTTTGATATGAAGTGCCATTTTAAAAAATAATTGTTATCAGCGTGCCAACGATCGAGAATTATCAACGGTGGGGGTTGAGGAGCTTGACGCTCGTCAACTATCAGCAGGAGGGCGGGGGAGCCTCACTGCGGGGAAGCAGTGTGTGGACCTGTCAGCGCAACTCGCATGATGCCGAATTTAACGAACACATTTAAATAATTGGTTTTATCGGCATAATAATAAGGACGATTGTCCGTTCTGTGATTCTCCAGAGCACACATGCTATGATATTAGGGTCATGCCGAGTGAGATGAAATCGCTGTCCCTTTAAGAGAGAGAGAGAGAGGGGTGTGGCTTGTGCATGTATGTTTGTGGATGGTAGAGCGACAGTGAGAGAACCTATGGAGAGAAGGTGTGTATGTTTCTGGAAGTGAAACGAGGAAGCAGAAAAACAGAGGTCTGTGATGTATTTTGTGAAACAGAAGAACAGCTAAATAAATGCAACGGCCTCCCAAGAAGAGCTCGCCTCTCTCCAGTCATTTAAGCTAAAGTTGGTTATTGAACCTGAAGCTTGTTGCTTCTGCCCTCCTCGACTACGGTCTGGGAGCCGACGGGAAAGTTCAACACACAGATGGCCAGTCCGCCCCTTTGTAGCATATTATTTCGATGAGAGATGAGCAGATCGCCACTGGGCTTTCAACTAAATACACAGCCACGCAAAAACTGCGGCATTTGTACAGCTCCTTATGGGTACTGCAATTAGTGAAGTGTTTTCCTCCGTGGTGAAACGATCAGCACTGCACCACAGAGGAAAGAGGCAGAAAGTCACCTGGAGATAAAGAGAGCGGGGCTGCGTTACGTGCATGGCTTCCTTCTGCAGGTAACGGGGAGACGCACTCTGGCGGCGGTCTCGTTCAGGATCCGAAAATACAATTTAAATATTTTTGCACACTTATTCCACTTATTCCTAGTGTGCCACTGGTTACGGTGCCGCGTGCCAATGCTGGCACGCGTGCCAGGGGTTGCCGACCCCTGCGTTAGGCAATATTATAAGGAAACACTCAACATTTTTTCATGAAACTAATCATCTAAATAAAATTCCAGACTTCCTCAAGGACTTAAAAACGTGGATGACCTTAAATTGTTTGATGTTAAACACGGCTTAAACTGAAGTTAATGTACTCGGCCCAAATAATCTACGAAACAAATTATCTAAAGATATATTAACTATGGATGGCATTAATTTCGCCTCCAGTGAGACTGTAAGGAATCTTGGTGTTATATTTGATCAGGATTTATCCTTTAGCGCCCACATAAAATTAATCTCACGGATCGCATTCTTTCATCTACGAAACATTGCAAAAATCAGGCATATCTTGCCTCAAAACGATGCAGAGAAACTAGTCCATGCATTTGTTACTTCAAGGCTGGATTATTGTAACTCTTTATTATCAGGGTGTACCAAAAAGTCAGTTAAATCGCTTCAGCTGATTCAAAATGCTGCAGCACATGTACTAACCAGAATTCGGAAAAGGGACCACATTACTCCTGTTCTGGCTGCCTTACACTGGCTCCCTATAGAACACAGGATAGAATTTAAAATTCTTCTTATCGCCTATGTAGCAGGTTGGAAATGCTAGATGTTAAGTTTAAAAAGACACCCCCCCCCCTATTTTTTGTTAATAATATAATCTACCTAAAATGTATACAATACACTGTAACGTCAGTAGATGGCGCCCTGGCGCTGCTGTGGATCCATTACGGAGGAGCTCAGCTCATGCGCATGTCAGAAATAAAAGTGCTCTGAGCAAGACGCTAACTTTGGTCCTCTCTGTCTACAAATACACAGGTACTGCAAAACTAACGTTTCTGTCTTTAGCTTGCATCAAGATATAATGTAAATGCACTGTCAATGGTTAAGTAATGTTTCACGGGATTTGTGATGTGTGTAAGTGTAGCAAGTGTCCTTTTGTAGCTAATTGTTCTAGTTAGCATCGCCATGCTAAGTTGTTTTCATAAAACACAGTTTTACACAGTAGTTTTGTACGTGGACAGATGTAGCACCTAATTTCAGACTACAGTTTACAGCTTCCTGCCTACGACCTGCCTAAAACCAGTATAGAGGAATGTTAAGCCCTCCCACTATTTTCCAAGAGGGCGTTGCCAGATTTTCAATTTCAGGCTTTAACCAGGAGATGGCGCTTCATTCACAAATACAGAAAGACAAGTTTCATAGACTTTCCGTTGTGTTTTGAAGAGCATTTGAACACATCAATATTTTAGATCAACTAAAGTATATCTAATCTTGTATTTCAATAATATATAGTCTTTATATATTAAATAATCATAATAATAATGAAAATGTTTACATTACACTTCTTTATTTGTTATGCTTATACTTTTACCTTTACAATCGTTAGCTTTAATATGCAGTATATTTTTAGTATATTTTTGTGTTTGCTTCCTCCTGCTCCCTTTCGGACACATACTGTATTATTTATTATTATTATTAATATGAAGATATTATTAAGATAAGATGTTACTTTATTGATTGAACATTTTAGTTTAGAATGTGCTGTCCCACGGTAATTCAGAAGGCTCACAGATCACATTCCGACCATTATTTAAAACAATAGGTGCTTTCACACCGTCTACAGTTTGATTTGTATAGAGGGAGCTCTGTGGCTGAATGGCCAGCGATTAGGTGTGGCGCATTTATCATAGGTGATCAGAGCTAACTGCCTGCCGTCAGATTTCATTTAGAAAAAAGGATCTGATTTTAAGACTATTTCTGCGCTCATAAAGTATGATAAGAATAAGAATAATGCGTATTAAACTGGTTTCATTAATTAGTGAGTTTATTTAACACTAGAACCGCCAATCGGGTCAATTTGTGTGATGTGTGTTGTGTGTGTGCAATGTAACTTTTTTTCAATAAAATATTAAAGTCTCCCAGTCTGTGACTTTTCCTGAAAGTGTGTTATGTAGCACCCTATGTTGTTAAAAATTGCATTCTAATAGCGGGATTTGACGGGTTTAGGTAGGCCTATACAAAAACCTCTGGCGGTTCTAGTGTTATGGTAATTAGGCACAGTAGAAGCCCTTTTTTATCAGTAACAAATGTAGCAGTTGAACATAAAAGTCAACTAATTGAGGGTCACTTGCAATGACATTGTTGTGTCTAACTGTAAGCTTGTCACTCAGAGTAACCTACCGTTAATTTAGCTGCTGGAGAAGAAAGATCAGGGGGGAGGGGGGGAGAGAGCTGTGGTTGATGGGCCATTAGTTGTGTAAATACACAGCTGAGAGCTGCCGTTTCATTCACTGTTTAAAAAACGGTAACAACGGACTATTTTTCTTAGCGGATGCATGTCAATTTAAATCAATACATACAACAATTTTTTAAATCAATAAAATATTTTCTAAATCGGTAAAAGCATTTAAATTAATATTGGGAGTCATGTCGTTACTTTGTTGAGAATGTGGCCGTGTAATAAGCGGGATCATTTGCAGCGACTTGTTCCTTATGGGGAAAATAACACCCCTTCATGCAGATCAGGATCCCTCAGCTACGCAACGTTTTAATTAAGTTGAATACAGTATATTCATATTTGTTAGTGATTTCATGTCAATTGTGTGTGTGTGTGTGTGTGTGTGTGTGTGTGTGTGTGTGTGTGTGTGTGTGTGTGTGTGTGTGTGTGTGTGTGTGTGTGTGTGTGTGTGTGTGTGTGTGTGTGTGTAGAGGTGTGTGTGGTTAAAACACTTTCATGAAGTGAAGGAGGTTTTCCTTCTATAAAACAGCTGTGGGCAGCAGTGAGTGTCACGGACATGAATTCATAGATCAAGGCAGACTGGTGCACACACTCTCCTGTCCTGCCAGGCGACACGCCCGTTCTAAGCCGTGTCCCTCACTCCTCACATCCCAAGCTGCATCCCCAAAAAGTGTATTATGTTGTTACATCGTTTCAGATGTTATGTTTCAGTTATGCTCTGTCTATGTTCAGTGATGCAAACTTGTCACCTTTCGGCGAAATTCGCCGTTTTGAATCCAAAATAGGTCGTTTGTGTGATTCATGTAGATCTGCAATAAAAATATTTTTGGGATATGGGGGGGTCTGGGACCCGGAGTAATCTGCGGCCGTGAGTTGTTATGTGCCATCATGACACGCATGGTGTTCTTTTTTTATATATTATAATGAAGTACGAGCTGTGTGCTCGAGTCTTCCTGCCTGTCGGCTCTGCTCATGGATGTATAATAAGGCTCTGCTGCTCCGAGATGATGGTCTATCCTCAGCAGCTACATTACCTACGGGTGCGTTCGTTAATATTCCGGAGTCACTGTGGCACAGACTGGACCGCTGGTGAACAGCTGTTAGAACGGGCCGTTCAGGTGTTCAGAGCAGAGCTCCCTGTCGGAGCGGCAGAGTGTGATGTGAACTGAAAAGTTTTTCTGTGGCAATATTATTTAAGGAATCGTTGAGCTAGCTAGATACCATACATTGTCACTATCTGCTAACGTTAGCTTCTATAGCCTTCTATTTCTAATAGTTTTTTTCATAGGCTATAAACAGAGTTGGTAAAAGTAGAAGCACTCAGATCTTGTACTAGAATAAAAGTAGAAGTACTCAGATCTTGTACTAGAGTAAAAGTAGAAGTACTCAGGTCTTGTGCTAGAGTAAAAGTAGAAGCACACAGATCTTCTACTTGAGTAAAAGTAGAAGTACTCAGGTCTTGTACTTGAGTAAAAGTAGAAGTACTCAGGTCTTGTACTTGAGTAAAAGTAGAAGCACACAGATCTTGTACTAGAGTAAAAGTAGAAGCACTCAGATCTTGTACTTGAGTAAAAGTAGAAGCACTCAGGTCTCGTACTTGAGTAAAAGTAGAAGCATACAGATCTTGTACTAGAGTAGAAGTAGAAGTACTCAGGTCTTGTACTTGAGTAAAAGTAGAAGTACTCAGATCTTGTACTTGAGTAAAAGTAATAGTACCAGAGTGTAGGAATACTCTGTTACAGTAAAAGTCCTCAAGTAAAATAAAAAAGTATTATCATATAGTTAAAGTAGCGACAGTAAAAGTAGTCATTGTGCAGATTGGTCCATTTCAGAATAATAGATATGATATGTTTTATAATGATTGATCATGAAAGTGTTCTCAAAGCTGGTAAAGGTGAAGCTAGTTTGAATTACTTTGTATACTGAAGGGTAGCTTGTTGATTTACTCCAGGTGGAACTAAAGTCTGATTTAACACTTGATTATATTTCACATCATTCATCCACATCTGTAAAGTAACTAAAGGTATTAAATACATGTAGGGGAGTATAAGTACACCATGTACCTCTGAACTGTAGTGGAGTAGAAGAACAAAGTAGCAAAACATTAAATAAAGTACAAGTATCTCAAAATTGTGCCCAAGCAGTGGCGGCCGGCCCATAGGGGCGCTAGTGGCGCCGCCCAACCTCTTCCCAGATACAAAAAATATATATTTCAAAAATATACAATTAAAAAATATATATTTCAAAAAATATATATTTCAAAAATATATATATTTTATATATTTCTTTGTTAATGAACAAGGTAAATATCAATAATTGGTATCAGTAAAATGTATAATCTACAATAAAATCTTGTTTAAAATTGTGTTACGATGTCTAAAGTTACTGATAAGTCACATTTTTCCTGCCTGGCCTTGCCCTTGGCATTAGTTTATCATTACGGGGCGCTACCCCCGAGCCAAACAGCAGCAACCAGCACGATGCAAAAGTCTCAATAATAAACTGTGCCGCCGAAACATAATTTCAGCCAATCAGCGCCGTCAGATATTTTGGTCACGAGAGCGCTCACGTTGGCGCCCACGTTGCTTATGTGCGTTGACGTGAGTTGTTTTTTAGACTCGTGAGGAACTGGGGTAGTATCTATAGTAACGCAGTGTAGGCGGAGCCGTGACGTCATCTTCAATGAGCTCCCCAGAAAAACAACACAGCCGTTAGCTCTTAGCACTCAGAGCTCACAGCTCTTCATATCTGTTCAGAAACTAGACAAAACTTAAACAAGTACAAACCACATACTGTCTGTGTCATGGCGAATACAGTCGCTGGTTTATTTATGTCTGTATAGGCCGTTGTTGTGAGTGTGGACGGTCGGAGCATTTACAACGTTAGCTTAGCCAAATCTCCATTAGAAAACACGCATTTTAAAAGGTTTTTCGCCTGCCGTCTGTTTGCAGACTTGTCAAAGCCTTAATTCATGGTTTTTACCATCCGGTATCAGTATGTTGTTACTTCGGCATCATTTTGAAACTTGTATTACAATTAAATCACGGTCAAATATGTTCATCTTGTTGTAGTTGTAGCCCCCTTGACAGCGATTCTCTCTCTAGTTTAGACTGCGGTCAAGCAAGCCTCCACTCGGAAAAACCTAGTCAAGCCAGCCCTCACGTGATATTGCGGTGCGCGAATATCCTATGCATTACGGTAGAGTCAAAAAAGAAATCCTCCCTCTGTGTCTAGATGAGAATAAAACAAAAACTATCCAGTATCAAAGACTCATTTCACTTCAGGGTGATAGCAGGACATCCCATCTAGTCACTCAGAAAAAATCAGGACATTCTGATGTAGAGTTTCAAAATAAAAGACCTTTGAAATCTCTATTGTATGAGTTATCATCCATGTTTTTAGATGAGAATAAAACAAAGACTGTCCAGTATCATAGATCCATCTCACTCAAGGTTGATAGCAGGACTCCCCATGTAGTCACTCAGAAAAAATCAGGACATTCTGATGTACAGTTTGAAAATAAAAGACCTTTGGGACCAGGGATGATAGCTCATATATGAGACTTCAAAGGTCTTTCTCATTGCGTTGGAATGTAGTGTGATTCTTTGTAGTTTATTTATGGCATCCTGTTGGATTTGACGTCATCTGAACAGGACATTGCACGCTCACTGACTGACTGCTGCTTGATAGCGCGGGAAGGTCCGTTTACGCCGGTTGTTAAACAACATCGTTATGGGGAAATGCAAGTTTGCGTCCAAATGGTTGGAAGATAAGGAGGAAAGACAATCAATACTATAGTAAATGTGAGGTAAAGTGTGTCGCCAATGTAACCAGTTAAAACTCAAAGTGGCGATGAGGTCTTGAAATGTATGAAACGGGTCTTAAAAGGTATTATATTTGACTTCAGGATTCCTGCACCCTGTATAGGCTTAGACTGTCTGAGGACACCTTACTTATTCCTTCTCTCTGTCTGTACCTGTGTACTCTCATGTTCCGAATAACCCAGCTTCCCCCAAATTTCTTTTTGGTGTTGAAGGATTATTTGAATTATTTGAAGGATTAAAGTAACGTGTTATGGCAGGAAAGTTCAATCTGGTATATTCCTTTTAATGTCACCTTATATATATTCATGTGTGTTGAAGTAGAAGGGACAAAGTATCTTTTCCCTCCCCCAATATATTGAGGTGAAGTCCTTGTGTATAGAGAGAGAGGTGAGAAGGGGACACCCTTATTTGGGAATAGGGCCAGACGCTGGAATGTTTCCCTCGTAAAAGAAGGGTGTGCTTACACAGGCTTGAAGCAGATGTGTGTGTGTTTTCATTGCAGTAAATAGATCTGCTACATGATTACTGGTCAACTATACCTCTGTTCTTATTCTTTCATGTGTGGGTACTAAATGGCTACAAACATTGTGGAGAAATTAGCTTAAACATCTTTCATTACTCTATATGAAATGGAAGCAGTTTTTTATGACAGGGACGAGAGAGTTGGAGGAGGGTACACATTCCGAAGAGTTTCGGCATATCAATTGTCAGGGGAATCGACTTGTTTTCAATAGAGGTGTGTGGTTAGTTACTTTGTGTTAATAATAGCAGTATGTGTAAAGGAAGCTGGAAATATACAATGTGAAACCTTTTATTTGAAGTAAAGATGTGAACAATAGCTCAAACAAATGGAAGGGCCATAGGTAAGCCTGTGAGAAGTTTGACTATTTGAAAAGCATCTCTAATACTGCTTAAGAGCATAGGTAATGTGTTCCTCGTTGTTATTGATATGAAAGTAATTAACATGTATTACGTATATTTAGCCAACTATAACAACTATATCTTAAAACATACTTTTAACTTGTGTGTGGCAGCCTGAGGCGGGAAGATGGACTCAGGGACAAAGGGCCATAAAGGAGATGTGTGTGTGCTGGCTACAAGCTGCTGTGTCGCACTGATTGGGTGCGACAGGCCATGTGTTGGTCTCTGCCAATAAGATGACCTCTGGGGGAAAGCACGTACACCTCCTCCTCCTCCTGTGTTTTAGTATGAAAGACTGTGTTTTCCTTTGGTTCGCGCTCTTGTTTTTCACCGGCCGTTCCTGAGACCTGTCTCACACGGGGGTAGAACCTGAGCCCGGAGTACTCTGCAGAGTGCTTCGTGATTTCTTTGTATTTGTATTTTGTATCGTTACTGTATATCATTAAAGCAAGATTATTGTTTAACTTGTATTCTGGTGTTTCTTAATCCCTTCCTTTTCCCGAATTCACCCAGCTTATCAAACGACACGCGGAGACGAGGTTGGTTTTCAACATCCTCCAAATCTCCAACAGTGTCTATCTATGCCGGGATCCTGAGTCGTGGCTGATCCTGTTGCTGTGGTCCTGAGTTCTGGATCCTGAGTCCTGGATTTCGAGTCGTGGCTGAACCTGTCACTGTGGTCCTGCCTGACTTTCATCATACTACTTCCCTGATGACTCCCACAGGATTGTTGACATCCTCCTGGATTCATCTTCTTATTATAGACACATGCATTTCCAAACATTTGGACTACCTATGTTGTAAATGTATTATATTTTCAATTTACACACGGCATCTTTTGCACATCTGTCCGTCCTGGGAAAGGGATCCCTCCTCTGTTGCTCTCCCTGAGGTTTCTCCCATTTTCCGCTTTAAACTGCGGGGTTTCTTTGGAAGTGTTTCCTTGTACAATGTGAGGGTCTAAGGACAGAGGGTGTCGTATTGTCATACTGATAATAATAATAATAATATATTTTATTTATAAGCGAACTTTTCATTTGCGTAAACAAAACTCAAAGTGCTACAAAATCAAAAAGGGTGAAACAAAACCACAAAAACAATAAAAAACAGTTTAAAAACAATTAAAAAAACATAATAAAAGCTGTGGCATTCATGCCTGCATGGCATAATGTGGGAGATTTAAAAATCTAGTTAAAGGCTATTCTAAAAAGATGCGTTTTTAGGCCTTTTTTGAAAGCCTCCACAGTCTGTGGTGTCCTCAGCTGGTTTGGGAGGGCATTCCACAGTCTCGGAGCAGAAGGCTCGATCTCCCATGGTCTTCAGTTTTGTCCTTGGTGGAATGAGGAGGTTTGCCTTTACTGAACGTAGGTTCCTCGTGGAGGTTTGTGGGGTGAGCAATTCCTTGATGTAGGAGGGAGCATTTCCATATATGCACTGATGAGTGAAGAGGGTGATTTTGTAGTCAATCCTGAGTGAGACCGGGAGCCAGTGCAGTGATTTGAGGATGGGTGTGATGTGTTCGTACTTCCGCACTCTCATCAGCGATGTTTTGGATGTATTGCAGCTTCTGGATGTTCTTGCTATGAATCCCAATGAGAAGTGCGTTACAGTAGTCCAGCCTGGAGGAGACAAAGGCGTGGACAAGTTTTTCAGCATCTGGCAGACTGAGTGTGGGGCGGAGTTTCGCAATATTTCTCAGGTGGTAGAAAGAGGTCTTGCATATTTGCTTGATGTGTGCCTCAAAGTTCAGGTGAGGATCCATTTTAACTCCCAGATTGGTAACCGTTGATGAGAGTGGAATGTTCTGACCAGAGAAGGTGATGCTGGTGATGGCGGATGAACGGACCTGATGTGGAGTGCCAATAAGAATGGCTTCAGTCTTGGAGCTGTTTAGCTGGAGGAAGTTGTGCTTCATCCACACCTTTATCTCCTCCAGGCATGTGGTTATTGTGGATGATGGCAGAGGTGCAGAGGGGGTCGGGTTTGCTCTGATGTAGAGCTGTGTGTCATCAGCATAGCAATGGAAAGATATTCCATGCCGGCTGATGACACAACCAAGGGGGGATATGTATATGGTGAAAAGGGTC
This sequence comes from Notothenia rossii, assembly GCF_949606895.1. Taxonomy (NCBI): domain Eukaryota; kingdom Metazoa; phylum Chordata; class Actinopteri; order Perciformes; family Nototheniidae; genus Notothenia; species Notothenia rossii. Next base: position 68,615,353 of record NC_136904.1, read on the forward strand.
GGGCCGAGGACTGATCCTTGGGGGACACCGCAAGTCACAGAGTGAGTTCTTGATTTAGCCGCTCCCAAGGTGACGTGCTCAGTCCTCCCGGTGAGATAGGAGGTGAACCAATTTAATGCAGAGTCAGAGAGTCCAATTGTAGTGTGAAGACGGTGGAGTAGGATGTCATGGTTGACGGTATCAAATGCTGCAGTTAGATCCAGGAGGATGAGGAGAGATGGAGATACGGTGTCAGCTGTCATCAGCAGGTCATTGGTCACCCTGACTAAGGCAGTTTCTGTACTGTGGCCTTGGCGGAAACCAGACTGGAATTTTTCAAAGAGTTTATTCAGTGTTAGATGTTCCTGGATCTGAATGGCAACTACTTTCTCAATTACCTTGGATAGGAATGGCAGGTTGGAGATGGGTCTGTAATTGGCTATCACTTCAGTGTCTAAAGTGGGTTTTTTGAGGAGTGGTTTGATGACAGCAGCTTTTAATGGTGGTGGAACATGACCAGACTGGATGGACTGGTTTATCACTGAAGTGATCAGCGGACTTATGGCACCAATGTTCGATGTAACCAAAGCTGTGGGAAAGGGGTCCACGGCACAGGTGGAGGGTTTCATCTTTTTGATGATGGCCACAACTTCATGCTGCGAGATGTTATTGAAGCAGCAAAGAGGCTGGGTCGGTCCAGGCTGGGGGTTGACGGTCAGGACTAGCAGAGCAGTGGAGTATGAGAGGAGAGAGCGGATGGTCTCTACTTTTTTCCTGAAAAATGTGATGAAATGATCACACTGCTCCTCTGTGGTGTCTTTGTGTAGCGGAGTCTGAGGTTTGAGGAGATGGTTTATGGTGGAAAAAAGTAGCTTGGAGTTGCCAGGGCTATTGTTGATGATGGTGGAGTAGAATTTTGACCGTGTGTCTCTGAGGGACTTTGCGTAGGCATTTTGGTGGTCCCGGTATGCCTGTCTTTTAACAGAGAGGCCTGAAGCCTTGAAGCGCCGCTCGAGGACACAGCCCACTGTCTTCATTTTCCTCAGCTCGCAGGTGTACCAGGGGGCTGAGCGTGAGAAAGTGACTGTTCTGGTTTTGACAGGGGAGTGGAGATCCAGGAGACTGCTCAGAGATTTATTGTAAAAATCCACAGATTCATTTACTGAAGTTGTTGTGGAGAGATACTGGAGATCCGAGGTCATGGTGTCCGGGTTGATGTTTTTCAGATTTCTGAAATGGATTTGACGCTTGGGTTTGGTGTGGGGTAGCAGCAGTGGCAGCTCCATTGAGATGGCCTTGTGATCCGACACACCTAGATCCTAAACTGATAGTTTACTAATGGGGGCAGAGTTTGTGATTACAAGGTCCAGTGTGTGTCCCCTAGTGTGTGCGGGGACATCAACATGTTGTGTTGAGTTGAGGCAGTCCAGAAGGTGTAGGAACTCGGCTGCATAGTGACAGGAGGGGGTGTCAACGTGAATATTGATGTCTCCTAGTATTATAATGTTGGCAGAGGTAGCGCAGAGTGTACTGAGAAGATCGTGGATCTCTGGGATGAAGGCAGAGTTGGGTTTGGGTGGCCGGTAGATGAGAAGTATTGTCAGTGAGAGGGGGGGTTTACATTTAAATCCAAGGCATTCAAATGAGGATAGTACAGGCAGAGGCAGGGGGGACAGTTCCAGTTCTTTTCTGTGTATTATTGCTAACCCGCCACCACGACCAGTGCTGCGAGATTTTTCCAGGTAGCTGTAGCCAGGGGGACAGGCTTCATTTAGGGCACAGTAAACCTCTGGCTGTTGCCACGTTTCTGTGAGGAACATAACGTATATTCCCTTGTCCATGATGTGGTCTTGTATGAATGCCGATTTGTTTGTAAGGGATTGTGCATTAAATAGTTCTATTTTGACTGTAGATGAAATGCTGGGTTTCTGTAGGGTCTGCAGTAAACTATGATCCACTCCAAGTTTTCCGCACAGCTCAGTGTGTAGCAGTTTCGCGGTATTTCCCATGCAATTTACATCGAGAGCATCAGCGTTGTGATGAGGCGGCAGACGTGCGACAGTGGTCCAAATAAGGAATGGATGATAAAGGCGGGCACGGTTGGTTGTAAACAAACTTTCTACGAGAGCCTCTGTGGATGTAACGAGGTCGGCGTAGTATTCCAAGTTGTTTGATGGCTGAGATGCACGTTGGGGTCGTGTAGTTGTTGAGACTCAGCAGTTGCGGGGTGGAATACTTTGACATCATGCCGGTGGCCGCAGGTTCTTGCCTAGAGCTAGCCGTTAGCCATAGACAGAGATTGAAGACTGTTTGGTAGAATGAGATGTTGATCCATAGCATGGCAGGAGGAGAAGAAGCTGGGAGAAGCAGTCTGTGTCAAAGCAGGTTAGTCAGCAGGCTGTTCGAAGGCTAATTGTGGAGGCAGCTTTCCTAGCCGGCTAGCTGTGGAGGCAGCTGCACTAGGGCTAACCGCACCGGGATAGCTGAAAGTGTCCCCCCTGGGAGATACTTCACAGTAGCGATGGTAGAGGAAGGGATACAGTCAGCTAAATATAAAAGTTAGTCGTTGAAAAAGTAACAACAACAGGTAACAACAACAACAAAACAAAACAACTTAAACTGGAGCTAGCGAGGAGAAAGCGGCGAACAAGCAGCGCCAGCGTCCATCTTCCTCGAGCTGATCTGTCACTCCTCATCACTGATATTCTGTACAAACTGTGAAGTCCAATGAGACAAATGTACCATTTGTGATATTGGGCTATATAAATAAACATTGATTGATTGATTCATAAAAGCTAAACAGAAAGAGATGTCATAACCAAATATTTGATAGAATCTTTTTTTACAGTCCATATTTAGTAAAAGTCTCTCACCAATTAGTGTTTTCATTTTAGTTTCTGTTTTGCTCTCTTTCCCACATTAAATGTTTATTCTGATAATGTAATGGCGTAGTAAGATCTTTCTTTCTATCATTCAATGCACTAAAACTGCCATAATTGCCTTCTTTGATTTCCGTTCTGAATAAAACGATGACTGCCAACAACTACCCCGACAACTACCCCGTGCTTCACAACCAATAACAATGATTTATTTTCTCTGATTATAAAAAAGCTCAAAATGCTGACAATCCTCTTTTCTATGCCATCATGTTCCAGTCAAAGTCCTGTTTGAAGACTCAGCTGTCAGTTTGTCGATTTAAACACGAAACGCTCCGTCCTCTGTTCTGCACATGAAACACGTCTCAGTTCCTGCACCTCGATCTGACAGCAGCTGTGTGAACGCTCATCTTTTCTTGTTTTAAAATCTTTTTTGGAGCAACACAATTTATTATTCCCACCGTACAGATTCAGTTTCACAGTTTTACTCTGCTCAGCATCTTGTCTCATGTTTGATGTCATCTCTCAACGTTCCACTTTTTTGCCTTCCTTACAATTTATCACATCCTGAACAATGCCGGTCTAAATCCATCCAATCCGTCCGTCGGCGTCAGTCAACAAATCCTTTTTACTTCATTATCGTGACAGGTTTTGCTGATACAATGATTAGATGTGCCTCAACAAGAAATTGACATTAAAAATAACATTGAACATTTCCACAAACGCTTCACTTTGTCACAAACTTGGATAGACAAGGACCCTAATGACAGCTCGTGCACTTCGATAGGTTTCATTGCTATCATGGATACAACTCTGATTCACGTTACAGATTCTCCATATGATGCTGGAGACACTGTGTTTACCAGAGGAGGTTATTGAAGGCAATCCTGTTAAAGAATGATATGTGAGCTCCAACTATAGGCTTAAAACCATATGGGATTGCTAAAAACTTTATCTGAAGGTACATTTCTCCCGTCAAACCAAAATCCTTATCTTGGAAATACTCCTGAGCTTTTTATATATTGTTGGATTGTTGTTTTATACAGTAGGGAGAGATGACTGTCCTCAAATGACAGACAACTAAATATATCAAGCTAAAAATGACTTTTTGGTAAGGTTAATCGGTACCATTTTGCAATAAGGTTACCCTTATAACTAGGGCCGGGACTCGATTAAAAAAATTAATCTAATTAATTAGAGGCTTTGTAATTAATTAATCGAAATTAATCGCATTTTTAATCACATATAAATATTTGACCTGAGAACAGTCAGAAGCAATTTTTTTCACATGGATTTTAGTATACCATTGAATAATGACTGAATACATAAGCTTAAGCAACAAAACATTGTTTATTTTTTTTACAAGGTTGTACTTAACCAAGACCAACAGAAAAGTGCAATTTTTGCCATAAAGTGTAGCAATAGCATATTTAGGAATATAGTACATTTCAGAGATTCAGGGAGCCTATAGGTAGGTAGACCTTCTGTAAACTATAACACTTTGTTTTTTAAGTAAAACACAATAATTTCAACTACATTCAGAACATTGGAAATTAGAATTATTAGAAAACATCTCTCTGTTGCTTCAGAGGCCATAACAGACTTTGTTGATTTACCAACAGTTGATTTAAAAAATCTAATCAATTTCAGTCCAACTCTCTCAATAACCTTGGCCAAAACAATAAACAGTTCAACATAAAATGCCAGTTGCACCAACAACGTAATAAATAGTTCAACATAAAGTGTACCATTTAAAATAAAATAAAAAAGTGCCAGTGATTGACCTCAATCCCTCCTATTCTTCCAATATCCTGATGAAAAATAAAATCTCTCTGTTGCATAGGCCACTGTTTGATCAACGCGAATTGGGTGTGGGTCCTTGTACTCCGAGTCGGGCTAACGTCCACGCTAGCTTCCACGCTAGCTGCTATATGTTTTGCATTGAGGTGATACTTGAGGCTTGATGTGCTGCGGTGATATGCAAATTGCTTTTTGCATAATTTGCAAACAACCGTGCTCTTATCGATGCTTCCATCCGTCCGTTTTTTAAAACAAAATGTCCCATCCACGGGGCCAACCAAAGCGGTCTCATCAGCTTCTTCGTTCATGTTGGACTATTGTTCACTATGGTTTGTTCTTGTCTGAAGTCATGAACGTTAGTTGGTGCTCCAGTATAATCGGTACCCCTGAAACTCATCCAGTGAGAAACGTTCCGCGGTGCAAAAATAAGTGCGATTAAAATGCGTTAATTTTTTTAACGCGTTAATTTTTGTTTTATTAATTAATCTTAATTAACGCGTGAAAGTCCCGGCCCTACTTATAACACATTCATAAAGGGTTTATAATTAGGTTATGAATTTGGCTGTAAACACTTTATTAATCATTAAGAACCATTTATAAACCAGTTCTATACATCAACACAGGCTCACTATTTGGCAAGATGACTAAGCCTTACATTGGCTACTTAGCGAGAATCAACTCAGTAAACAACAGCTACCAAGGATGTTGGCTGATGAAGAAGACGAAGTAAGCTAAGTAACCAATATAAGGCTTTGCAGTACAGATACATTTGGGCTCACTATTTGGCAAGCAACCGGTCACAGTTGCCCTGTTTATCTCATGTCTTATAAAAGCATATGAATTCCTTATAAAGTGGTCACAACCTAATTAATAAATGAATTACAAACTATTCGTAAACCCTTTATAAGGGTAGTCTCATTGTAAAGTGGTACCGGTTAATCTGTGTGACTAAGGTACAGTTTAATCCTTATGGCAGGTCTGATGTTCATATAGATGAAAATCAGTTCGCTTCTAAAAATACTGTGCTTATTGAACCTAGGTCTGCATTTGTAGTTCCAGCATTGTAAACTGTATTTACTTAAGTATACGTTTAAGTTACTTGTACATTTGATTTATTTTCCTTTCATGCTAGTTTATACTTCTACTCAAATAGTATGAATATATCATATATACAACTCTACATTTATTTGACAACATTAGTTACAAGTTACTTTGCAAGTTCAAATGATTTATACAAAATATGAACAAACAACTAATGAAACTATGAGACACTCTGGGGAGTGGGGGTTCCGTCTCCCTCATGATTCCTCTCGGGCTGATTACGTGCCCCCAAACGATTCCTAGAATTGGAAATGTAAAATATACACAATTTGAATGGAGACAGGCAGAGGACAAGGGGTTGTAGGGATAAGGAAAGGGGGGGGAGGGGGGATGTAGATATGAGGGATGTTGGGAGGAAGGGTTGTAAGGATTGAGGGGTGTATCGTTGAGGGGGGTCGATGTGTGAAGGGATCAAGGAGTTTGGCAAAGTATGAGGTAGAAGTGGAACTATGAGTAGAAGGGAGAGGGAGGGTGGGTTTAGAGAATAGTGACAAGCGATGGCCGGATGTTTGGCGAGATATAAATTAGGTATGGGAAAGATTAATCGAATAATCAAAATTATTCAAGTATTCGAATAATTATTAATGTATTCGTATATACGACAGTGCCATAGCTAAATGTGTTAGTTGACGTCTAAAGGTGTGTTTTGCTCCGCTCACCGGTCCCTCACAGCGGGCAGAGCTGCAGGTGCTGGTCTCTCTCTCTCGCGTCCGGTTATACTTCACTCATGTTTATGTCCAAATCCATCAGTTCTAGCCAATGATATGGCTGCTGCCCCTCCGTACACGCAGATCATGCAGACTCAAACCTAGGGGTGGGCGATATGACGATATATATCGTCGAGACGATATTAGGTCTCCACGATATGCCTTTTCAGAGATATCATATCTATCGTGATACAGAGAGTCACTCAGTCATAGAATGTGCACTCACTGTGAGTGCTGCAGGGTAGGATTTTTACGGCGGCCATGACGGCCGTGCCGTCATTGCCCTTCGGTCTGGCCGTGAAGCCCCGAAAAATAATTGTACGTCCTACGGCCTCCATGGCCTGTGTGCCCCTGATACTGTTAAAATCTCGAAGTTGCTTTAAAAGCGTCAGAACAGTGGTTTCTGAACTGCATTATGCTGCGTTCACAACGGAGGCGATGCGAATATTCTCATCGCTCTAATCGCTGGAGTTTAACCGCGGCTGTCAGCTGTGTTTACTCCTGTCACTCAAACAGGACGCGCTGAAGAGGGGGCGGGGCTTATATCCATGCAAATACTGTGGTGGAAACCAACTACGACACAATTAACCCATTTTACCGTGATTAAATTGTAATACACGTTTCAAAATGATGCCGAAGTAACTAAATAAATACTGATAACGGTTAATAAAAAACCAAAGCTGTCTAGTCAGGATTCAGACAGTATTGCACTTTATTTATTGTCTTGGTTGATTCTGTTGGCTTATATTTTATTTTATCAATAAGGTATTTATATTGTTTTTCCCTTTTAAAACAGATGTTCAGTTATGCTAAAGTATTTGATTGCACTTCAAGTCTAAAGTTTACATTTTAATTGTTTGGCACTGACTTTTCCTCATTGATGTTTTATGTTTTACTTAGTTATGTTTTACTCTCCTTTTCATGTTTATTGATGTTACATCACTGCTAGTGCTACCTAAAACAGAAAGTGCATTTTTATACTGAGAAACTGTGCATTGAATATTTTTTTTTATTTAGCAAAAGAGTGCACTTTACTTGGTGAATAAACCAGTGTTAACGTTTGTTGTGTAGGGTGTAGGCCTACCTACTTGAACACTGAGGAAGCCATATCAAAATTCCTGTTGAATTGTTAATTCAGGGATTCATTGCAGAATTAAAACCAGCTTGAAATGGTATTTCGGTCTGTTACTCCTTTTTATTTTAGTTTTTGTTACCTTGTAGGTGGTTGTACAGTACTGTTAAGTAACTTGAAAAATAAACATAATAACCGACATGAAAAAATATCGCCATAAATTGTATTTTTTATTTTTTTATTTTTATTTAACCTTTATTTAACCAGATAAAAAGCATTGAGATAAAATCTCATTTACAATGCTGACCTGGCCAAGAAGGCAGCAACGTTACACATAACACATAACACAAACATATAAAATACAGAGAACATAACTAAGAAAACAAAAGACGAAAAAAAGCAGTTACTACATTGTGCACATTAGGACAGTAAGAAAGGCACTACTTATTACTGCAAGAGCAGCTGGTGGTAAGGACTTCTGACAACTTCAATTTAAAACAGGCTATAGAAACAAGTGCCGTCAGTTTGAGGCGTGATTGAAGGTCATTCCAAGACCAAGGACCATAATAAAAGAGACTCCTTTTTCCAGCCTCAGTCCGCACAGCAGGAACCTGGAACCGTATCAAGGCACTGGATCTGAGGTTGTAAAAGTCACAAACTGGAGCAAATCTGGCACATATGTAGAGTAGAAGATTTCCTAAAATGGCTTTATACATTAATAAAAACCAATGCTGCATCCTACGCATAGTGAGTGAGGACCATCCAGTTAGGCTATACAGTGTGCAATGATGAGTCCTATAGGGTGCATTTGATATATAACGCAGTGCAGCATGGTAGAGTGGGTCAAGTTTGGCCAAGACAGTGGGACAGGCACATCTATAAATGGTGTCACCGTAGTCCAGCTGGGACAGGAATAAGCCAGAGACCAACCTTTTACGGAATGAAGTTGAAAAACAACATTTAAGTCTGTAAAGGAAGCCAAGACTGAATTTCAATTTCTTTGTTAGAACTTCGATATGGTGTTTGAAGTTCAGATTACTGTCCAACCAAAAGCCAAGATATTTGTAGATATCAACAAACTCCACAGAGACGCCATCAAGGGTGTCAATGGAGAGGCAAGAGGACGCTGACTTGGGACCAAAAAGCATTGCTTTGGTTTTCTTACTGTTCAAAAGCAGTTTGGAATCAAGAAGTGCATGCTGCAGCGTGATAAAATCTGATTTTAAATTGGAAACGGCCATGTCCAGAGAAGGAGCACATGAATATACAATAGTGTCATCAGCATACATATGATAGGTAGAAAATTGCATCTGATTACAAATATTGTTTACATATAATAAAAAGAGCAAAGGCCCCAAAATAGAGCCCTGTGGAACGCCCTTCTCCAAGGTGACAGGGTCAGAGACAGTGCTACCCAACCTGACGCATTGAGTACGGTCGGTTAGATAACTCTGAAACCAACAAATGGCATTATGACCGAAACGAGACACCAACATAACATTAGACATAATGTGGTGATCTACAGTATCAAATGCTTTGGCTAGGTCAATAAACAATGCAACACAAACAGATTTGTTATCCAAAGCAGCCTTGATATCATCTAAGACTTTCAGACTGGCAGTCACAGTACTGTGCTTTGATCTGAATCCAGATTGCATAGGGTTAAGGATGTTGTGTGAATTTAAAAAAAGTTTTAGCTGAGTAGAAACTAGGGACTCAAGAATCTTTGATAACACAGAAAGATTTGAGATAGGACGATAATTATTTAACTCAGTGGGATCACCAGCTTTCAAGAGGGGCGATACCAGAGCTTGCTTCCACAGAGCTGGCAGTGTGTGAGTGGACAGGGAGAGATAAAAAATATCAGTTACTGGTTGTGCTATAATCTGAGCTGCAATTTTTAAAAAGAATGGGTCGAGGCCGTCAGGCCCGGCAGACTTTTTAGGATCAATTGAGTGCAAACCCTGTAAGACTTCAGAGACCGAGAAAGAAGCAAAATCAAAAAAGGGGAGCTCATCTCTTGACTAGGGCTGTGAGTACGACCATTTAGAGAGTCATGACTTTGCTCATCAAAAATGTGACCAGCCTTTTTGAAGTGAGCATTGAAAGCATTAGACATACCATCTGAATCTGAAATAAAATAATCACTGACCTTCAGTTTTTGTGGGAAACTAGAAACTTTCTTGTTCTTAAGTGATTTAATTGTTTTCCAGAACTTAGAATGGTCATTAAAACAATCAGTGATTAAGCTCAGATAGTAATCAGTTTTAGCTTTTTTAATAAGGGCTGAACATTTATTTCTGAGGACACGAAAAAGAAGCCAGTCATCACTAGTGTTAGACTTTCTAGCTAAAGACCATCGCTTATTTCGATCATGAATTAGATCAGATAGTTCTCTAGTAAACCATGGAGTGTTCCTATTCTTGACTCTGAATTTTCTAAGGGGGGCATGTCTATTAATAATCGATAAAAAGTGATCAATAAAAAATTGGACGGCAACATCAACAGATGGAATTAACGCTATGAAGTGCCATTTAACCTCCGCCAGATCGTGTAGGAAAGCCTGCTCAGAGAAGTGTTTGAAGCAGCGCCTGAGGACAATAAGGCCCTTGGCTTTGGGCAACTTAGTGCTCCTAACGCAAGCAATAGTGCAATGGTCACTGATATCATTAGGAAAAACACCAACAGACACATACTTATGAGCTGCATTTGTTAGAATGACATCTATAAGGGTATCGTTATTGGGTTTGGCAGGGTTTATTCTAGTGGGACTATCAATAAGCTGAGTTAAGTTCAAAGAATCACAAACCTGCTTAAACTGTGAAGATTTATCACTCAACCAGTCCCAATTTAAATCACCCATTAATATGATTTCAGAAGAAAACATAGACAACAATTCAGTAAGGCTAGTAGTTGCATCCATGATGGCCGATGGAGGCCTATAACAGCCAATAACAGTGAGAGGAGCATTTGCTATAGTTATTTGGACTGCTAGCAACTCAAATTGCCTTGGAATTGAAATAGAGTGAAGGACTGAGCACTGTAGTTTCTCAGCAGTGTATATTGCAACACCACCAGCTCTGCCCTTACGATCCATTCTGAATACATTATATCCATCAATGTGAATAACAGTGTCAGTGACAGACGGTTTTAACCAGGTTTCAGAAACTACAACAATATCAGGTTTAGCAACTAAAAACCAGGTCTTGAAAACATCTAATTTGGGCACTAGGCTTCTAGCATTAACATGCAGAAAACCCAATCCTTGCCTACAGCTAAACTCATTCGGAGTTGGCAAATTATGCAAGGAAGCAGAGAAACACTCAGGACCAGGGTTAATGTTAACGTTACCAGAGAGTAGTAGCAGTAACAATATTAACAGTCTGGAAGATGATTTTTTCACATGGGCTCTGGACGCGTCGCTCCTCGGGGGGGCGGGGCTGCTCCAATCCTTCGATATTAGCGAGTCCAGAGTAAATAGGGCAAACGGGAGAGCGCATTTCGTGCCATGAAACATCAGCTTTTGGTAAAAACTATCCGATGGAGTCAGCGCTCCAGAGGTTCCACCATCTGAAAGTCCGAAGTGAATAGAGATATTGCTGGGAGGCAACCCGTCAGTTTTGCCGACATGCGGTCTGACAATTAATCCCAGGAAGAAAGCGAACACAAGGGTAGCTTTAGGCAACATAGTGCCTTAACACACCCAATTCAGGATCCGCAGCTCAGGTGAATCCGCAGCTCAGGTGCATCAGCCCCCGACAGCACGGCAGGACAGACAGCAATCCAGAGTCCGAAGGAGCGAAAGCTCAGGCAGAGAGCAAACAATCCAGTCACAGCGAGGCACCGGCACAAAACAGCCCAAAAACTCAAGCTTTTAAAACGTTTTTAAAAGCGCAGCAGACCAATTTAAAAACGGGTCTAAAAAGCTAAATAAAAATTATAAAATGTCAGTATGCACAAGAAGAACGAGGATGAGACAAACACTAACAGAGACAGAAAACAAATCAACGTGCTGTCATCTTGTTAAATATCGTCTATCGTGATACTGCTTGAAAAATATCGTCATATTATATTTTTCAATATCGCCCACCCCTACTCAAACCTCATCTTAGGCCCAAATGTGATGCAAATGCACTCCGCAGCCGTTGCGAGGTTCCGGCGCTAACAGTTCATGAGCTCCCCCGCCCACTGTCAACACTCACGACACATGAGTGGCCAGCCTAAACAACAACAAGCGCTGCTTGGCAACCGTGTGTGGCGGCAAAGTACATACACATTTTGACTGGAGAGATTTAGTTTTGCCGGTATTCAACATATTTTACCAGTCATAGTCAGGTAATTATTTACACTCTAAGGAGAGTCCTACACAACAGACATGGCGTCAAAAAGGAGAAATGTGTGGAAATATTTCGACCAGGTTAGTGAGTGCGGTGTAGAGGTCAAACTATGCCAAATTAAACTTATATATACATGCTATACCTTGCTACAGATGTAGCACTCCAGATAGGACTCAGATGGGTGTGTCCCAGTCAAAAGCCCAGCGGATCCCAGTGGCTGGGGGTGTTGCCAAATTGCTAGAGGGCGTTGCCCAATTTCCCCATTTGTTCAATTACAGGATTGAACCATGAGATGGCGCTTCATTCACAAATACACAAAGACAACTGGGTGTTGTACAGATGTAGCGGTTCATTTCAGACAGTTTGAAACGCGAGGGCCGTGATTGGTACGTGATCTGCCCTCGCTCAAGGGAAAACCTCCAGCTTGACTTGAGACCGCCCCCGTGATAGATAAATGTAATTATAATGAAGCCAGCTGCAATGGATCATTGATCCACCAGGGGGTGCAGTGGGGTTCCACACTGGAGCTCATGTAAAATAAAGTCAGATAGAGTACGCTGGATGTACAGCGGAACTTTGTTAAGAACCATATGTCACGGATATCATACTACTGTGCTAAATAAGAGACATGTAATCATTTACAAAACATCACCATGTTGTTATTTAACAAAATAATTTTGTTATTCGAAAAAAACGAACGGGAGGAAATGCAGCCCGGCTCTCGATTTTTAATCCTAATTTAATCATCATCTTCACCACGATCATTTATGTTTATGTTCGCCGAATTGACATGAAATCACTGACACATATGAATATACTGTATTCAACTTCATTAAAACGTTATTAACGTGCCTAAACTCAGTAATTCACCAAAAATATCCATCCATCCATCTTCTCCCGCTTATCCGTGGTCGGGTCGCGGAGGTAGCAGTTCCAGCAGAGAGCCCCAAACTTTCTTTTCCCTGGCCACATCAACCAGCTCTGACTGGGGGATCCCAAGGCGCTCCCAGGCCAGAGAAGAGATATAATCCCTCCATCTGGTTCTAGGTCTACCCCTTGGTCTCTTCCCAGCTGGACGTGCCTGGAACACCTCCCTAGGGAGGCGCCCAGGTGGCATCCTAACTAGGTGCCCGAACCACCTCAACTGGCTCCTTTCGACGCGAAGGAGGAGCGGTTCAACTCCGAGTCCCTCCCGGATGACCGAACTTCTCACCTTATCCCTAAGGGAGACACCAGCCACCCTGCGGAGAAAACCCATCTCGGCCGCTTGTACCCGCGATCTCGTTCTTTCGGTCATGACCCATCCTTCATGACCATAGGTGAGGGTAGGAACGAAAATGGCCCGGTAGACAGAGAGCTTTGCCTTCTGGCTCAGCTCCCTTTTCGTCACAACGGTGCGGTAAAGAGACTGCAGTACCGCTCCCGCTGCTCCGATTCTCCGACCCATCTCACGCTCCATTGTTCCCTCACTCGAGAACAAGACCCCGAGATACTTGAACTCCTTCACTTGGGGTAAGGACTCATTCCCTACTTGGAGTGGACAGTCCATCGGTTTCCTGCTGAGAACCATGGCCTCAGATTTGGAGGTGCTGATCCTCATCCCAGCCGCTTCACACTCGGTTGCGAACCGATCCAGTGAGTGCTGAAGGTCGCAGACCGATGAAGCCATCAGAACCACATCATCTGCAAAAAGCAGTGGTGCAATCCTTAGTCCACCGAACTGCAGACCCCCCCCCCCCACGACTACGCCTCGAAATCCGATCCATGTATATTACAAACAGGATTGGTGACAAAGCGCAGCCCTGGCGGAGGCCAACCCTCACCTGAAATGGGTCCGACTTACTGCCGAGGACCCGGACACAGCTCTCGCTTTGGGAATACAGAGATTGGATGGCCCTGAGTAGAGACCCCCTCACCCCATACTCCCGCAGCACCTCCCACAGTGACTCCCTGGGAACCCGGTCATACGCCTTCTCCAAGTCTACAAAACACATGTAGACTGGATAAGCATACTCCCAGGCCCCCTCCAGGATCCTTGCGAGAGTAAAAAGCTGATCCGTCGTTCCACGACCAGGACGGAATCCGCATTGTTCCTCCTCAATCTGAGGTTCGACAATCGGCCTGACCCTCCTTTCGAGTACCTTAGAGTAAACTTTCCCGGGGAGGCTGAGTAGTGTGATGCCTCGGTAATTGGCACACACCCTCTGATCCCCCTTTTTGAAAAGGGGAACCACCACTCCGGTCTGCCACTCCTTCGGTACTGTTTCCGACTTCCACGCAACGTTGATGAGACGTGTCAACCATGACAGTCCCTCAACACCCAGAGCCTTCAGCATTTCTGGGCGGATCTCATCCACCCCCGGGGCTTTGCCACTGTGAAGTTGTTTGACGACCTCAGTGACCTCCCCCCGGGAGATTGGTGTCGATCCCCCTTCATACTCCAGCTCTGCCTCTAACATAGAGGGCGGAGTTGTCGGGTTCAGGAGTTCCTCAAAGTGCTCCTTCCAACGCCCTAACACTCCATCAGTTGAGGTCAACAACGTCCCATCCTTACTGTACACAGCTTGGATGGTTCCCTGCTTCCCCCTCCTGAGGTGTCGGACAGTTTTCCAGAACAACTTTGGTGCCGCCCGAAAGTCTTTTTCCATGTCTTCTCCGAACTTCTCCCACACCCGCTGCTTTGCCTCGGCCACGGCTGAGGCTGCTGCCCTTCGGGCCTGTCGGTACCTTGCAACTGCCTCGGGAGTCCCCCGAGATAACAAATCCCTGAAGGCCTCCTTCTTCAGTCGGACGGCTTCCCTGACCACCGGTGTCCACCAGGAGGTTCGAGGGTTACCGCCCCTTGAGGCACCTAGGACCTTGAGACCACAGCTCCCCGCCGCGGCTTCGGCAATAGAGGCTTTGAACACCGACCACTCTGGTTCAATGTCCCCAACCTCCACAGGAATGCCCGAAAAGCTCCGCCGGAGGTGTGAGTTGAAGGCCTCCTGAACTTGGGCCTCCTCCAGACGTTCCCAGTTCACCCGAACTACACGTTTGGGCTTACCAGGTCTATCCAGAGGCTTCCCCCGCCACTCGACCCAACTCACCACCAGATGGTGATCAGTTGACAACTCCGCCCCTCTCTTTACCCGAGTGTCCAAAACATACGGCCTCAGGTCCGATGATACGATAACCAAATCGATCATGGACCTTCTGCCTAGGGTGCTCTGGTACCACGTACACTTATGAGCATCCTTATGTTCGAACATGGTGTTTGTTATGGCCAATCCATGACTAGCACAGAAGTCCAGTAACAAACCACCACTCCGGTTCAGATCAGGGGGGCCGTTCCTCCCAATCACTCCCCTCCAAGTGTCTCCATCATTGCCCACATGTGCGTTGAAGTCTCCCAGCAAGATTAAAGAGTCCCCTTCAGGAGCCCCATACAGGACTCTTTCCAGGGTCTCCAAGAAGGCCGTATACTCTGAACTGCTGTTGGGTGCATAAGCACACACAACAGTCAGAGTTTTCCCCCCCATAACCCGCAGGCGTAGGGAGGCAACCCTCTCGTCCACTGGGGTAGACTCCAACAACGAAGCACCCAACCGGGGACTTGTGAGTATCCCCACACCCGCCCGGCGCCTCACACCTTGAGCAACTCCGGAGAAGAATAGAGTCCAACCCCTATCCAGAAGTAAGGTTCCAGAGCCGACGCTGTGCGTAGAGGTGAGCCCAACCAGATCCAACTGGTAACGCTCCACCTCCCGCACAAGCTCCGACTCCTTCCCCCCCAGAGAGGTGACGTTCCACGTCCCCAAAGCCAGCTTCTGTCGCCCGGGTCTGGTCCGTCGAGACCCTCTGCCTTCACTGCCACCCTTCTGGCAGCGCACCCGACCCCATCGCTGTTTCCCGTAGGTGGTGGGCCCGCGGGACGGAGAAGCGGAGGTGTTGCCCACGTCGCCTTTTCGGGCTGTGCCCGGCCGGGCTCCGTGGCAAGCCCGGCCACCAGACGCTCGCCGACGAGTCCTCCTTCTGGGCCTGGCTCCAGAAGGGGACCCCGGGCTTCCTCCGGGCCGGGTATCCTCACTTCGTGTGTCGTCTTTCATGAGGTCTTTTGAACCAATCTTAGTCTGGCCCCTTGCCTGAGACCAATTTGCCATGGGAGACCCTACCAGGAACACAAGGTTCCAGACAACACAGCCCCCAGGTTCATCAGGGCACACAAACCTCTCTACCACGGTAAGGTGCTGGTTCTTCAGAGAGGCTGGTGCTGGTTCTTCAGATGTATATTTTAAATGGAGCTTCGTCAGTCGATCAGGATCCCAAAGTGTAGCGGAGGGATCCTCATCTGGATGAAGGGTGTTATTTTCCCCATAAGGAACAAGTCGCTGCAAATTATCCCGCTTATTACATGGCCACATTCTCAACAAAGTAACGACATGACTCCCAATATTAATTGAAATGCTTTTATGGATTTAGAAAATGTTTTTATTGATTTAAAAAATAGTTATATGTATTGATTTAAATTGACATGCATCCGCTAAGAAAAATAGTCCGTTGTTACCGTTTTTTAAACAGTCTGAATGAAACGGCAGCTCTCAGCTGTGTATTTACACAACTAATGGCCCATCAACCACAGCTCTCTACCCCCCTCCCCCCCTGATCTTTCTTCTGCAGCAGCTAAATTATGTCACGGTTTGTGAAACAAGCAGGACCCAAATGCAGATATAAACTGAAACTTCCTTTATTTCAAGGCTATGATATCTCTATACAATGACAAACAGAACACTCACCGCAGAACTAGTCAGGGAACAAGACGAACCGACCAAGACAGACAGACAACCCAGAACTTAAATACACACAAGACTCAATCACACAACAAGACACAGGTGAGGAGGGAGGAGAAAACACAGGGGCCCAGGTGAACATAATCAGACAATTAGACACACCAGGGAAACTAATGACAAGAGGAAAACACAGGGAAAAGGACCAGACAATAACCCAAAGGAAAACATGACATGGAAAACAGCAAAAACACCCAAACCTACAAAACTATAAACGTGACATAACATGAGAATCATGACATAACCCCCCCCCCCTCAAGGGAAGGATTCCAGACGTCCCAAAAAAAAAAAACATCCAGCAGGGTGGATGGAGGGGGTCTGGAGGACGGGTCTCGGGCGAACGGCCCGGGGGCAAGGCAGAGTTCAAAAAAGGGGAATTCGGGCGGACGGCCCGGGGGCAAGGCAGAGTTCAAAAAGGGGAATTCGGGCGGACGGCCCGGGGGCAAGGCAGAGTCCATGGAGGGAATCAGTCAGAACAACTAAAGCAGCAGTGTTAATAATAACAGAAACGCCAAAGAGTCACATCTAATAGAAATATATAAAAGCATTTATTTTAAATTGTGGAGCAGTCAGTTTATAATTTTGGCAGCACTGTTGAGCATTTTGAAAATGTATTTTCGTGCCTCTGTGCAAGGCTTAAGTCTTTTTATCTTTATAGCCACATGGTGTAAAGTAACTAAGTTCATAAACTCAACAAGTACTATACTTGGGCACAATTTGGAGATACTTGTACTTTATTTAAGTATTTCAAAGTTTTGCTACTTTGTTCTTCTACTCCACTACAGTTCAGAGGTACATGGTGTACTTTGACTCCACTACATGTATTTAATAACTTTAGTTACTTCACAGATCTGGATTAATTAAGTGAAATATAATCAAGTGTTAAATCAGACTTTAGTTCCACCTGGAGTAAATCCACAAGCTACCCTGCAGTATACAAAGTCATTCAAACTAGCTGCACCTTTACCAGCTTTGAGAACACTTTCATGATCAATCATTATAAAACATATCATATCTATTATTCTGAAATGGACCAATCTGCACAATGACTACTTTTACTGTCGCTACTTTCACTATATTTTGATGATAATACTTTTTCTACTTTTACTTGGGGAACATTTTGAATGCAGGACTTTTACTGTAACAGAGTATTCCTACACTCTGGGACTATTACTTTTACTCAAGTACAAGATCTGAGTACTTCTACTTTTACTCAAGTACAAGACCTGAGTACTTCTACTTTTACTCTAGTACAAGATCTGTGTGCTTCTACTTTTACTCAAGTACAAGACCTGAGTGCTTCTACTTTTACTCAAGTACAAGATTTGAGTACTTCTACTTTTACTCTAGTACAAGATCTGTGTGCTTCTACTTTTATTCAAGTACAAGATCTGAGTACTTCTACTTTTACTCAAGTACAAGACCTGAGTACTTCTACTCTTAAGCAAGTACAAGATCTGAGTACTTCTACTTTTACTCAAGTACAATATATATATACTTATACCACCTCTGTTTATAGCCTATGAAAAAAACTATTAGAAATAGAAGGCTAAAGCTAACGTTAGCAGATAGTGACAATGTATGCTAGCTAGCTAGCTCAACGATTCCTTAAATAATATTGCCACAGAAAAACTTTTCAGTTCACATCACGCTCTGCCGCTCCGACAGGGAGCTCTGCTCTGAACACCTGAACGGCCCGTTCTAACAGCTGTTCACCAGCAGTCCAGCCTGTGCCACAGTGACTCCGGACGCACAGTTAATATTAACGAACGCACCCGTAGGTAATGTAGCTGCTGAAGCTAGACCATCATCTCGGAGCAGCAGAGCCTTATTATACATCCATGAGCAGAGCCGACAGGCAGGAAGACTCGAGCACACAGCTCGTACTTCATTATAATATATAAAAAAAGAACACCATGCGTGTCATGATGACACATAACAGCTCACAGCCGCAGATTACTCCGGGTCCCAGCCCCCCCCCATACCCCAAAAATATTTGTATTGCAGATCTACATGAATCACACAAACGACTTATTTTGGATTCAAAACGGCAAATTTCGCCGAAAGGTGACAAGTTTGCATCACTGAACATAGACAGAGCACAACTGAAACATAACATCTGAAAAGATGTAACAACATAATACACTTTTCGGGGATGCTTGGGATTTGAGGAGTCAATCAATCAATCAATCAATGTTTATTTATATAGCCCAATATCACAAATGTTACATTTGTCTCAGTGGACTTCACAGTTTGTACAGAATATCAGTATGACAATACGACACCCTCTGTCCTTAGACCCTCACATCGTACAAGGAAAAACTTCCAGAGAAAACCCACAGTTTAAAGGGAAAAATGGGAGAAACCTCAGGGAGAGCAACAGAGGAGGGATCCCTCTCCCAGGACGGACAGACGTGCAATAGATGCCGTGTATAAATTGAAAAGATAATACATTTGCAACATGGGTAGTCCAAATGTTTGGAAATGCATGTGTGTATAATAGGAAGATGAATCCACGAGTATATCCATCCAGGACTTATGATCCAGGACCACAGCCACGACTCGCAATCCAGGACTCGCAATCCATGACACAGGACCGCAGGATCATCCATGACTCCGGATCCCGGCGTATATAGACACCAAAAAGAAAGACATTTGGGGAAGCTGGGTTAATCGGAACATGAGAGTACACAGGTATAGGTAGAGAGAAGGAATAAGTAAGATGTCCCCCGACAAACTAAGCCTATATCAGCAAAACTAGGGGCTGAATCTAATCAGCCCTAACTATAAGCTTTATCAAAAAGGAAGGTCTTAAGCGCACTCTTAAAAACGGATAGGGTGTCTGCCGTCCGAACACAAACTGGAAGCTGATTCCACAAAAGTGGAGCTTGATAAGAAAAGGCTCTGGCTCCCATTGTACTTTTAGAGACTCTAGGAACAACCAACAACCCTGCATTCTTGGAACGCAATGCCCTAGTAGGACAATAGGGTATAATGAGTTCTTTAAGGTAAGAAGGCGCCTGCCCATTAAGGCACTTTGTAGGCGAGAAGAAGAATTTTAAATTCTATCCTGTGTTCTATAGGGAGCCAGTGTAAGGCAGCCAGAACAGGAGTAATGTGGTCCCTTTTCCTAACTCTGGTTAGTACACGAGCTGCAGCATTTTGAATCAGCTGAAGCGACTTGACTGACTTCTTGGTACACCCTGATAATAAGGAGTTACAATAATCCAGCCTTGAAGTAACAAATGCATGGACTAGTTTCTCTGCATCGTTTTGAGGCAAGATATGCCTGATTTTTGCAATGTTACGTAGATGGAAGTAGGCGGTCCTTGAAATTGATTTTATGTGGGTGTTAAAGGATAAATCCTGATCAAATATAACACCAAGATTCCTTACAGTCTCACTGGAGGCCAAATTAATGCCATCCATAGTTAATATATCTTTAGATAATTTGTTTCGTAGATTCTTCGGGCCAAGTACAATAACTTCAGTTTTGGTCGTGTTTAACATCAAAACATTTAAGGTCATCCACGTTTTTAAGTCCTTGAGGCAGTCTTGAATTTTATTTAGATGATTAATTTCATCAGGCTTGATTGATAAATATAGTTGAGTATCATCCGCATAACAATGAAAGTTTACAGAATGATTCCTTATAATATTGCCTAACGGAAGCATATATAGGGTGAACAAAATAGGTCCAAGCACTGAGCCCTGTGGCACTCCATGGCTAACTTTGGTTTGCATGGAAGATTCATCGTTGACACGTACAAACTGAGAGCGTTCAGATAGATAGGACCTAAACCAGCCTAAAGCAGTTCCCTGTATGCCAACTAAGTGCTCTAGTCTTTGCAATAGGATATCACGGTCGATAGTATCAAATGCAGCACTAAGATCGAGCAAGACAAGAATAGAGACAAGTCCCTTGTCAGAGGCTATTAGAATGTCATTTGTGACTTTAACCAGAGCTGTCTCTGTGCTATGTTGTGTTCTAAAGCCAGACTGAAAATCTTCAAATAAATCATAGTTTTTTAAGTAATCACACAGCTGTTTTGCGACTGCTTTCTCAAGAATTTTTGAGAGGAACGGAAGATTAGAAATAGGTCTATAGTTGGCTAAAACCTCTGGATCGAGGTTGTGCTTTTTAAGAAGCGGTTTTATCACTGCTACTTTGAATGATTGTGGAACATAGCCTGATAATAAAGACATATTCATAATATTTAATAAAGAAGTGCTAATTAATGGAAAAACTTCTTTTAACAGCTTAGTTGGAATCGGGTCTAAGATACACGTTGATGGTTTAGAAGAGACAATCATTGAATTTAATTGTTCAAGGTTTATGGCTGAAAAGCATTCTAGTTTACTATCTAGTGTAATATTAGAACTTACGTTTCCGGGAGCTGTTGATAACACTATACTGGTCAAAGGCAAGAGGTCATTGATTTTGTTTCTAAGAGTAACAATTTTATTGTTAAAAAAGCACATAAAATCATTACTACTGAGTGCTATGGGAATAGAAGGCTCAGTCGAGCTGTGGCTCTCTGTCAGCCTGGCTACAGTGCTGAAAAGAAATCTTGCATTATTCTTATTCTCATCTATTAATGAAGAGTAGTATGCTGCTCTCGCTTTACGCAGTGCTTTCTTATATTCATTGAGAGTAATATGCCAAATTAAACGAGATTCTTCAAGTTTAGTGGAACGCCATATCCTTTCAAGTTGTCTCGACTTTTGCTTTATTTTGCGGGTTTCGGCATTATGCCATGGAGCTAATCTATGTTGTTTTATTTTCTTCTTTTTCAAAGGAGCAACAGAGTCTAATTTTATTCGCAGCGCATCTGTAGCACTATCAACAACATGATCAATTTTGGGTGGTGTACATTTTGTATAAGTTTCCTCCCCTACATGCAGACATGCTATCGAGTTAAGTATTGGTGGAATCTCTTCCTTAAATTTGGCTATAGCACTAACAGATAGGTTTCTGCTGCAGGAGCTTTTGGCTAATGCTTTGTAGTCTAGTAACAGTACTTCAAAAGTTACTAAGAAATGGTCGGATAAAGCAGGATTATGCGGTTCGACTAATAGTTGCTCAATTTCAATACCATAAGTCAGAACAAGGTCAAGAGTGTGATTATAGCAGTGGGTTGGTTTATTTACACTCTGACAGAAACCAACAGAATCTAATATAGAGTTAAATGCAACAGTAAGGCTATTTTTATCATCGTCAACATGAATATTAAAGTCACCTACGATAATTACTTTATCTGTTTTAAGTACCAAAGCTGATAAAAACTCAGAGAATTCTGATAAGAATTCTGAATAAGGACCTGGTGCACGGTACACTGTAACAAATAAGATTGGCTGCAAAGTTTTCCAGGTCGGATGCGTAAGACTGAAAATGAGGCTTTCAAAGGAGGTATAATTTAATTTTTGTTTAGTATTGATAAGTAAACTTGAGTCAAAGATTGCTGCAACTCCACCTCCTCGGCCCGTGCCTCGGGCAATATGAGTATTGATATGGCTGGGTGGAGTGGCCTCATTTATGCTGACATATTCTTCATGTCTCAACCAAGTTTCAGTGAGACAGCATATATCAATATTATAATCTGATATTAAATCATTTACCAGTATTGCTTTAGATGCTAGAGATCTTATGTTTAAGAGACCACATTTAATCTTCCTGTTTTGTTGCACTGTAGTAGTTGTTACATTTACTTTTATTAGGTTATTATGTATGACACCTCTATTAGGTTTTACCTTAAATTGTCCTTGGCCAGACACACACACCGTTAATATTGGGTATTTTATTGGGTTCGGGATTCCTATGGATGACTGCCTAGGAGAGAGCGCAGAGAAGCGTGTAAGACTGCGACTCTGCCTCCTGGTCTCAACTCCAGTTTGTCATGGATTAAGTCCACAAAGCCCTGAAATGTTTGCCGAAATGAGATTTGCACCTTCCAAAGTAGGATGAATGCCGTCTCTCTTAATCAGACCAGGTTTTCCCCAGAAGGCTGTCCAATTATTCACGAAGCCCACATTGTTTGCTGGGCACCACCAAGACAACCAGCGCTGAAATGATGACATGCGGCTATACATGTCATCATTGATCAGATTGGGGAGGGGACCAGAGAGTGAGGGACACGGCTTAGAACGGGCGTGTCGCCTGGCAGGACAGGAGAGTGTGTGCACCAGTCTGCCTTGATCTATGAATTCATGTCCGTGACACTCACTGCTGCCCACAGCTGTTTTATAGAAGGAAATTCCTTCACTTCATGAAAGTGTTTTAACCACACACACCTCTACACACACATGACGGTTGTTATTTCCCCCATAAGGAACAAGTCGCTGCAAATTATCCCGCTTATTACACGGCCACATTCTCAACAAAGTAACGACATGACTCCCAATATTAATTGAAATGCTTTTATGGATTTAGAAAATGTTTTTATTGATTTAAAAAATAGTTGTATGTATTGATTTAAAAAATAGTTGTATGTATTGATTTAAATTGACATGCATCCGCTAAGAAAAATAGTCCGTTGTTACAGTTTTTTAAACAGTCTGAATGAAACGGCAGCTCTCAGCTGTGTATTTACACAACTAATGGCCCATCAACCACAGCTCTCTCCCCCCCTCCCCCCTTGATCTTTCTTCTCCAGCAGCTAAATTAACGGTAGGTTACTCTGAGTGACAAGCTTACAGTTAGACACAACACTGTCATTGCAAGTGACCCTCAGTTAGTTGACTTTTATGTTCAACTGCTAAATTCGTTACTGATAAAAAAGGGCTTCTACTGTACCTAATTACCTTAACACTAGAACCGCCAGAGGTTTTTGTATAGGCCTACCTAAACCCGTCAAATCCCGCTATTAGAATGCAATTTTTAACAACATAGGGTGCTACATAACACAGTTTCAGGAAAAGTCACGGACTGGGAGACTTTAATATTTTATTGAAAAAAAGTTACATTGCACACACACAACACACATCACACAAATTGACCCGATTGGCGGTTCTAGTGTTAAATAAACTCACTAATTAATGAAACCAGTTCAATACGCATTATTCTTATTCTTATCATTCTTTATGAGCGCAGAAATAGTCTTAAAATCAGATCTGTTTTTTAAATGAAATCTGACGGCAGGCAGTTAGCTCTGATCACCTATGATAAATGCGCCGCACCTAATCGCTGGCCATTCAGCCACAGACACTGTTCGAAATGGGGGGGAGCTAGGGGGAGCTTGGCTCCCCCGAAGAGGGAGGGAGCTCCCCTGATGGCTGACTTTGAGATAAATAGGGGGAGCCAAAAACAATCGTGCATATTTGTGTCACACAGATTAGAAATGTTGAGTTTCTGTAAATAACAGTTCTTGAAATAAATAATAGTTATTGTTCATTACAGTTTCTGAATATTTGTTTTATATTTGTGAATATGTCTGGGTGTTGCCATCTGTACGTGAAGGCGCTGCATTCTTACTTACGTTGCTATGGTTATGGCGGTGATGCCGGCGCGGTATTTGAAATGTTCATATTGATATTTTTTTAACTCTGGCTGTGTAATAAAAAAATATGGCAAAACGAAAACAGCCAAGCGTCACAGCTTTTGGATTCACAAGCAAAGAAGCGAAGGAGTCTAAAAATGACAACGTGAACGGAAAACAACTTTTAGTTGACCGGCTGTAAGCGGCGTTAGGGTCGAGCTTGACAGCTCCACACCGAGGAAGAGGCCTGCCGATGCAGAGTCTGAAGAGGCTTCAACAACGGCCACATCCGCCGGCATAGTGACACCGTCTGTATTAGTAGAAGAGTGTTTTTATAGCAATTGATCGCATCCGCGCTGCTGCGCCAGTCAACAGAGCGTGCGTGTGACATATTTAGTAGCAGGATGTGCTCTGAAAAATAGGGCTCCCCGAAAGCAAATGGGTAATTCGAAAACTGACAGAGCTCCCTCTATACAAATCAAACTGTAGACGGTGTGAAAGCACCTATTGTTTTAAATAATGGTCGGAATGTGACCTGTGAGCCTTTTGAATTACCGTGGGACAGCACATTCTAAACTAAAATGTTCAATCAATAAAGTAACATCTTATCTTATCTTAATAATATCTTCATATTAATAATAATAATAAATCATACAGTATGTGTCCGAAAGGGAGCAGGAGGAAGCAAACACAAAAATATACTGCATATTAAAGCAAACGATTGTAAAGGTTAAAGTATGAGCATAACAAATAAAGAAGTGTAACGTAAACATTTAAATTATGATTATTTAATATATAAAGACTATATATTATTGAATTACAAGATTAGATATACTTTAGTTGATCTAAAATATTGATGTGTTCAAATGCTCTTCAAAACACAACTGAAAGTCCATGAAACTTGTCTTTCTGTATTTGTGAATGAAGCGCCATCTCCTGGTTAAAACCTGAAATTGAAAATCTGGCAACGTCCTCTTGGAAAATAGTGTGAGGGCTTAACATTCCTCTATACTGGTCTTTGGCAGGTCGTAGGCAGGAAGCTGTAAGCTGGAGTCCGAAATTCAGTGCTACATCTGTAGAACTTAGTCTGTTTGCAATGTTTGCAGCTCTGCAGTTGTGTTTGCTGAATACTGTAGCATTTAATCACTTATTTGTTATGGTTTTCACAGGCTACTATAATGAAAAAACATCAATGTTTTAGATCAAATAAAGTATATAGTTTGCTTTATGCAGTATATTTTTTGTAATATTGCTGGGGTGTTTTAACACAGTAGTGAGAGTGAAAAACAGTATAGCAAAGATTAATAAAATAAAAATAAGATGAGCGATAAAAAATACAAATAATAATAATAATGAGAAACTATGAAATAAGAAATGAATAAAACTCAAATGTAATTATCATATCATATATTCTAATGTATTGTATTATTAAGTAATATCATACATTAACCCCATTATAGCAGATGCCACATTGAATGGATGAACACATTTATGCATCTATAATTACAACAGAGTATTTCTAAATACAAGTTGTAACAATACTTATATGTATTTAATATTAATAACATAATGATTAATTTCAGATGATAATTCAAATCTGACAGCGCTTAGCTCTCTGCTGCAGAGAAGATCACTGCTCTAAACAAAGTCAAAAATCCTACATCCAAACGGAATAAATATAATAAATTATTATTAATACGTTAAGTCTTGTTCATTGTTTTTCACTTTAATTAAATGTTTGATATTTCCGGTGGAAATGGTGGACTATCGGACATTCAAAAGGCAGCATATTTTCACTCTTACACACATATATTCTCCTTTTACTTACATACATTTTCACTCTCACACACATATTCTCCTTTTACATACATACATTTTCACTCTTACACACATATATTCTCCTTTTACATACATACATTTTCACTCTTACACACATATTCTCCTTTTACATAGGCCTACATACATTTTCACTCTCACACACGTATATATTTACACTCACACATTCTGCTCTCATATTATCATATTTCAATGCACACATTCATACATTGTCACATACACATTCATGTATTTTGTTCTCATATTCATATATGTTAATGCTCATATTTATACATTTTGCTCTCATACACATTCATTCAATGTTTACATTTACTATTAAAAATAATATATGCATGTCTGAAGACAATATATGTATGCAAGAGAAGAATGCATGTATGTCTGAAGACAATATATGTATGCAAGAGAAGAATGCATGTATGTCTGAAGACAATATATGTATGCAAGGAAGAATGTATGTATGTCTGAAGACAAAATATGTATGCAAGAGGAAACAAGGGGAATTTAGCGATCACAAAGAAAACGGCCAAGACACGCATTGAGACCAGAAAATGAATGTTATTAAGGGCTGTAAATATAATAAGCCTGTTGTCAATTTCAGACACAGGTTTATTAGATTTACAGCCATTAATAACATTCATTTTCTGGACTCAATGTGTGTCTTTGCCGTTTTCTTTGTTCCAAGCAAACGAGTGCTTTTTGTTTTTAAATCACTTCCGCGAGTTTCGCGGCCCCCCTCCCCCCTCGCTCCACTGACCATTAGACCATTTAGTAAGGTAAAAAGCAAAAGGGCAAAAACGCCTCTCAGTCGCTCTTCCTTTTACTTTTTTAATAAAGAAAAACAAATGGTCCGTAACACGGACTCATATATGTATGTATACTGTAAGGAGAATGTATGTGCGTGAGAGGACCAGTATGAATTACGGCATAGAAATATGCGAACACAAATCTATAGACTGGGGGTTGGGAGATCACAGGAGTGGGGGGGAGAGCTGTGGAATGTGACCATTCCCCTTGGGAGAATCCCTCCACACATTCCGATGGCCAATTCGTTTTAAACAAAGAGTTCGCAACACAGCATATAGGCAACATGGGGGGTGGGGCTGGTGAACGGTCTGGTCAATGTTTGTAAATGCCATCCCCAGCATGTGTAATCAAACCAAAAGAGAAAATGCAGATATCATTCTCTCTCTCGACTCGCTGGTATCTCGAGCTGAGCGCTCATTGGTGTTCATACTGCTCACAAGCTGGGCGGCTGTGTATATCTAGTGTATTCATACTGTACCCCTCCTCACTGTTTATTCATCATTCAACCATTTACACCTGCCTTTTTCCCTGTCAAGAGGGTGAAAAAGATTGAGCCCTATGTCTCCAATTGGTTCCCAAATCTGAACATTGACCAGTGGCATAAGATCAGGAGCCGGGTAAATGAGAGACTGAGGAGCCCCCGAAAAACAGATCCCGAAATAGGTCGTCCTGGTTTCCGCAGCAGATAGGCCTACAGTATGGTGTCTGTTATGTCAGTTATTTTAAATAAAACGGTGAAAACTGAACTTGCAAATTGTTTCATCTTTTTATTTAATTTATTATTTTCGGGACGGGGAGACGTGTGTGATTAAAAATTCATTCGCAGAAATGTAAAGTGATCTAACTAAGTTCTATTCATATTCTTGATGGGAAGAGCAGTGTAAATGGGTGATTTTGTTTGAATGATTAAATGTAGGGTGAATTGCCCTAATGTGGGACATTTTTGAATTTCATACTTCGGGAATATGTTGCGATATGAAGCCGATACAATCTATCAAAATCCAGTACCATTCTGAAATCCCCAGTAATATTAGACACTAATAATACAGTAAACTATTAACACTGTATATATTATTGTTTGCCCGTGGGATTAGGATGATCGGTAGTGAGAGCCGTGCTGCATTTTCCTCCGGTCGGATGTGATATAAAAACAAAGCGATTAATTTTGTTGTTGTAAACTCACGTGGATTACATTTAGTGCATTCGTTTCAACTCGCGAACATATGATACATTAAATGATCGTGAGGATGATGATTGAAAATCGTTTGTTTGAGCCGGGCTGCATTTCCTGATCTAAAAAGATAGCGATGGTTTTGTACTTACGCCAACGTGAATTAAACAACATTATTTTGTGAAATAAAAACATGGTGATGTTTAGTAAATGATTACATGTGTCTTATTTAGCACAGAATATGATCCTACCCGTGACATCAATCAATCAATCAATGTTTATTTATATAGCCCAATATCACAAATGTTACATTTGTCTCAGTGGACTTCACAGTTTGTACAGAATATCAGTATGACAATACGACACCCTCTGTCCTTAGACCCTCACATCGTACAAGGAAAAACTTCCAGAGAAAACCCAAAGTTTAAAGGGAAAAATGGGAGAAACCTCAGGGAGAGCAACAGAGGAGGGATTCCTCTCCCAGGACGGACAGACGTGCAATAGATGCCGTGTGTAAATTGAAAAGATAATACATTTGCAACATAGGTAGTCCAAATGTTTGGAAATGCATGTGTGTATAATAGGCAGATGAATCCACGAGTATATCCATCCAGGACTTATGATCCAGGACCACAGCCACGACTCAAGATCCAGGACTCGCGATCCATGACACAGGACCGCAGGATCATCCATGACTCCGGATCCCGGCGTATATAGACACCAAAAAGAAAAAATGTTGGGGAAGCTGGGTTAATCGGAACATGAGAGTACACAGGTATAGACAGAGAGAAGGAAGAAGTAAGATGTCCCCCGACAAACTAAGCCTATATTAGCAAAACTAGGGGCTGAATCTAATCAGCCCTAACTATAAGCTTTATCAAAAAGGAAGGTCTTAAGCGCACTCTTAAAAACGGATAGGGTGTCTGCCGTCCGAACACAAACTGGAAGCTGATTCCACAAAAGTGGAGCTTGATAAGAAAAGGCTCTGGCTCCCATTGTATTTTTAGAGACTCTAGGAACAACCAACAACCCTGCATTTTTGGAACGCAATGCCCTAGTAGGACAATAGGGTATAATGAGTTCTTTAAGGTAAGATGGCGCCTGCCCATTAAGGGCTTTGTAGGCGAGAAGAAGAATTTTAAATTCTATCCTGTGTTCTATAGGGAGCCAGTGTAAGGCAGCCAGAACAGGAGTAATGTGGTCCCTTTTCCTAACTCTGGTTAGTATACGAGCTGCAGCATTTTGAATCAGCTGAAGCGACTTGACTGACTTCTTGGTACACCCTGATAATAAGGAGTTACAATAATCCAGCCTTGAAGTAACAAATGCATGGACTAGTTTCTCTGCATCGTTATGAGGCAAGATATGCCTGATTTTTGCAATGTTACGTAGATGGAAGTAGGCGGTCCTTGAAATTGATTTTATGTGGGTGTTAAAGGATAAATCCTGATCAAATATAACACCAAGATTCCTTACAGTCTCACTGGAGGCCAAATTAATGCCATCCATAGTTAATATATCTTTAGATAATTTGTTTCGTAGATTCTTTGGGCCAAGTACAATAACTTCAGTTTTGGTCGTGTTTAACATCAAAAAATGTAAGGTCATCCACGTTTTTAAGTCCTTGAGGCAGTCTTGAATTTTATTTAGATGATTAATTTCATCAGGCTTGATTGATAAATATAGTTGAGTATCATCCGCATAACAATGAAAGTTTACAGAATGATTCCTTATAATATTGCCTAACGGAAGCATATATAGTGTGAACAAAATAGGTCCAAGCACTGAGCCCTGTGGCACTCCATGGCTAACTTTGGTTTGCATGGAAGATTCATCGTTGACACGTACAAACTGAGAGCGTTCAGATAGATAGGACCTAAACCAGCCTAAAGCAGTTCCCTGTATGCCAACTAAGTGCTCTAGTCTTTGCAATAGGATACCATGGTCGATAGTATCGAATGCAGCACTAAGATCGAGAAAGACAAGAATAGAGACAAGTCCCTTGTCAGAGGCTATTAGAATGTCATTTGTGACTTTAACCAGAGCTGTCTCTGTGCTATGTTGTGTTCTAAAGCCAGACTGAAAATCTTCAAATAAATCATAGTTTTTTAAGTAATCACACAGCTGTTTTGCGACTGCTTTCTCAAGAATTTTTGAGAGGAACGGAAGATTAGAAATAGGTCTATAGTTGGCTAAAACCTCTGGATCGAGGTTGTGCTTTTTAAGAAGCGGTTTTATCACTGCTACTTTGAATGATTTTGGAACATAGCCTAATAATAAAGACATATTCATAATATTAATAAAGAAGTGCTAATTAATGGAAAAACTTATTTTAACAGCTTAGTTGGAATCGGGTCTAAGATACACGTTGATGGTTTAGAAGAGAGAATCATTGAATTTAATTGTTCAAGGTTTATGGCTGAAAAGCATTCTAGTTTACTATCTAGTGTAATATTAGAACTTACGTTTCCGGGAGCTGTTGATAACACTATACTGGTCAAAGGCAAGAGGTCATTGATTTTGTTTCTAAGAGTAACAATTTTATTGTTAAAAAAGCACATAAAATCATTACTACTGAGTGCTATGGGAATAGAAGGCTGAGTCGAGCTGTGGCTCTCTGTCAGCCTGGCTACAGTGCTGAAAAGAAATCTTGCATTATTCTTATTCTCATCTATTAATGAAGAGTAGTAGGCTGCTCTCACTTTACGCAGTGCTTTCTTATTCATTGAGAGTAATATGCCAAATTAAACGAGATTCTTCAAGTTTAGTGGAACGCCATATCCTTTCAAGTTGTCTCGACTTTTGCTTTATTTTGCGGGTTTCGGCATTATGCCATGGAGCTAATCTATGTTGTTTTATTTTCTTCTTTTTCAAAGGAGCAACAGAGTCTAATTTTATTCGCAGCGCATCTGTAGCAATATCAACAACATGATCAATTTGGAGTGGTGTACATTTTGTATAAGTTTCCTCCCCTACATGCAGACATGCTATCGAGTTAAGTATTGGTGGAATCTCTTCCTTAAATTTGGCTATAGCACTAACGGATAGGTTTCTGCTGCAGGAGCTTTTGGCTAATGCTTTGTAGTCTAGTAACAGTACTTCAAAAGTTACTAAGAAATGGTCGGATAAAGCAGGATTATGCGACATATGGATCTTAACAAATATCCGCTATTTCCGATACCAGTAGATCGATCAGCTGTTTATTTCACATGAGTTCCAGGCATCTTTATTGTAGCCTCAACAATCAAGTTCTAAGTAGTGTAATATGAAATAAAAACAACTACACTCTTTTGGCAGTGTTGTGGTGCCGAGAGATGGGAGTCGGAGGCGGGGTATCAAAGGTACAAGCTAGACTTTTATTTAGCATCTGAAAACCATTGTAAACAACTTCATGCCCGGGAAGCGAAGACCGGCGGAAACAGGAAGTCCGGTTCACTAAAATGTCAGTGCAGAACAATACCCCAACCCATAGATCCGTGGGTGAATAATGTCAATCACCACAGTGTACACATTAACAACAACTACACTATGTTGGCAGTGTAACAATTAAACAAGAACTACACTCTTTTGGCAGTAACAATTAGATAAATTATAAACTGTCAGACTGACACTGAAGACAAACAAACTATTTTCAGCAATCAATCTGTTTAGTTGACTCTGGGTGACATGTGGCGATTTAAAAAAATAGTTTTTTGGCTGTTTAGATGGTGTTGCTCCATCTGGGTCACTGCCGGTGGTTGAGACGGTGGGGTCTTTGGCAACTAGTTTTATAGCCCCATGTACATTAGTTGGGTGCTTCAGGAGATTGGCATTGCTGTTATTCGATGTGGACAATGCTTTCTGTCCTGCACACAGTTTACATTTGACCATAATATTTTGTGCGTCTTTTATCCCCACAAATTGAAAATAGTGGTTATATCTCCAAGTTGTAAATGCGCTGCTGCTCTCGCTGATACTTGCATCAGCCATAGTGTGTGTGCTGGTGGTAGGCGTTGCCGTGTATGTGCATGGGCGCGGGAAGGGGGGTGCTGAGGGCGCTGCAGCACCCCCCTTCCCGCGCCCATGCACATACACGGCAACGCCTACCACCAGCACACACACTGAATTATTATTTGACGGTTATTGCTGCTCCCGCTGTGCATAATCTGTGTAATATGTAGCCAATAAATTCCACATTGTTTGTAAAATAATATTTTGGCTTGCCCCGAATGTTTTTCTGTAGCCCCGGACAATTCTACCTCAAAAATATAATACATTAACCGTGCTTTACGTGAACCTCATCAAGACACTAGAAAGGACGGTAGGACTGTAATTTCCCGTGTTCAGTGAATGCAACAGAGGCAAGACACCAGACCAATCAGAGAGTTGCATGGAAATAAAAGTGTGCTTGTGTCATTCAAGCTCGCGGCTCTGTGTGTGTGCGGAAATAGCGCATTTAGTGTGTGGGAGAGAGAGGGAGAGAGAGAGAGAGGGACCGGTGCCAGCAGCAGGGACCGTGTTGTTAGCATCTGGTTAGCTAGCTGCACTAACGGACATATGGAGCTGTTTGTTCCACAACAAGCTGTTGGAGAGCTCTCCTCTCAGACTGAGAGGCTCAGGTGAGCTAAAGGACTCTCTGAGTGTTTAGATAATTAACTTTAGTCTAAGTTATCTCAGTGGGTCTCAAACGCTTTGGTCAAAAATTATTCAAAAGATTATTTCCGCGGCACACCTTCATATGATCATTATAGTTATAAAAACAATAAGAGAATAAAGGAAAAACAGTTATGAAATACTATATGGCAGTAAAACAAGAATACAGTTTGAAAGGGGACTGATTTGTAAAATATCCATAAAGAAAAAGAACATCTGCTTACAGTTGTGTTTCATCTGGGTGTTGGGAGATGTATCCATAGATCTCTTAATGTTGCTCTCAAAGTGCACCAGATTGATGCTTTTAACTTCAATATTTAAAAAAGATCTTCCCGGGGGATCATCCCACCGGACCCCCCCAGAGGAAGTGAGGTCCGCTCCCCACTCGTAAAAAATAGCACTTTACCCCTGCCTATATGCCGTGAGCTGATTATCGAGCCTTCATTGTAACAGTTGCGGGTTTACTGTGTGTTTGCGTGTGGGGAGTTTTTTTGTGCGTGCTCTATAGTGCCCGTAATAGTGTTCACTGGAGTCCAGCACCTCAGCACCCCCACTCAAAATACCTTCCCGCGCCTCTGTGTATGTGTGTGTGTTAGCAACTGTTTGTGTGTCTGTGTATTTTCCCCATAAGGCAAGACCCGCCCAACTCTGTCTCTGATTGGCTTACCCTGAAATGTTACCCCGCGTTAACCAATCATCACTCCTCTCTGGTCACTTTCACTTTTCCATGGTACTGTGAGAGGACATCGCTGTATTCGCCTGTAAATTACATCCGCAGGGAGATTCGGTTCAGTTGGATCACATAATGTAACGCAGTAACGCACCCATTTAAATCACAGTTACTGAATGGGAATAGTTAACTAGTAACGTTATTAGTTACCGCAAAAGGTAGTTGCGTGCGTTAGTTTGTAACGCGTTAGTCCCAACACTGGTAAACACACACCTGATCACCTGAGAGCTGAAGTTTCATTCAGACTGTTTAAAAAAAAAACAACGGTCTGATTTTAACAACTCAATGTGTGATTGTTATAGCAGTAATATTAGACACTAATAATACAGTAAACTATTAACACTGTACATATTATTGTTTGCCCGTGGGATTAGGATTATCGGTAGTGAGAGCCGTGCTGCATTTTCCTCCGGTCGGATGTGATATAAAAACAAAGCGATTATTTTTGTTGTTGTAAACTCACGTGGATTAAACTACATGTATTAGTGCATTCATTTCAATTCGCGAACATATGATACATTAAATGATCGTGAGGATGATGATTGAAAATCGTTTGTTCGAGCCGGGCTGCATTTCCTGATGAAAAACATAGCGATGGTTTTGTACTTACGCCAACGTGAATTAAACAACATTATTTTGTTAAATAAAAACATGGGGATGTTTTGGAAATGATTACATGTCTCTTATTTAGCACAGAATATGATCCTATCCGTGATATTTGGATTTTGGATCTTAAGAAATATCCGCTATATCAGATACCTGTAGATCTATCAGCTGTTTATTTCACATGAGTTCCAGCGTGGCAGCTTTTCACGGCTCCCCCTGGTGGATCCATGATCCATTGCAGCTGGTTTCATTAAAATTACATTTATTTTTCAAGGGGGCGTATCAAGTCCTGCGGGGGGGGTTTCCTTTTCAGCAGGGGCCCACCCCTTGCAGATCACGGACCCGCACGGGTAGGCGTCTGAAATGAAGCGCTACATCTGTATACCCGCAACCTCCGTTCCAGCTGAGAGGGTCTTCTCTACAGCTGGGATGATTGTGAATCGCACATGAAAGCTGTATGTAGGCCTATAGCTGTCAAACTGTGATCACCAGTTCAATAAATTTGAAAAATTCTACTTGGTTTCTACACTTATTCGAACATGTATGTATTTATTTCCAAAGATTATTGAAAACAAATTGGGTAAAACAATTTTTATAGGATATGTACATTTCGGTTAACCGGTTAACCGTTTTTTGGGGGGTCGAATATTCGAATATACATTTGCTTTCAAATTCCCATCCCTAATATAAATAGACTTAGCCGTGATTAGAGATGGGGTTGAGGCGTGGCCATGCTCCTGAACCTAGGTCAACAAATGAACTTCATTATCTGTCTACATTGAGTATTTATGCACCGTGCTAATACTACTTTTACTTAAGTAAAATGTCTGAGTACTTCTTCCACCTCTGCTTTGCTCCACAGTGACCCTGCCCCTGTTGCTGATTGCATTGGAGCAATGATCGCAAGGGAAACAGTTCCCCAAGGAACCTTTAAAACATTGAATTTCCCTCCTTCTCATGACTTAAAGTGACCTTTTTAAAGTTTTGCTGCATTAAAAATGTCCCTCACAGCGTCAAACCCCACTGCACAAAAGTAGTAACAATTCCCCCTCTACTGGCAATTCTAAAATAAAAGTAAAATGAATGAAATTGTCCCCACCAGACTATTGTTCCGATCCAAATTTTAGGTCACAGCACACGGATGCAGGGACGAAATATTTAGCCTTTGTTTTTGCTTTACTCTGGGTTCCATTACTTATTCATTCTGGCCCAAAATGGTTCAATGACTTACAATCTGCAAAGAATGTTGGTTACATAATCCTTCTCTTTCTGACTTGCTCTATTCACCAGAGACATGCTGGAGCTATTCTTTGCCAAACTGTGTATACATAATAAATAAGGTCTATCTCTATCAGGGGTTGGAATATATCTCGAACCACTTGTTTCATGTTGTGCCACATAAATCAATAGCTTTGAGATTTTTGTTATGCTATCTATAGTATAATGTTGGATAATTAGTTGAGCAATGTTAATCAATTATTCTTGAGAAATAAACGACATTACTTTAACTATGGTGAAATATTTTATTTGTACTTGTAATTTCTGTTATTCAGGTCGGAACTCTACTCTTGGTCAAAGCGCCTTCAACAGAGCCTCGATCCAAACCCATGCCAATATTTGCTCCTTTTTTTCAGCCACATTAGGGGCGTGGCTCTACTAGGGATGATAATGGTATGTCCGAGTCTCAGTTTGTCCTAAGCGACAGTTTCCATCTCAAAAAGTCAACCAATGAGGAAGTGCCTTAAACTTACATTCTAATGGCCAACAGAAGCAAAACTCCACTGGTTGCAAACAGAAGTCTGGTTGAGTAGCAGTCTATAATTGGATTAATTACCTCAGTACCAATTTTCCTAATGGGTTTATGGCTTCAATCTAAAATAACAAGTATTGTTAATACAGCATGATGCTATTTTATAAGATATGGTCCCTTTTTAGAGTAAATTAGACGATAAAGCAGCTTATGCTTTAGGCCAGGGCATTGCTAACTGGGTTGCTACCATGATGTTTTCCAATCTGGCTGTTGTTTGTCTGAGAACCGTTTATGCAACGGTTGGAAGTTAACGTGGAAGTGAATGGACTAGGTTGGAATGACACCACTTTACCTGTGTTGCAAAAGAATGGACAAAGGCATGCTAACTCACAGCTAGTTATCAGCTACAAGGATTCCAAGGAAAAAGAGGGCTGTGTACCGGGTAATAAATCTACAAGTGGTAGTCCTCCCTGGAACTCTGGGTGCAAAGCATGGGATTTGGGAAGACGAATAACAGGCAGAGCCCAGTGCTCTGAAATCTGTGAGCGCCTCTTCAACCCCTATTCAACAGCCGTGGACAGCTGCTGAAGGGAGAACTACAAACAATCCTTCTAAACCACCAAGTGTACCAATCCAGAACAGTTACGCTCCGCTGACCCAGAACGCCGAGTTACGTATTGTAACTCTTGTTATATTAACACAGGCGGAGCCCTCTACTGGACTCTATGGGTACTACCTTATCCTGCGAGCATTCTCCTACTGAGACTTCTATAGATGTAGCCGGGCTTCGGGCGGGCCTACCTGAATGCGCGTGCATCTCCCCGTATAAAAGGAGGCCTCGCCTCCTGACTATCATCCTACACCTCTCTTCAGCGAGCGGAATAGGACAGACAGTGCCCTGAGTAGAGGGCTCCGCCTGTGTTAATATAACAAGGGTTACAATACGTAACCCGGCGTTATATCACTCACAGGCTCCGCCCTCTACTGGACTCTGGTACAGTTGGTAGAGCCCTGATGTATACGCGCACTGTCGTCCAACAACAGCATTCCACCCTACTACCCCTGACCGGCTTTTCTGGTCAGCATCTGCTGCCCCACATTCTCCTTTAACCCGATTGTAACATGTGGAGAAATCTGGGCTGCGGCTGACAGAGCACACTCTGCTGCGCTCCCCCCACCCATAGGCAGAACCCCCAGCCCTGTATGGGCTCACTGTGCACCCACCTCCCTGAGTCCCTAAGGATCATAGGGAGAGTGCCAGTGCCCATGCCCCACACTCAAATACTGACCCCGTGCAGAGTTTGTGTGGATTAAAGAGTGTGTGTGGACTAAAGTGTGCCCGTAATGAGCCAGCGCGCACCTCGCCCATCCCGGGACCCCCCAGAGGGACCGGGAAAAGGCGAAGGCGCATTACGTCCGGGGAGGGGGTCAGATGCCTACTGACCCGCAGACCCCCCCCCCCCCCCCCCTCCTCACCAGTCCTGTGTTGCCCCAGCAAGCACAGGCGAGGAGAAAGAGCCAGACATGTCTAAGAGATAAAACCTTATGAAGGGGCCTGTCGTCGACCAAGACGCCGCTGTGCATAGATCCTCCACACTCACACAATTGAATAAGTCTGTTGACACAGCTACAGCCCGTGTGGAGTGCGCACGAACCCCTGTGGGGCAGGCTCTCCCCGCCTGTCCGTAGCATGTGAAATGCACTCGCAGAGCCAGCCTGCCAGGCGTTTCTTGGACAGAGCTTTCCCGATCACACCGCTACGGTGGCCCTGAGAGGCCAGGGTGCTGCAAATAAAAGAACGCTGCAAATAAAAAGAAACAGAAACGCCGCGCAAATAAAAACGCCGCGATGCAAATAAAAAAGCCACAACGGAAGTGAATTACCGGGGACTATTATTGCTGATGCACATGCGATGGAAGTGAATTACCGGGGACTATTATTGCTGATGCACATGCTTTTTTTTTATGCGAGAGAAGAAGAAGGCTGGGGGATCTCCAGGAAACATCTCATTGGTAAGTTTATAATGTTAAAGTTACACAGGATGTAGATAATATCTGTCGCTGCCGTATTTATGACTTTAAATGACGTTATTTTGTGTGTGGGAGCAGATTATGTGTGTAGTGTATAATGTTAGTAGAACATAGCTTTGATCAAAACTGCAGAAAGCTATTTTCAAGTTGTTTGCTTGTCTGTGAAAACTGTTTGATTCTGCTCGATTTATCCGTGCAGCTTGAACCGTTTTAAATCTAGACCACACACACACACACACACACACACACACACACACACACACACACACACACACACACACACACACACACACACACATTTCTTGCTTTATATATAGATAGATAGATAGATATTCATGCAATTGAAGCGCAAAGCAACCTAATGATACTTTATTTGTTTTCTTGCAGGTCATAATGTATTGTCCTTTTTGTGGACAGCAGCAGGACTCTAAATCAGCCTTTTGCTGTTCATGTGGCAAGGACATCAAATTCCTGTGTAATGTTGATAAAACAGGCACAAGTGGAGGTAATTTTTATTTTTTTATTTTTTGAATTAGGCTTAGGCAATGTACACTCTATATCTTATGAGTATGGGTGAGAACACTGTATGTCTCTCTGTTCTTTGTCATTGACGATTGATTGGACTCTTATTTCAAGCAGAGGCTACAGGAAAAAGCACACTGGAGTTATTTCGGACTTTCCGGAGTGTAAAAGAGAAGGAGAGACGAGCAGGTTTTAAGAAAAAAAAAACACCATCAAAAGACAACCTGAAGGTTGTGAAGGTACATTTTTTTGCTGAGATATACTAATAATTTGCCGACAGTCCATTCTGTCATGTATTTATAGTGTCACTGAACTAGTTAACAGTCGCCTATTTCATTGTTTCTCTGTAGATTTCAGTAGGCCTTATGAGGCTGAAAGATGGTGTACTGAAGACTGTAAGAGGAACAGTACTTCCCCTTTTGATGCGACCAGAGTCGGATGCGGACGAATTGCAGAGAGCTGCTGAGCAAAAAATGAAGACCTTCGACAGAAATGTACATGGTGGTCCCTACGTACTGCTCTACCCTGACGGTACAAAGATAACTAATATACCAAGAACAGAAGTACCCTTCACTCTAAACGAGTACAAAGAGGTAGTGGGGAAGGCCTACCAACGTATCACACTGTACATTTGTACAGCTGAAGATTTCTTTACATCTTGTAAGTAATTGTGAAATTAATTACCAACCAAGAAGAGCTTTTTTAATTGATTTGTTTGTCAAGGAAAGCACTCTGTTGTTCTGAGTAGTCTAAAATCCTCTTATACCTGTTCTTGTATTTCACAGCTCAGGAAACCAGCTCTGAATCCAACTCATTGGATTCAGAGGTGATCATCAGGAGTCCAACTTCTGCAGAATTCAATGCAGCTGATACATTAGTGAGTACTACATTTGTTGTATCTTAGATCGCTTATATTGTAAATTCTATCTGGAAGAGAAAATGTTTCTAGATTTCCCATAGACGGCATATTTTTACGATGAAACATGTCCCAAAATAGAATTTTAAATTGCGGTAAATGTGGCAGCGTCCTGGCCTACACATATTATACAAACTTAAGAAAACAACTTTATTTAGTGCAGATCCCTGCAAAATCACACCATAATAATTTGTATGTTTTTCACTGAAAGTAATAATGTAAGAAGGATCATTCCCCCTGTCGCAAATCACATACACTATCAATCAGAATAATAGAATTCAATATTTATGTTCAAATGTGTTAAGCTCTAGTTCTGTCAAATTTGAAGTGTCACACTGATATATTGTTTTTTACTTCCAGTTATGGGAACCTGCAGAGTCAGGCAGTGATTCAGCAGCTCCGGTAATTGTGGCTCCTAAAAATTGTCTATTGTTCACATTTAGCCTTGTCTGGAAATATTGTCACACAATTAATGTCTTAAACTACATGAAATAATGTGTCACACTGACCCAGAGATCCACGTTTGTGTACATTAGAATAGTCTTTTCTTTCTAAATCAGCCCTCAGATAGCCATGATTTAAAATACTTCAACTTACCTGTCCTATCCCTGTTATGGTTTGTGATTCAGGTCTTATTTTCTGACTCACAAGAGGGCCCAGGAACATCAGGATGTGTGCTGGAAACTGCGTGCTATAGGTATTATACTTTCCTTTCTACAATTCAAGTATGTTTTATATGAAAACATCAACAATGTAAACTTGTGTATGTCAATTTCTCAGCAAATATACTCAGCTGTATGCGCCCATTTTAATAGAGGATAAGGATGACTCAGACAGTGTTGAGTGCAGTCATGACATTCCAGAGGATACAAAGTAAGAGAAAAGTTACCCTTACTTCAACTGTGGTTGTTATTTTTCCTGATCAAAAATGTGTGCTATGGTGTACCATTTAACATGGTCATAATTTATCTGATGACAGGGTGGACCAGCAATCACTTTCTGAGATAACTGCAAACCTGGCCCTAGAGATTGACCATCGAGCTGTCAGCAGATTTAACATCTGTCGCTCGAACATCTGGGATGGAGCAGTCAGAGGATTCAAAAGGGCAACATTCTCAGAAAAGAAAGACGTCCTGGTGAAATTCTCTGACGATGAAGGGAGGTTTGAGGAAGGTCTCGATACAGGTGGCCCCAAGAGAGAATTCCTCTCCCTTCTCATGAAAGAGCTGAACAAACGGCCCATATTTGATGGACCTGTGGAGAGCCGCCACCTTGCCTACAATTCAACAGGTTCTGTTTTGTGTATAATGTTTTAAAAGAACCCATATTTCAACCTTGCAGTGTTTTCAAATATGGAAACTGATTTAATATTTCTTTATTCTGCATTATCTTGGACAGCTATCAGAGAGGATGAGTATTATTTAGCAGGGAAGATGATTGCTGTGTCCATTGTGCATGGTGGACCTGGTCCTAATTTTCTGTCTGAGGATCTGGTCAGCTACATCTCAGGGCAGAGCAGTTTCAAGGCATCTGTCGGAGACATTACAGATGAGGAGATAGGGAAAGTCCTACAAGAGGTATGAGAAAGGTGTGAAATTCTAGAATAGGTAAAGAGAGAGTTTTGTCCACTTAAACCATTCTTTCAAGATATACTTCTGGCATTACCATTTTTTATAATTACGTGTCATATTTGAAATGTGTGGGACTCTGTTATCTCTTCTTTTAGATTCAGAATTCACCCTCAGTGGAGATCCTTCAGGACTTGATGATACGGAACAGTGCCACGTTGCAGACTGCTGGGTGCTTCAGACATGTCCGGTCATGTGAAGAAAAAAAAATGATAGTAGAGGATTACCTGAAGTGGTACATAATCCACAGGAACAACACTGCAATCGAAAGGTAGGTTTTTGTATTTCATTGTTATTGCTAAAATAATTATGAAAAACGTGTTGCTGTTGTCCCATTTTCTTGCTTACTTACTTCTACATGATGCACATGTATCTTTGCATGCATCTTTTAATTGTATTTTAGATTCAACGCTGGACTTGAAAGTTTGCAGTTTCTGACAGCTCTGCAGCAGCATCCGACGGTCCTGACCCCTGCTCTCTGTCATGCCGATGTGAAGCTGTCTGCTGCAGAGATGGAAAATCTGTTCCAGCCTGAATTTAGTCAACAGGGAAGCAACAGAAGGGCTCAGGAAGAGAAAGCTATGAGTTACTGGGCAGATTATCTTCTCGATTGTGAAGGTTAGTCAATTTGCTCTTGTCTGATTTTTATACACACAGATTATAAAAAGTTCCGGTGTTGATGTAGATAGTATTTACTGTCAATTGATTCCAATGTTCTCTACTTTTTAGAAAATGACAGCTCAGTGACATTGGAGGAGGTTTTAATGTTCGCTACAGGTGTGCCATGTGTGCCTCCTGCTGGTATGAGTCCTCTGCCACGCCTTCAGTTCCTATGTTCTACAACGTCAACATTCCCAATTGCAAATACCTGTGCCAACATTTTAAAGCTTCCTCTTTTGGACACTTATGGTGCCTTCAAAGCCAACATGAACTTTGGCATTAATAATTCCCCCGGCTTTGGGTGCCTTTAAACAATTAAATAACTTGTGGTAAAAGTTAATGTTGCCATACGGCCCGCGAGACCATTTGGTACGGCCCTCGAGGTAATTTATAAACACATGCAAAAAAGAAAGAAATTAAAGAAATCTAGACCACCAAAAAATGAAACAAGCGAGTGCCTGTTTTTCCTGGCCAAGGTCAGGGTCCTTGAACACAACACGAGCCTAACGTGGTATATGTCTCGTCTCTGAAAGGGGTGCAGTTCTGCTGGAGAGCACCAGAACGTCGCTCCGGCACTTTCATAAATTGCAGTACCCATAAGGAGCCGTACACATGCCGCAGTTTTTGCGTGGCTGTGTCTTAGTTGTAAGCCCAGTGGCGATCTGTTCATCTGTCATACTGATCATACAGTCAATAACTTTGTTGTTATTAGCATCTGGTTAGCTAGCTATGCTAACGAATTAAAGCTTTTTCTACAACCAGTGAGGTAAAGGCACATCTTTATATAATCATTATAGTTATAAAAAAAATAAGAGAATAAAGTAAACAGGTATAAAATACTACATGACAGTAAAAAAAAAAAGTTGTTATTAATAAACAAGAATACAGTTTGAAAGGAGAGTGATTTGTAAAATATCCATAAAGAAAAATAAATCTGCTTACAGTTCTGTTTCATATGGGTGTTGAGAGAGGTATCCATAGATCTCTTCATGTTGCTCTCCAGACCAGATTGATGCTCTTGACTTCAACATTTAAAAAAATGGGGGCATGCTCCCCCGGGAAGATTTTTTTTTACCCCTAGATCAGGGGTCTGCAACCTTTTTGGCCAAAAGAGCCATTTTGCTCCTTTTTCCAAAACATTTTTTTTGTCTGGAGCCGCGAAACATATTTCATAGCTTGATAGCTAACAAAGTTGTATTTATTGTTATATCAGACAAAAACTACAGTTTTTTTGCATTTATTAGGCTATTTATTACATTATATAAAACTGTTAACCTCTAATAAGAAACAAAGAACTCCTATAAGGAGAATTAAAAATAATACACAGGCCTACTTTAAAATAAATTAAACACAGCACTTGGGGAGTCCTCTGCACATTTGAAGGAAAAAAAATATTATTAAAATGGGCCCACTTTGAAATAAATAAAACATATAGCTGCACCCTAAAAATAGTTAAAGGTAGGGTAGGTAAGAATGGAGAAACCTGGGGTGCGAAGCGGGGCTGGGCTCGAGCCGCGGCTGGGGGAGCAGTCGTCCCGTCGTCCTTCCTCTCTCCGCCGCCGGATTCGCGGTCGAGGCCCGTCCTCGGTGCGCTAGAATTTTAAAATACACAATTTGAAAATACACAACCGGAGAAAATGTGCCTCTTCCTTCAGACTTCCTCACAGAGCCCCTCCTCCAACACACACGAACGCGCACATGACCAATGAGGGCACGAGATAAATGTGTGCACAGATGGAAGGCTGACAGGCTGACAGGCAGGTAGGCCATCCAGTTATTTTAGCCGGGCCGGCTCAGATGATTGGTCGTACTTTTTACAGCGCTACGGCTTCCAGAGATTAATTTTTGTATGTATTTATTGTCAAAGCATTTAATATATTCATTGCTATCGGGATGTTAAGAGCATTCCATGGAATATAACAAAAAGTGTTT
Organism: Notothenia rossii; assembly: GCF_949606895.1. Taxonomy (NCBI): domain Eukaryota; kingdom Metazoa; phylum Chordata; class Actinopteri; order Perciformes; family Nototheniidae; genus Notothenia; species Notothenia rossii. The sequence continues at coordinate 68,658,743 of NC_136904.1, forward strand.
TCTCAAAAATAAATTACATACCCCATTGAATTATGACTGAAGATCGTCAGCTGTCTTCCTCTCCGTGTTGTTCCCGTTGTTTCTCGATACGTAAAGGCTGCAGTGCAGCACCTTTGACAACTTCTCTCTACATATCAAACATACCGGTAAACCAGCATCGTTTGCTGTGAAAGCATATAACTCTGTCCACACAGAATTAAATCCTGTGTTCCTCCGGTACATTTCTTTGATTTATCCATAGTTCGCTCATCGAGCCGGGGGTCAGGTTATTCACCCGCAGGAAAAGGCGCTCGCGCGGGACCGTAGCAGGATGTGACGCATATTTTAGTTGACCTAATTAAAACCGTTTTGTTTTTTATTTATGTGTCACAGTATCACCTCAAAATACAAGATACGAAACATTTTCAACCATGCAATAAAATATAAATAGTCCTACAAATACTTTTATTTTATTTCCTTCTTATTTTTTGTCTAAGCTCAAGGGAGCCAGAGCAGAGGGCTTAAAGGGCCGCATGCGGCCCGTGGGCCGCGGGTTGCCGACCCCTGACCCAGGCCGAGGTCGGTGATCTTGGGCTTAAAAGGTTGGTGACCACTGCTCTAGGGTATCTTGTGAATTTACTCCAGGAGTAACTATAAAGTCTGATTTAAGACTTGATTATATTTATCATCATTAATCAGAATCTGTAGTAAGTAACTAAAGTTAGCGTATTAAATAAATGTAGGGGAGTAGGCTACAATTACAAAATTTAGCTCTGAATTGTAGTGGGGTAAGTACTAAGTAACATACCATTTACATACTCAACTAAAGCACAAGTAGGCAAGTTAGATCTTTATGTCAACTTACGAATAATATATCTTTAGTATTATCATAAAAATAGCACGTTTATTTATTTTAACAAACCACGTTCTCCAAGTAAAATCTATAGAACATATAATGTTTAATCTTTTTGAAAAATAGAGATCGGACCATCAGTAACAGATCATCAGTCTTGTGTACAGATCAGTCCGATAAGGTCATGCCAAAACAGCAACATTTTACGCGAATAAATACGGGTTTAAATATCAGCATTTGCCACGGAAGGCGAGTGGCAGCTACCGTAAACTTTCTCTTAACTCTGGCATCTTGAGGCAACTCCCGTTCAGCATGCGCAAATGCCACGGCAAGTTGTGGCATCTCTGGCATATACTTGCCACAGATACCACGGAGTAGCGGCCTCTGTGGCAGATGCCGGAAGTACTTGCCACTGCCTGTAGATGCCACGAAATGAGCCAGGCCCTACTGTCTAAATGACCCCTGAGCGAAAAAAGCTAACGCACTTTGGCACAGAACTCAAGATAAAAGATACCCTTATTACTTATCGTAGCTGCACATACAATATATCCGATTAAAGCTGAGGTTCCACAGATCATTTAGGTATATATATATCATCACTAAGTGATCCGAACTCGCGACAGGGGAAGCAAACTCAGACATCACAACACGTACCTTTACGTAGCTTTTACGGGAGATCCTCTCACCGTAGCTGTTAATCTGATCAAAAGACTTGTTCAATGGCATTAAAATGAGAAAAAATGCAGCTGAATCGGTTAATCGATAGGTTGTTAATGTTTCTGGGAAATAATTTGTTTTATTTATTATCCATAATTCCATTTTTATGTAAAAATCGGAGAGTAAAAGTTAGCTGCTAATGGTAGCCACCAGAGTTTTCGCAACTTCCGGTCTTGGCTATGCGGCAGTCTCACACACACACATTACCAAATAAGGAGTATGTGGAAGTTCCCCTCGATTCCATTGGCTCTGACGGTTAGAAAGAGATGTAAATCAGCAAAATCGAACAAGGGGGGCCAGAGATAGGTCAAATCCACCCAAATGAACCCAGAAGTGGGTTTCTTTTGCTAAATCTCTCTAAAAAGGTCAAATTTCACTTGTTTTGCATCAATCTTGATACAGGGTACTTATTATATGTTGTAGTTTGGATTCCTAAATCGTTTAGTCTACCATCTGTTAGAAATTAAAATCAATGTTTTATGGCATAATTTAGTTTAAACATGCCATCAGTTAAAATGCTGATTTATACTGAAAAAACCTGAAATTCTCGTGCACAACCAGTTAAGCTTTTATTCTGAAAATCCTTCATCGCCGGTTAGCATTTAGCATGTGGCTAATATACGATTTCCTAAAGAGGTGAATTTAGTAGTGAAATGACATGGAGTGGTGCAAACCGAAACCTACTGATTTAACACTACAACTATAGATGTCGAGATACTACCATGCTGAATATTAAATGAAGGTACAGTTTATTTGAATACATTATTGTTTACAGACGAGAGTAGCATGTGACAACATCCGGAATGACCGGAAACCAAACCAGCCGTGAAGTATTTTCTGTATTTTTTAGAGTATTGATTACAGCGTTTAGAATGTGTTACATGAAAAGTGATGAAAGAGAATATGAGGAGAAAAGGCGTGTTAAGCATATATTGAATGTGAAAAGTACCAATCCTCTGTTTAAATGCAACAACGGACATTAGAGACGAGGCGAGCCGGCTGGCGGGGATGAGCCAGCAGAGGATATATATAGCAGCACCGGACGAGGGATTCTCTCTCTTCTCTTGCTCAGGAGAGCCGGATCACAGCTGTTTTCTGCCTGAACAATATTCTGTCTAACACTACCGCGCCTTTTTTAATTAAAGTATCCCATTTGAATCTTCTCAGAGACTCCATTTATTCTCATTTTAAAGCTTCTCTCCTGGACGCGAGAATAACGAACATATTTAACACATCCCATCATTCAAGGATGGTTTTCACCAGTAGCGTGGCGTGGGGAAAAAATTAGGGGAAGCCAATAATACGTCCTTTCTTTTGGGTCGGGGGTGTGGTGGTCAATGTAATAACGTAACCAGATGAGTGATTACAGCACCCGATATCATTTTACACACATTTGTATCATACAGATGCAGGACTTGACTTACACACGCCTGTTATCTAACCGACAGGTCCGCACGCACTCTCCAGCAGAAACTCTAAAAAGCATTCATTCACAAACTAAATCAGGAGCCCTTTAACGTTTTACGTCCGATTCGCTCCTTTTTTCCTCGCTGTACACAGCTCCAGTTTGGGCATTGGCCTGTCATCAGATTGTATTTGTTTTTGCTGCTGTAGCGGAAGTTTAGTACAATTATTTTTGATTAAATACTCCAAATCTCCACCCTCCATAATTGCACTTGTTTCAGTTGCTTGCTACTTTCTAACGGCGGTGAGAGTGATGCTATCTATCTTCGATCGATTAGATTTATGATTATAAAATTATAAAAGTAGGGTAGACATGTGGATATTATCTGACTGAACAAAACGTGCATTTATTTAACAGGTTCGTTTTCCACTGACCTTATTTCGAGCTATTTTCCAAAATCCTATGGAGAAATCCCATTGCTTTTTTGTCGAGGGAAACCGAGCGCAGCTTACTTCCGGGTTTTAGGATGCGTCACAGCAACACTAAGTTGATGCGATTTGATTGGATTGTGAGGCAAGGGAAGCCCTTGGCATGGCCCTGACTAATCACAGGTTGGCAGGGGCAGGACGTGAGCCTTGTCTGATTGGTCAATCCCTCCATTTTTTTTCACCAAGGGAAGCCAATTTTGGCTGGCCTCCTCTCGCAACTGAGAGTGCAATCTACTGTTTCACCATAACATCTAGAGGGGCGCTCTTCCATTCTTTGTAAAATACTCAATGAGAATGGGGGAGAGACACACAACAAAGAATTTCCGAAACTAAACAAAGTGTTTTTATTTATTTTTTTAAATTATAACTACACTGGCTTCCCTTGGCCTCCAGGAGAAAACGCAACTGGTTTTCACTATAAGTAATTATTATTTTTTTGACGGACACAATGATTTAAAATGTTTTACTGTGTTCTATCTGAATTTACTTTAAAATAAAAACATCTATATTGATTCTGACACTTCTACATCCAACTCACAGGTGTAACCTTGCTTTTAGAAAAAAGATTAATAATTTAACCCTTTTAGAAGGGAAGATATGGTCATTTGTTCTGGGAATGTCATTTTCGAGCCTGAGACCTGAAAAACAGGCTCAGGGTTTAACAGGTTAACACTGAGCGTGGTATGAGAACGGTTTCTGTGAAAGGAGGGAGAAAGAAATGTTCTAATACCAAGCCATCGCTGCTATTTTGAAGAATGATATTGAATGTAAACACTAGAAGTTATGCACAAGGGAAAACTTTTATGTTTGTGCACAGTCAAAGTTTTTTTTTGTATTTTTGTAAAATTAGGGATATTGAACCATTCCATTTTGATTGTATGTTTTTGATATGAGTTATGTACTATGCAAAGTTCAGATGAAGAACTCATTGATTTCAGTATTATTTACACACCTTTTAGGTGTGTAAGGAGGGAATGTTAGAAATTAAAATCAATGTTTTATGGCATAATTTAGTTAAAACATACCGTCAGTTTAAATGCTATTTTATTCTGAAAAAAACGGAAGTTCTCGCACAATCTTAATACCAAGCTTTTATTCTGAAAATCCTTCATGACGACATCCGGGACTACCGTCCATTAGTATCATTAAAGTGGCTATTGATGCCGTTAACATTACCGCCGTTGTATTACATATAAAGTTATGAAAGAGATAAGGAGGAGAAAAGGCATGTGGAAGTAAGCAATGAATGTAAAATGTCGAAATCCTCTGTTTAACGCAATATCGGACACAGAAGACCGAGGGGGAAATCCCAGCCCCAGAGAGGAGGAGCGAACAGCCAGCAAGCGGGAAAGACTACGAGAGGGAGCTTTTCTCTCTTTCTCACTGAACAATATTCTGCTTGTAATATTCCCGCGCCTTTTTTAATTAAAGTACCCATTCGATCCTTCTCAAAGACTCCATTGGTCTACTTACTTTTAAAGCTTCTCTCCTGGACGCGAGAATAACGAACAAAGCTATCACAAACTAATGTACTAATGTACTAATGTACAAGCATGACCTTATTTTACCAACTTCACGAGAAGCCTTTTGTTCTACAGTATAATCCTTCTGAATAATTTACACGTCTCTATTATGTTTCAACTTGTATGCTACGGATAGCATTGTTAGCACAGATGTAGCTTCGTCTCGCTCGTTAGCTGAATAAAAAGACCAGTAAGAAATAAAGTGCTTGAATTTCACTTACCGAAGAAACTGCATTCATGGACGGTCTCTTAGAACCGCCAATCAACCAATCTTTATTTTTTTCACACTCTATCCAAGCTGCACATTTGGGGCGGGACACAATAAATAAAGCTTCGCCAGTTTGGGTCCTAACAACTGATCAAGATGGCCAAACGATTCTCTGCTCAGAGGGCCTTGCAAATGATTTTGGAAGAGAGAGAACCATTTGATGATGATGTAGAGGAAGAGGTTTCAGAATGTGAGGATCACATTTCTGAGAATTCTGAGTCTGACAGTGACTTTGAAGAAGAGGATGAGATTGAGCATCAGCTAGTTACACAAAAAAGACGAGCCACAGGACCAGCCGGTCAGCGGGCAAAAAAACAAGTAGCACTTTAATTCATTATGTGATCTTAGAAATGTAAAAGGGCAAATATTAACCATATTTGCTGCTTATATTGCTTGAATAATAGACCCTCCAGAAAAACGCGGGCAAAGATCCTTGATTATGTGGGCTAAATTCCTTGATTATGCGGGCTAAAATCCTTGATTATGCGATTAAACATGCAGGGTTTTTATGTGATTTTATGCGGTGAAATTGCGGGAAGTTGCGAAATATGCGGAAAGTTGCGAAATATGCTAAATATGCGAGGAAAAAGAATAACAATTTTTAAATATTGGGCTATCTTATTTATTCTCTCACACACAACCTGCCACTAACTGCCACCCCTTTACTATTCAATTAAACACATTCAATGTTTATTTATTGTAAAAGCAATTGGGCTATTTTAATCCCCCCCCCCACACACACACACACACACACACACACACAGACACACACTTCTCCGCCTCATTCTGTTTTTATTTACTCCTTCGTTATCTGACCAGCTTCAATCTTGTAGGCTACTCACTTCGTTTCTTGTAGCCCTCGAAAGGGTTTTGGAGGTTGATGAACGTGAGTTGTTTGGCTTTCTTGTCCGCAGCAGCACAAAGCATTTTCGAATGTTTGAATGAATCAAAGTGAGTCGTCACCGTCGATTTTCTCTTATGCTCCAACACACAGTTGCACGGGGTGCAGAATAGTTTCCCCCCACTTTTTGCCCGGTCTTTAGTAGAAATGTTCGTCGGTAAATGAGATGGATTAGATTTTTTCATCTTGGAGTTTTCTCTATCGTGCGAGCTCCACACGTTCACTCTATACAGTGTTGTTTACATTCTGTGATGCGCGAGCTGATGACGTCACGTCAAGACGAGTTAACCTTTTTTTATTTTTCAACTTTGTGTGGAGAAATGCTGGGATTATGCGGCCTTTTAAAAATCTGCGCCATTTTGCTGATTATGCGGTAAATTCTGCGATCGCAGAATCGCGTTTTTCTGGAGGGTCTAGAATAAGGAAAAATGTGCACTCTCTATGGGCCAAGATACAGGTAATTTGGCTCTCAAGAAACAGGCTATTTTTGCTTCATGGGCGGCGGAGCAGCTCTCATAGGAATGAACGGGGTCCTGCCTCCAGTGCTGTATCCAGTTGTCAGGGTGAGTGAAGCAGGCAGGACCCAAATGCAGGAACATATACAGGGTGGCCAGGCAGAGGCTGGGTGTGTGCAGAACTTGCAGCAGAGGAACTCAGGGGGGTCAGAGACGTGAGCGTGGGCAATCGGGGGGTAACTCAGAAGGCTGGGCTCGAGGGTGAAGGAGGCGGTGGTGAAACTCAGGAGGCCGGAGACAGAGGCAGAGGCCGGGCACAAGGAGGGCGGCAACGGGACAGCTCCGGAGGACTGGCAGGATTTGTGACCGGCTGGACCACCGGCGGAATAGGATCTGGCAGGACAGAGTTTGTAGCCGGCGGAACCACGGGCGGGACCACGGGCGGGACCACGGACGGGACAGGAGCCGGCTGGGCCACCGGCGGAACAAGAGCACCGGGAACAGAAGTTGGCGGGCCCCCAGACAGGAAAGGAGATGGTGTTGGAGGAACCCCAAACAGGACAGGACATGGTGTTGGCGGGACCCCCGGCGAAACAGATTTCAGCGGGAACCCCAACAGGACAGGACATGGTGTAGGCAGAACCCCGGCGGAACAGGACACAGTGTTGACAGGACCCCCCGGCGGAACAGATGTCTGTGGGACCCCCAACGGAACAGGTGTCGGCAGGACCCCCAACGGAACAGGACATGGAGTTGGCAGGAACCCCCGGCGGAGCAGGTATCGGCGGGACCCCCAACAGGACAGGACATGGTGTTGGCAGGAACCCCGGCGGAGCACGTGTCGGTGGGACTCCCAACGGGAGAGGACATGGTGTTGGCAGGACCCCCAGCGGAACTCCCAACGGAACAGGATATGGAGTTGGCAGGACCCCCGGCAGGACCCCCGGTGGAGCCCCCGACGGAGAAAGGACTTGAGTCGGCGGGACCGCCGGCAGGACACGGGAAGCTGGATTGGGCCGGAAAGTCGTCAGGACACGGGGGGCCGGAGTGGGCCGGGGACCCGAAATTGGAGGCTGGAACCATTGCTGCTGGGGCAGGAACTTGGGCCGGAAGCATGGCTTCTGGGGCTCTTGCTGGTAGTCTGGACTTGCGTCTCCTTCTCTTAGGAGCCTTTTGGAGAATCTGTGGACCTCCAAAAGCCAGAACGGCTCCTGGACAGGAGCAGGAAATGGGGAAGAAGCAGGGGCTGACTCCAGAAAGAACACACTGATGCGTATGGTGTCAGCGTGGCAACTGGGAGGCAGGGGGCTAGCATCCCTAGCACTAGCAGGACGGGAATCTCGTTTTACCTTGGTGTCAAACAAAAACTATTTTGCCAACTCTGACATAGGTGGATTTTGCGGGGGGCAAGGGGGCTAGTGGCTGAAATATGTTACAGCATTATTACGTCTAAAACTGTTCCAATACAAATATTTTGTATATCAATATTTTAATAAGGTAGGAAACTGGTTAATAATATTGTAGCATGTTCAAGTAACCAAGGGATATAGTAGTTATCAAATAAGTATAAGATGTGCACAGTTATAATACGTTTTACAGTTATGTAATGCACTGTTGTTGGGGGGAGAGACCGCCCCTTCCATATGAGTGTGAGTGTACAGCGGGCCTGAGGCGTGCATGACGGGACGAGTTGTGTTCGTATGTGTAAAATTCATACTCAGTGCGGTGAACGCTGGCTTTATTGCTACTGTATCCGTAGCACCCCACGCAATAGTTGGGACTGTGTACTGACTTCAGTAAAAAAGGTTTGCCCCCCCAAGCGCAAATGTCAAACTCCGCTTATGCACTCAGGTAACACGTTTTTCAACCAGGGCCTCGAGGTAACTTCTCTTTGGGCAATTGCCAAGATTGACTGCCTCTCCTCTCCACTTGAGGCTTACCGATATTCATTCTTAAGGCAAATTCAATTGAGTGTTACCTCGTAAATTAAGTAAGTTAAATTACCCACAAATCTTTGCGCACGGACCAATTTCCAAAATCTTTGGCTGAAAATGGCTGAATCCAGGCAGTACACATTTAAATGTAAGTATGTGCACATGACTTGTGTTTAAAGTGTATAGTCCGCTTTAGTTTTGCCCCGTGTGAACGCAAACCAAACCTTCTGAAAAATGAAACAATGTAACAAACTGTCGTCTGGTGCGCACCAGAGAAGCGGACTATTACGGCCCGTCTACACTACAGGCATAAAAAAATCTTGAACCTGGGCGTGTCTGAAGCTTGACGATTTTTTGCGAGCAACGCGACCAACAACCAATCACATGAATCTCCCGCCCCCGACATACAAAGCAATAGCAATGTTAAAACGAAGTAAACTGGATATAAACTCTCCAAACAGGCGAAAAACCTACCAGTTTCACCCACTGTCTCTGCCACCTCCCTCCATGCCTGGTTCCTCCGGTTTCTATCCCGGTAAATAGTTCTGGTCGGAAAGAACCGGGTGATTTGCTACCGTAATATCTCGTTTGGAATATGAGGAAATGAACTGCGGTCTGGCTCTCCCAGCTTGCACGCGGTTTGATTGGCTGCGCTTGCACTGGCGGGATTTGCATAAACTGGATTTGATTGGCTGATGCCAAGCATCGAGCCTCAAAAGTTGAACATTGTTCAACTTTTGATGCCGATAGATGCTCGTGATGCTAGCAAAGCCATGCCATGCTCCCCACAATGCAGTTCGGCGAAGATTAAAAATCTTCTACGTCACCCCATTCAAGTGAATGGGCGAAGCGTTGAAAGCATTTTTCGATGCCTGTAGTGTAGACGGGCCGTTAGGTTTGAATGAGACCTTGGAGTGTTTTGCAACTAAATAAATAGTTCAAATGAACCTTGTTTTGACTTTGCCTCTTGTTGACATGTGTGGTTTATGCTACAATGTGCACCAATATGTGTAAAGAAGGTTTGCAGACATCAAGTATGATATATGAATACACATTTAATTATTGATTGGGGATGGTGATTTTATGATTTTCTTATGGCTGCTTATCCTCCAGGACTTTTTCAAGGCTGCGAACAAAAGGAGAATGTTTAGTTTAGTGGTTCTGTCCTGGAGAGATGATCATTTTACAAAATACAGTTACTCACTACGCCTTCGATCTTCACAAATCAGTTATGAGTCTTCAAACACATCGCGCTCAATTTAAGGCGGTGCCTCTCATATGACGCACACCTGCACACTTGCTAGCCTGTTCCATTCTTCGTTCTCCGAATGCAAGGAAGGATTCTTGACTAGCCTCCAAAGGACCTGACTCGGAAGAACATGTCCTACCAAGGAAGCGTCCTCGACTTTGAGAAACAGCCCAGTTCTCTTCAAACATCCATGATGTGGACGATCGGATAAAACACTTCTTCTTTTGTTTTAATTAGGGTAGATTATTGTTTGTGTTCTGTTGCCGCTTCCTCGCATGGTAAAGAGTAGCTATTGGTGGCTATTGATAATAAACTTCAGTGGCTGCAGCCCTGGGAGCCCACCCCTCCTTCTGGCCTGCTTTAGCCTACAATATGCCTCTTACTCACCCATTCAGAGAGCAATCTATGTTTAAAGGACAGCAGCACAGTCAAGTGTCCTCAAATGTGTAAGTATCATTCTGTCTAGTCCAGTGTAAGTCCTCCGAAAGAGCAGCCATTAGCCATTAATATGACTAAGCAAAGGGTTTTGTTTGGTTTTTTTCAAAAAAGATCTTTGACCTTGTAGAGTTTGTTGTGAATGGTAAATGGACTGCATTTATATAGCACTTTTCTAGTCTATTAACCACTCAAAGTGCCTTTAAAGCAAATGCCAACATTGACTGACACACACACACACACACACACACACACACACACACACACACACACACACACACACTAGACGGTAGAGGCTGCCACCCAAGGTGCCAACCTGCTCATTAGAAGCAGTTTTGAGGTTCAGTTTCTTGCTCAAGGACACTTAACACCTTTTTCTCTCTATGAGCCTTTTTTTGCTGGGCTCCATATAAGTATAAAAGCTCTACTGAGTCATTTCATGTCTTTCGATACACAATAACATGTTAACGAGCCACTTATGCTTCATTTCGACCGCATGGTAATGGTTTACCATTAGCAAAAGTAGGTCTAGTATTTGGTGCCATCTTTTGGTAGAACCTTTTTCAATGTTCAAAGTGAGCTGAGAAAAGAAACGTCTGTAAATCAGCGAGTCATTTTTTTTAGCTAAATGAACTACCCAGTACAAACACTGTTATAGCCCTTATTTAAATCATTATGTTTTGAATGTTTTAAAATGTTCTGAAAGCCAAATCCACAGATATTTTCCCTCGAATAATTTGACTCAGCCGAGAGCGGGAGATTGGTTGCTCAAGGAAAACTCTTAAGGCCCCAGGTACTTCCTTTCTTTTTTACTTTGTATGTGTAACTCTGAACCCCTGATGTCAATGTTTCATGTATATATATATATATGATGAATGATTTTCATATATTTTCTGAATAAAAAATGTTAGCCAAGATATTGTCAATCGCGGCATGAACAAGGTGGTAGCCTGACCGAACAATCAACATTGCCATCAAAGTGATCCAATAGTGTTCTGTGCACTGTATTTGTGTACAATGTGTAAGTATTATTATGTAATTATGTTGTATTTAAATAATAGACATAATAGACAGCTACACAGGCTTTAACATTCTCAGCTTAATTCTTAGTTGAGTGAGGACATGACAGGATTTCAAAATGTTGTTAATGCTTGTGCTATTTTTGCCCAGTTTTACATTGAAACTATAACAAATATGCACCACAGAGGTCCTTATTCAAAAGACTATAATGTTAAAATGGTTGAATATTTAGGTACATACTGCCTTGAGCAGCATTAGTAGGAAAAACTGAGATGCCTTTTTACAAACGAATCAATATGAAATGTGGTCTTCCTATATTCAATGAATTCTGGCACATTCTAGATTTGGCCCAACACTCAGTAATTGCATTGGATCCACTTGACCTTTAGAGGGAATATCTTCAAGTAATATGCCGTCACGGCATATTGCATACTTGTTTTAATGAACTCAAACTCAAAAACTCAAGGAGAGCCCTTTGACTGCTAACTAAATGTCATCGGACGTCATAAAACACTGGGGAAACTGCATGTCGTGCTTAAGGACTTTTAAAACAAGTTTGTCTTTTCTTTTTTTTTCTCTTTCCTAACTGATGAAGTCTGCAGCAGATGCCGCTTGAGCAACACTGGCCGTTTCTCAATGTCGAGTATACCTGCTGCAGAGCCACTATTTCAAGTATACTGCGTCATCGAGTGGCGCCGAATGCTGGGCATTTAACATGCATTTAAAAAGTCCTTCGGCGCCACTCGATGACGTAGTATACTTAAAATAGTGGCTCTGCAGCAGGTTTACTCGACATTGAGAAACCGCCACAGTCTCACTCCCTGATAGTCCAATAGCGACGCTTGGTCAGGGTCCTTTGGGGTGCAGTTGTGACGCGCCAAGTCTCCTTTAGCTTCATAAACGGACGAAAAAGAGCTTTAAACTGATTGCAATGTATTCCCATTGGCGGCGGTATTTGACGCTCAGGGAAGCACCGCTGCCGTCCATGTTGGTGGCAGTTGAAGGCAATGTGAGCATCCATTCCCATTGGATAACGGAGAATTTTACACCCGGAAGTAAGTATTCTCCTTACTGTCGATTGATTTTACAGTGATATCTGCACTACTCATCAACTAAAAAACACCAGATTATCCTTGTTAATTACACAACTGTGTAAAATGCTTTTGTATTTCTCCCCTTCGATTTAGAGAAACAAATATTTGTTTGGAGTTTAGGATGGCACAAGACACTACACTGCTGTTAGCAATTATTGAACCCTGAGAGCAGGAGAGACTGAAAAGAGTCAAGGGAAGCTTATAAAAGTTAACAGCATTTAATTACACAAAAGATGCGGTGGTGTACAAATGAAATTGCAAGCGGAGACACTCTCCCCATGTGTTGGTCAGCCCAGGTCAGCAGAAGAAGAGATCGATTCTTGGCTTGCCCTTCCTGTTGTCATCTGAGGTCTTCTCCTATTGGCCGGCGTCGTAGGGGGCGGGTCCAATGCGATTCCTGCCTTTTTCTGTTGCTAAATTACATCATTCCGGTGTCTCTGGTTATTTAAACATTCCCTAATAAACGTGACTTCAGCGTCAATAGATGAGTGTTAAACCCTGTGTGTTTAGGGTACAACATCACACCATTTCATCTTCAATTCACGGTTTGAAAACGTAGCATTTTGCCACATGCTAATGCTAACCGGAAATGAAGAATTTTCAGAATAAAAGTGTTAAGTTAATAGTTAGTGTGAACTTCCGTTTTTTTCAGAATAAAACCGATTTAAATTAAATACAGTGTTTTTAATTCAAATTACGCCGTATCAACATCGATTTTAATTTCTAACACTACACTACCCATAATCCTCAGCTATCGGACTACTCCATGCGCTTTGCTTGACAAACCCCGTGATTAGTCCTCAAGCTCTGCGATTGGATGTTGGAGTGGCAGTGCGCAAAGTTTACACCGAGCGTCAAACAGCACTTTGAAATGGACTGAAACCCATCGACGGCACACTATCCAAAACTATCCCCCCCCCCCCCTCCAACAGTGCAACACAATAAAACCGATACACAGTAAAAATAGTGCAAGTAAATACAAAAAGAAAAATAGTGAAATAGTGCAATAGTGCAATTAGAGTCTATATACAAGTGATTGGAATATGATATATTAAATAAACAATTTCTAAGAAGCAGCCAGATTAATGTTATGGATGTTGTTTCAAAGTTCAGGTGTTTAACAGTCTTATTCAGGAGCGGACTGGCCATTGGGAATACCGGGAGTTTCCCGGTGGGCAGGTGCTGTGCATGGGCCGCCCACACCCCCTGTTAGATTGGTAAGTGTTCCGGCCACTCCACTGGGCTGGGCTGGGCCGTTTTGATAGGCTACCTATGTTCTATCTATCAGATAGTTTCACTTTCACACCCGCCCGTAGAAGCTGTCACTGCGCAGTGAACGATCAGGAGTGAGTGACTGAGATACCTAGCTGGCAGTTGCCAATCTCCAAAGCGTAAAGGGCGTTTTTGTATAATTTGTGTATACAGTATTGAAGCGAGCCCTGGGTTCAGAGGGAGGGGCTTGCATGGGGGGGGGGGGGGGGGGGGGGTTGACAGGGAAACGGGGTTCTGGGTGGGTCTTATTGCCTGTGGGATGAAACAGTCTCTGAGTCTGGTGGTTTTAGTTCTGATGCTGCGGTACCGCCTGCCAGACGGCAGCAGACAGAACAGTTTGTGGTGATGGGGGTCTTTTATAATCCTGAGGGCTTTCTTTAAGGTTAACCTGCTATTTTTACTCCACTACATTTATTTTATTTACTTTACAGATTTGGATTAATGATGTGAAATATAAACAACCCTTAAATCAGACTTTAGTTACACCTGAGTAAAATTCAGTGAAGGTGATTGTCAAGTGCCAACAATCCGGAGAGATATTTGATAGTGGATGCTTGAGAAGACTAAACTCAATTTATCTGCAGATACAGTACCTATAAAGCATATTCATTTCTCGTTATTCTCTATTAATAGTTAAAGAGCCTGTGACAGCCTCCCAACAACTGTTGTGCAATGAAATATTGGGCTACTAGTCATCTCGAACCGTTAGTTTAAAAAAGAAGGTGCGATACCGTTCCGATAAATATCAATAATTTCAAACATTGCGGGGAAATTCCTTCGACTCATTTTGAAGTTTTGGGGGAAACCGGAAGTGACGTCAATGCGGGAACGCTTCACTGTGCGGCGAGAGAGCCAAACACGGATAAAGTGTGTTGTCATGCGTAGAAATTGTGAATTACTGAGTTTAGGCACGTTAATAAAGTTTTAATGAAGTTGACTACAGTATATTCATATTTGTCAGTGCTTTCATGTCAATTCGGCGAACATAAACATAAATGATCGTGGTCAAGATGATGATTAAATTAGGATTACAAATCGGTAGTGAGAGCTGCTGAATTTCCTCCTGTCGGATGTGATATAAAAACAAATCGATTATTTTTGTAGTTGTAAACTCAAGTGGATGAAACTACATTTATTAGTGCTTTCATGTCAATTCGGCGAACATATGATACATTAAATGATCGTGAGGATGATGATTTAAAAATCGTTTGTTTGAGCCGGTCTGCATTTCCTGATGAGAAAACAAACTGATTCTTTTTGTAGATGTAGTACACAATGTTGGGGAAATTAATGGATAAAATGCACGGATTACTATTATTATTATTATTATTATTATTATTATTATTATTCCCACTCCGATTGGGACACTAGGTCCACCGTTTCCCCGCAGCGAGGCTCCCCCCGTTGACAGTTTACGTGGGCTGGGCTGGGTGTAGTGGCGGACTGGCCATCGGGACGAATCCGGATGGGCCGTTGCCGAAGTGGGCCGGTCGGATAAGTTACTAGCACATCCCCCACTCCCCCCGTTGACAATTTACTAGCGGTACCGAAGTTGGCTGGTCGAGAGTCCCGGGATGATTTTTAGTCCCAGTCCCAGTATGATCGCCCATATTGACGCACCTAATTCCTAAACTTCTAACAGATACAACATAAACCGATCCTTCAGCCTCATATGAGCTCTCAGACACGTTCAAAATTAAACTGTCATCGCTGTCTGAGCTTGCTGCTGTGTGCGCCATCGTGCGTTTACATGCAGATGCTGGGATCCTGAATGGTGCAGCTGGAGCGCTGTGCCCGCAATGACGTCACACATAATTTGGCGGGACTTGAAGAATCCCCGAGAAGATCCAGAAAATGGTCAACATTGAAGGGCAGATTAATGGTTATCAAAGTACAAATATCCAAACTCAGTTCAGTAACGGTTTTCAAGGGGACAATATTTACTCAAATTGATGGGTTTGGATGATGGGGGAAACTCGTGTCACATGCTCTTTAATTAAAGACTGTATATAATGGCTATTTTGCACATCCCTTTCAAGATTTTCAAAGGTTTATTGACATATCATATACACAACTAGTTATGCAATGAATTAAAAACTTGGGTCACAGGTTCCTCAACAGTGCATTACAAGACATCTATCAATATGTTTGTACCTCCACCATTAAACTGTCATATTCTGCACATTTCTTATTCTATCTACATACATCTTATAAGAGTATAATTAATATACATAATATCGGTTAAAATAAGTGCTTCAACATAGTTAACATAGCAGGAAAGTTGATTGTCAAGTCCCAAAACAAACCATGCAATCTATAAGACTTTAAGTACTTTGTCAGGCTTAATATTTATCTTTAGATACCCCCAAAGCTTTTTGCTTATATGTATTTAAAAGAAGACCTTAACCTAAAGTATTATTCAATGTTTTAATAAAGCCTAATTAGTTTGTCTGTTTTGCACATCCTCCTATTAATATCTGTGTACATCCGGAACTAAACTGTTTTATTCTAGATATAATTTACAGTATCTTCTTGATATTTTCTATTCTATATTTCTATCATTGACCTTCTACTTTCCCCCTATTTTGTATGTACTCTTAATATTTAAATGTTTTCATCAAATATAACACATTCAACAAAACATGCAGCAGCCCTTAGGCAAGGCAAGTTTATTTATATAGCACCGCTCAGCCCAAAGCAATTCAAAGTGCTTTACAAAAATGAAAGGCATTAAGAAAAAGGCATTTTAAAACAGTCATTAAAAAGCAACACAATCTACCTGCATTGCAATTACTCTAAACGTGTAATAACATGCTTTAACCAGTAGGTGGTTTGGGTTAAAAAGCTTTATGTTTACAGTGTTAACACAATAAGTTATACTGCTGTTTCCGGTTTAGTTTACAACGGATATATTTTGTTATTATTTTGATATTTGTAACACAAAAACGATGGAAAAAACCCACAGCAAGACAGAAAAGATGGTCTCAACACGACCCACAGTCTAGTTTAGGGATGCACCGAATATTCGGCCGCCGAAAATTATCGACCGAAAATTATCGACCGAAAATTATCGACCGAAAATTGTTAAAAAGGCCCTTTCGGCTTTCGGCCGAAAGAGTTCTAGCACTGAAAAAATATCACCGAATGTCAGAGAACAGGGTTACGTTGGTAAGCTAACGTCTTGTTGTGATGACGTAATCAAAACAAGGCGACAAGAACGGCGCGCGACCATGCTCGCGGCTGGCTCACAACCAACATGTCTGCCGCTTGGAGATATTTAAAAATATCAGCGAAAGAGGCGCGGATTGCGATTTGTAAAACGTGTTCAGCTGACATTTCTCGAGGGGGTGTAACTGTAAAGACTTTCACCACTTCGGGATCACTCCACCACTTGAAATCAAAACACCCGGACAAATATGCGGAGTAAGATCAAATCACAAGCACTGACAGCGAGAGACTGCCTCTCATGTGCTTGATGAGAAGAGGAACAGACTTATGGCTGATAAAGCAGAGAAGCTAATGTTCATTAAAAAGAACCTCCCACTTTTCCTTAATAAGTAGACAAGGCTGGCTTATCATAAGCTTATCTAGTTCTACATGTCTACTCTATACCCACTTTCCTGAACAATTTTCATTGTGAGTTATAATTCACCATCTGAGGTTATCATTAGGGGGAAATGACAGCAGCACACTGTTCAATATATTGTACTTTCGGTATCTAAATGATACAATGTTGTTTACATTGCTCATGAGGACAGACCACCTTATTTGCAGATTCTTGAAATTGTAATTTAATTTGTAATTGATTGTGGATTTTGTATCCAGTTTTCTCTTTATGTATCTTTATACAATGTTTACTACCGTACTTTGCTTATGAGGACAGACAGCCTTATTTACAGATTCTTGAAATTCAATTGTAATTTAATTTGTAAATAGTTACATTCATGTGGATTTATCCAGTTTGCACATTTGTATGCATGCACTTATAGGTGCATTTGTTGTTGTTGAAGGCCCGGCTGTTACAGTCTTTATTTACACTATTTTGTTGTAGGCCTACTGGCCTAGATGTTTATGCAGTTTTAGAGCACCTTGGCTTTGTTCTGAATGCACTTTGTTGTAGTTATCCTACAGAGAAAAGAAAATGCACTTGACTTGGAATTAATGTACTGTATGCATTCAAAAGTGCTGAATAAATGTTTTATGGACCCATAATAGTGATTATTATTTAAGTTAAGTTTTGCCATAATCATTTATTTTTCCATAATCAGGCAGCTGAACAACATTGGTAAAAAATGTATACATTATATATATATATATATATATATATATATATATATATATATATATATATATATATTCTATTAATCATTTTCGGCCTTTCGGCATTCGGTTTTCGGACAACTGTTTCCTATTTTCGTTATCGGTTTCGGCCAAGAATTTCCCATTCGGTGCACCCCTAGTCTAGTTAATAAAAAACAATAATATCAAAACAAAATATTACTACTAACTTTATTGTGAAATTAAAACAGAACGGTAAAATAATGTTTTCCGGTCAATTCTGAAGCCCAATCTCTGTAGATGAATAAAGAACTAAGCTAGATAATATTTAATGCAGCCGAACCATTTACTACAATGCATTTATGTGATGACTTTCAAAGAGCAAAGCAAGCACTGCTGAATAAAGTATGATTTTATCTTTTACGAAACGTTTTTTTTCATATGGAATGCAGTCGGAGGTCAACCTATCACAGAGCCTGAGGACTAATCACAGGGTTTGTCGAGCAAAGCGGAACGATAGCTGAGGATTATGGGTAGTTTAGTGTCTTCGGCCATCCGAAATTAAGAAAAAAAATGTGTTTTTCCAAATCGAAGGGGGAAAATACAAAAGCATTGTACACAATTTAAACCAATCAATGTTGTGTAATTAACAAGGATAATTTGGTGTTTTTGAGTTGATGAGTAGTGCAGATATCACTGTAAAATAAATCGACAGTAAGGAGAATACTTACATCCGGGTGTAAAATCCTCCGTTATCCAATGGGAATGGACGCTCACATTGCCTTTAACTGCCGCCGACATGGACCGATGCGGTGCTTCCCTGAGCGTCAAATACCGCCGCTGATGGGAATACATTACATTACATGTTACTTGTTAGATGCTTTTATCCAAAGCGACTTACATACTCAATACTGTGGGCAATCCCCACAAGAGCAATTTGGGGTGAAGTGTCTTGCCCAGGGACACAGCGACATGCTGACTGCAGTGGGGTTTGAACCTGTGCTCCCTTGATCCGAAGACCAACGCTCTATCCACTGCACCTAGCACCACATGCCTCCTCATTACATTGCAATCAGTTGAAAGCTCTTTGCGTCCATTTATGAAGCTGAAGGAGACTCGGCGTGTCACAACTGCACGCCGAAGGACCCTGACCAAGCGTCGCTATTGGACTATCAGGGAGTGAGACTGTGTTGGCCTGAGGCATAAGCCAATAAACTGCTGTTCAGGGCCATCATTCAAATGTTATGTGAACTCTCGTTGGCTTCCTTTTGGGGCCAATTTCCAGTACAGAGATTAGGCTTGGCACTAGAATAAAATTGTCTTTAAATCCAGATTAACATGCATTGCCTTTGTCAGCCATGATTAAGAATAGGCATGAGTATAGACTATTCTGAAATCAACTTTAATGATTTCCAAGGAAGGTTAGAATAACTCCATTACTAAATAAAGGCTTACGTTTGATATTTTTTTTAAAAAGGTTTTTGAATGTTTACAGTAGATTGAAACTCTGTGGAGACAAATACTTAATTTGATCTTAAAAAACAAGCAACAAGCCTGCACAATAATTGTAATCAAATCCCTTTACAGAATGTTAAAAGAAAAGATATTAGATAGTTGTCCTGATGGAGCCAAGCCTTGCATACAGTATGGTCAGAAACACAGGGATGCACTACGAACTCATGTTAATATGAAAGGAAAACTTTCAGGACATCGATTCAGTTATGTAAGAGATCAGAGAGAAATATCCCATTAATACAATCCATCGAAGGGATTTTACTTAAAGATTCCTTGTGGAGTTTTCTTGTAAAGAAACAACTACCTTATTTTTCTTAAAGAGTTTTAAAGGGGCCCTATTTTGCTAATTTTCAGGTTCATTTTTGTATTTTGTGCGTGTACTGTGTCTCCATGCTTTAATGTTCAAAAAGCTATTTATTTTTCTCACACTGCCTGTGCTGCAGCACCTCTTTTCACCCTCTGTCTGAAACCAGAGCCCAGTCTGCTCTGATTGGTTAGCTGGCAGGCTCTCTTGTGATTGTTCAACCGTTTGTAGATTTCCAGCCCCTTAGCCTGTCACATACAGAGTTGGGTGTAACTTTTATAATTCAGTAATCACAATACAGTTACTAACATTGCCCCGACACGCGTTACTTCGTTACTTTTATAAAATAATCACACTCACTGACAGACAAGAGGGGTTTCCGCCGCAGGTTTGTATACATGTAGGCCTATGTAATCTGCGTGATAAGCACGTCCACATCTCCACGTACAGTGCTGCATAAACATGGTTGAGTCTTTTCATCTGTAAACTTCCTCAACGGGGCCGCTCGCTCTCTTTTCTTGATTGCCCTCTCACGGGTGAACAGTTTAATGTCCCGCTTCATTGTAGGAGTTCTGCCATGTCTCTACCACTTTAGTTTGACCATCTCTGTTACTAAGTTATGGAAAACTAAATAAATAAGTAATTAGATACCTTACAGTTACTGCGCTCATAAAGAATGATAAGAATAAGAATAATGCGTCTTTACGTTTCACAGACTGTTAGCTTGTTGTGGTAGGCTGGTAGCCTATTTTATTAAAGAGCATATCAAAAGAAAGACTTGTGTTATGTCTTCCTTAATGCAATAGTAATTGGGGGTGCAAGTGGAGTCTCGCAGAGGCAAAACTGTGACGCGCTTACACTGTAGGTGCGCCACAGTCTGCGTGATCTGCCTGTAGGGAGGGGCGGGCCGGCCCTGCGAGTAAAGTAACGAGTAAAGTAACGAGTAAAGTAACGAGTTACTTTATGTAGACCGTAAGGAAGTAGTGTAATATATTACTTTTTTTTTTAAAGTAATATGGAATATGTAATATATTACTTTTTTTTAGTAACGACCCCATCTCTGGTCACATACAATATGTTTGAGCGTTAGCCAATAGAAGCGTGGGTGTTACACAATTATTTAATTATGTTACAAAAGTAACCAAAGGACTCCAATCGATCAGGGGAGCTGTAACTCCCCCTGGAGGGAACTTTTGGATTTTAGCCTTTGCAGACAATTTAAATACACAAAAACCTATATAACACATGACAGGAAAGGGAAAACCACAAGAAAGGCAAGAGTTGGAGGAAAAGATCCACTAATTTATGTCTTTATTCTTATGTAAGAAGAGGTCATTCATAAACACATAAATGGAGAGAAAAAGAACATTACAAAAAGTTATTTAAATTATGTTACTATCTGGGTGCAGTTGTGTAGCGGATATTTCTTTCTTCTTTGTGTTTGTAATATTTCCTCTATATATACTGTATGGTGCCAATCATTTTCCATCAATGTCAGCTAAATTTCCTTCTCATCTCACATGCCATTCTTTAAAGCATTCATTGCGCTAGGAGAAAAGAGCATTAGTTTCATGATGTTGACCTTTGACCTTTAGAAAAGTCATTGTCATTCCCATCACATCCACAGATCTCTGAGTGACAGGGTGCATGAGTTAGCTGCCAATGTGTTCAAGATGAAAAACAGAATGCATTCCCGTTGCACATTTCTCCCTGGTTCCATGAAATGAAGAATGAAACATGGCCTGTTTATTGAATAAAAGCTTCGATGCTTGTGGCTAAGTACGCTTGCGATCTTTCAAATTAAACTGATGGATCGTGACAGCACGTGGCATAACAGATTTGGGATGTCAGTGTAGAGGCTCGCCACCGCCATCAGACGAACAGTTTCCATAACAAAAACTCGTAAAATTATGATAATGATTGGGTAGTGTAATAAAATCTGTATATATCAAATCACCTTTTGTATTGCCATGCTGTGCTGCGGGTTATCGGTAACTATAGCAAAATGTAGAATAGGAGGGATTGAGCACTTGAAGCACTGTATGTAGAAAGGAAGAAAATAAATTATAACAATTCCTATGCGAGTGAAATAAAAATGTCAGCTATTATTTTTGTCATGGTGTGCGGGCTGCAATCACAGCTCCTTTTTATGAATGCCAGACCTCGAAGATATGAAGTGGAAAGGTTTTTTTCTTTCTTATATAACATCCCATATAATATTTTTATTGTGGCAGAAATAATAAAAAACTACAGTGCGTGTTTGACATGGAGTTAGATCACTCTCAATATCAAAAAATGCACACAGAAGGACTAACAAATGTATTTGTGACTTATATATAAATTACTCTAAATATATTATTATACTCTACAATATTTAAGAATAGTTTATTGAACATAGAAATTAGGTTCATTTGGACGTTACACTACTTTTATTACAAACTTGCATCTACAAACTGCTTTTTGCATGTAGTATTCTCAAGATTCAAGGTTTATTGTCATAACATATACACAACTATGGTGTACAGTATGTAATGTATGAACAACTTCGATTGCAGATCCCTCAACTCTGCAAATATATAAAAAAAACAGTCTCATGGCCTGTGGGATGAAGCTGTCCCTGAGTCTGGTGGTTTTAGTCCGGATGCTGCGGTAACGCCTGCCAGACGGCAGCAGACTGAACAGTTTGTGGCTGGGGTGATGGGGGTCTTTTGTAATCCTGAGGGCTTTCTTCCTGAGCCGCTGGGAGTAAAGGTCCTCCATGGATGGCAGCTCCGTCCTGGTGATGTTCTGTGCAGTTTTCACCACCCTCTGTAAAGCCTTACGATTGAGGGCGGTGCAGCTGCCGTACCAGGCCGTGATGCAGCCAGTCAGGATGCTCTCTATGGTGCACCTGTAGAAGTTGCAGAGTATCCTGGAGTCCATGTTGAACCTCCGCACTGAAACATTGCATGATAATAATTATATGTAGCCAATCAGATTTCCTTTCTTTACAGTCAGTAAAAGAACCCACTCCCACCAGAGGCCTGTACTATGAAGCAGGATTTTCGCTTAACGGGCTAACTTCAGGGAAAACTCGGGGTTTCCGGTCCTACGACGCTGGTTCTCTTTTTAGCAGGCTAGATCTCCATGGTAATTTATGCTGAGCGGCTAACCTGCCCCAGGTTAGGTTGCAGGCTAAGAGATCAACTCAGTGAAAGCACCACCTGTTAACAATTCAGAGCTCCGTGTGCGGAGTTTAAAGCTATCAAGTCATATTACAGGATAGAGGAAATACAGAAAAAATGCCGTTGCAGCAAAGACGGCCGGCAAAAATCACCAACTGTGTGAACGTGAAAATGAATAGAATATCACCTCCCATCTTCAGAGCAATCTGACGATTATAACATTAGCGTTAAGAAAGCTTACTTAAATATCTGCCACAACATAAATAACCTGATCAAAGTAACATTAAGTACAGTCCGCGGCACTGTGAGTGCAGACGTCGATGTGTCCCATTATTAGGGATGCACCGAATATTCGGCCGCCGAAAATTATCGGCCGAAAATGGTTAAAAAGGCCCTTTCGGCCGGAAGGGTTCTAGCACCGAAAAAATATCACCGAATGTCAGAGAACAGGGTTACGTTGGTAAGCTAACGTGTTGTTGTGATGACGTAATCAAAACGCGGCGACAAGCACGGCGCGCGACCATGCTCGCGGCTGGCTCACAGCCAACATGTCTGCCGCTTGGAGATATTTAAAAATATCAGAGAAAGAGGCGCGGATTGCGATTTGTAAAACATGTTCAGCTGACATTTCTCGAGGGGGTGTAACTGCAAAAACTTTCTGCACTTCGGGATTACTCCACCACTTGAAATCAA
Organism: Notothenia rossii; assembly: GCF_949606895.1. Taxonomy (NCBI): domain Eukaryota; kingdom Metazoa; phylum Chordata; class Actinopteri; order Perciformes; family Nototheniidae; genus Notothenia; species Notothenia rossii. Next base: position 68,682,290 of record NC_136904.1, read on the forward strand.
AACACCCGGACAAATATGCGGAGTAAGATCAAATCACAAGCACTGACAGCGAGAGACTGTTCAGCGCTGCCTCTCATGTGCTTGATGAGAAGAGGAACAGACTTATGGCTGATAAAGCAGAGAAGCTAATGTTCATTAAAAAGAACCTCCCACTTTTCCTTAATAAGTAGACAATGCTGGCTTATCATAAGCTTATCTAGTTCTACATGTCTACTCTATACCCACTTTCCTGAACAATTTTCATTGTGAGTTATAATTCACCATCTCAGGTTATCATTAGGGGGAAATGACAGCAGCACACTGTTCAATATATTGTACTTTCGGTATCTAAATGATACAATGTTGTTTACATTGCTCATGAGGACAGACCACCTTATTTGCAGATTCTTGAAATTGTCATTTAATTTGTAATTGATTGTGGATTTTTTATCTAGTTTTCACTTTATGTATCTTTATACAATGTTTACTAGTTTGCTTATGAGGACAGACAGCCTTATTTACAGATTCTTGAAATTCAATTGTAAATACTTACATTCATGTGGATTTATCCAGTTTGCACATTTGTATGCATGCACTTATACTGTAGGTGCATTTGTTGTTGTTGAAGGCCTGGCTGTTACAGTCTTTATTTACACTACTTTGTTGTAGGCCTACTGGCCTAGATGTTTATGCAGTTTTAAAGCACCTTGGCTTTGTTCTGAATGTACTTTGTTGTAGTTATCCTACAGAGAAAAGAAAATGCACTTGACTTGGAATTAATGTACTGTATGCATTCAAAAGTGCTGAATAAATGTTTTATGGACCCATAATAGTGATTATTATTTAAGTTAAGTTTTGCCATAATCATTTATTTTTCCATAATCTGGCAGCTGAACAAGATTGGTAAAAAATGTATACATTATATATATATATATATATATATATATATATATTTCTATTAATCATTTTCGGCCTTTCGGCATTTGGTTTTCGGCCAACTGTTTCCTATTTTTGGTATCGGTTTCGGCCAAGAATTTCCCATTCGGTGCACCCCTACCCATTATCATTCATATCACATCATATCACATCATAATGTATCATATATTTCCTTATCATAAACCTGTTAATGTACGCATTCAAACACTTTTTCTTTTACCAGCTGTATTCACCTTGCAGGTGCAGCTATGTGGCTTTTATCCTGGATAAAATGTTTAAGTCATGGATGTTTAAAGTTTAACTTCTTCAAATTTGACTAATATTAAAGTTCACTTTTCTTTCAGGAAGTATGACGCTGCGCTGTCAGTGCGCTTCTCCATGTTTGTGATTGGTCGAATGCTCCAAATACCACCCCTTTCATGTGAACACGCACCTAACTAGGCACGGCTGGCTTGAGCGATCCACTTGATAACCAGCGTCGTAGGACCGCTTAGCGAGAGCGCGTATGTTTTGGATTAGGCCAACCGGCTAACTCAAACATATCCAGGTTATGTTGAACCGGCTTCGTAGTACAGGCCTCTGGTATGATTTAATACATCAAAGACTGCGAGGGAGCTAGGAACAGGGCATTACCATGAATCCCAATGGTAATGACCCGCAGCATTTTAATGTTTCTCATAAGCTAAGTTAAATTGACACAACATGTATTTCCTAGCTAAAATTGTAATAAGGGTTCAATGCCTTTGCTTGCAGTGTAGATTTTACATTTAACTATTTGGCAGAGGAATAGTTACCAGCCAGTATTTGTTTGATAATATGACAACTGGCAAATCATAGCTAACATTTGCTAACATTTGTGTTTGTTTGCCTGGTGATGATAATAACAACAAATATAATAATAATATTAAAACATGTTATTTAATTACTTTTTTACTAAGACGCAAGATAAAACTTATTTTTTTTGATGGAGCCAATTACTGTATATATCACTTACCAAGTACAGGTGTGCATCCTTATGTGAGCATTCATTAGGGCCCGAGAACGGGGCGCTAGGACCCAACGGCGTCCTAGCACGAAGTGCGACGAACCTATTGTTGGTATTATTCTTATTACTCCATTTCGGTATCCTGTTTTTGAGGGCTTTAGGTTGTTTCAAAAGCGGTATAATTTTGCACGGATTCCAGGATCGTTGAAAAATTCAATATTCTGGAGTCAATGTGTTCAAATTGTCCAACATGCTCTCTAGCACCACCTATGGCCATTTCCATTTTTGGAAAGATGTACAAAGTCGTACCGTAACTCCGAATGACCTGACATTTTGGACACATATTCGGGTGGACCTGCTCTACATATAATCTCCTTGAACCCCTAAGCTCCGCCTACTTTATTTATTTTTTAATTAGCATAATTTTAAAAACAGTTAAATATTCACTTAAATTTCAAATTGTTGTTTTTCAACACCAAACTTAGTATACAGCATCTGTGGAGGGTCAGACATATTACCATAGGAAATGAGCATGTTCAGTTGATAAATATGGCCGTCATTACAACGTGTTTGCAAAAAGGCGGGGCTTAGATAGAAATGCTCATAACTCATCAACAATGTATCCAAAAAACACACATTTTGGTGGTAAGGTTCAATATGTATTGGGGAATAGGCACAAAAAGTAATTTTCATTTTGGACTCTAGGGGGCGCCAAAAACATGACGAATGTATAACTCAAGAACTGATAGACGAAACCATTTTTTTTTGTTTAGACATACTCTGGGGTTGAGTATGAACTTATATTTAAAGTGTCGCAATGAATGACAAATGTGGGCGTGGCCTGTATCTTTTTTTTATGACTATGTGCTAAAATGTGCTTCGGAACGCAAAACTTGGGACACACGTCAAAGCCCACGACCTTTTCGAGAATGTATAAAAAAAAAAAAACAGCTCAGTAGCGCCCCCTATTGTTTGGTAGTCACATATAGTTTATCAGAAGTTCACGAATTTTGGCACAGACATTCCTCATGGAGTTGCGGACATATTTGTAGATAGCTTCCATTAGCCTTGACCTCCAAAAAGTCGGCCATTTTGAAAAATGTGCGTTTTTCATGCATTTTAAGCACATTTTCGCAAACTCCTCCTAGGGAAATGATCGAATCCAACACAAGTTCAGCCCATATCCAATGTGATACTAAATTGCGAAGGAATAGTTGATCGCTCGAACGTGTAGCTCGTAAGCTAACGGAGAATGTTCAATATTCGACGATTTACATGCCACAAATTACTCCAAATTACTCAAAACTACTCGCATATAGTTTTTCCAATATTCACGAAACGCGGTATACACATTGCTCTTATGAATCTGGACATATTTCAACTTGCCTTTAATTAGCCCCGCCCCCCCAAAACTCGGTAAATTTCAAATATGTGCGTTTTTCAAGCATTTTAAACTCCTCCTAGCGAAATGTTCGGAAAAATTCCAATCCAGGACAAGTTAAGCGCATATCCAATGTCATGCTACATGGCTGACTAAATACTTTTTTTCCCCACTGTAAGTCCAGCCATGCGTCACGCCTCTTTTAAACATCACTGTTGGCTGAAATCGTCTCCGGAGAATACTTCAGTGTACCCTCGGTTATAGCTCCTCCAGAGAGACTCCTCTCTCCTCTAAATCAGTGTGTCCTGGGTTACGGCTCCTCCAGACAGCCTCCTCGATAATCGATCCTCGACGAGCATTAAGATAAATGTTTTTTTTTGCTTTGACGCGGCGCGCCGACATCCATTTCCGGGTCGCTGCCGGAGGATCTGGTGCTGAAGTTGAATAGTCCATTTAGCTTAGGAACCTTCCTAACGGAGTGAAATGACCCGGAAGTCCCTCAGTGGCAGCCATGATAAGTGCCGTTCGAATTCTCTATGATAGGAAAGGAGGTTTCAAACTTCCTTTATAACCTCCTTTAGCTTAGGAACCACTGAACCTCCCTTGACGAAAGGAGAGGAGACAATGCTGCCCCACAATGCTTTGCGGCCGCAGCATTTGCCGTCACACAACTGTCGGCCGCTCACGGAAACAACCGATTATGACCAAGAAATGATATCATGAAAGTTACGGTGCTTATTAAGCATTTTAAAACATGTGGTAAGTTGCCAAAGTGCTTTGTTTTGAACGTTCATCAGTATTATAATCAAAAAGAGAAATATGAAAGTTAGTTTTTACTGAAATGATCAAATAAAGTCAACATTACACAGTCTTTACTGAGCTGTGTGGGGTTTGTTCAACTTTTAAAAGATGTTTGAATGGTGATACACAATGATAGATGTTAATGACTTACGTTTATAATAAATACATCTGTATTGATTTTAAGATATTTTCATAGTTCATACAATCATACGTATTGGGATCATTTGTATTAATGTGGACCGGAGGGAGAGGGTGACGAGCATACGTTTCACTTTCCTTTTTTATTTCAATTCCAACTTTGGTCATGAAGAATATGTTTATCTGTTGTCCCCGTTCATAAAGCATAAAACAACAGCATCAGAGTACGGTGCAGTGTCTCTAGATGAGTTTACAGTAGTCCGTCGTTCTTTTTAAACATCCATGTTGTAGTCCGCTGTATAGAAAACTATAGGTTACTTACGTAACCCCAGTTCTCAGAGTAACATGTAGTGAGATGTCTCACTATGGGATGCGCCTAATCGCGGAGCAAACAGAAGCATCAATCTCATTACGCCAATCCTGATTGGCTGGTGATCTTGACGTCAGCGTCAGGGAATCCACCCCCTATAAGTAGCTTGCGCTACGTCGCATGCGTCATTCAAAATAAGCACCTCTTCTCGCTTCACCATAGCAAGGAGGGCCGTCTGGTGAGACATCTCACTACATGTTACTCTGAGAACTGGGGTTACGTAAGTAACCTATAGTTCTCATTCATTACATTACATTGCATTTAGCTGACGCTTTTATCCAAAGCGACTTACAATAAGTGCATTCGACCAGGAAGATACAACCTTGAAGAAAACAGAATCATATAAGTACATCAGGTTTCATAGAGCCAAACATTTCAAGTGCTACTCAACTGGCTTTGGAAAGCCAGCCTTTTATTAGTATTTAAGTGCTTTGTTAGTAATTCAATCGCTCGAAGTGGAGTCTAAAGAGATGAGTTTTCAGTTTGCGCCGGAAGATGTGTAAGCTTTCTGCTGTCCTGATTTCAATGGGGAGCTCATTCCACCATTTTGGAGCCAGGATGGCAAACCCACGTGTTTTTGCTGACGGGAACTTGGGTCCCCCTCGCAGTGCGGGTGCAGCGAGCTGTTTGGCCGATGCAGAGCGGAGTGCACGTGCTGGGGTGTACGGTTTAACCATGTCCTGGATGTAGGAAGGGCCAGATCCATTCACAGCATGGTACGCAAGTACCAGTGTCTTGAAGTGGATTCTAGCAGTTACTGGAAGCCAGTGAAGGGAGCGGAGGAGTGGTGTGGTGTGGGAGAATTTAGGAAGGTTGAAGACCAGACGAGCCGCTGCATTCTGGATGAGCTGCAGAGGTCGGATGGCACATGCAGGTAGACCAGCCAGGAGGGAGTTGCAGTAGTCTAGGCGTGAGAGAGCCTGGACCAGAACCTGCGCTGATGTCTGGGTCAGCTGGGGACGTATCCTCCTGATGTTGTAAAGCATGTATCTGCAACAGCGAGTTGTTGCAGCGATGTTTGCAGTGAAGGACAGTTTGTTATCTAGGACCACACCCAGATTCCTTGCAGTCTGAGTCGGGGAAACAACAGAGGTGCCGATGTTGATTGTTAGGTCAAGAGTGGGACAATCTTTTCCCGGAAGGAAAAGCAGTTCAGTCTTGTCAAGGTTGAGCTTGAGGTGATGAGCAGACATCCACCGAGAGATGTCTGCTAGGCAAGCAGAGATGCGTGCGACGACCTGGGTCTCTGAGCTGGGAAAGGACAGAATTAGTTGGGTGTCGTCAGCGTCGCAGTGGTAGGAAAAACCATGCGGGCTAATGACAGACCCGAGCGAGTTTGTGTACAAGGAGAAGAGGAGGGGACCAAGAACAGAGCCCTGAGGGACCCCTGTAGTTAATTGACAAGGGTCGGACTCGGACCCTCTCCAAGTAACCCTGTAGGTGCGGTCTTTGAGGTATGAGGTGAGGAGGGAAAGTGCAGTGCCTGAAACTCCAAGTTCTTGGAGAGTGCGAAGAAGGATCTGATGGTTCACCGTGTCGAATGCAGCAGACAGGTCCAGAAGGATGATTACAGAGGAGAGGGAGGCTGCTTTAGCAGTGTGCAGTTCATCAGAGACAGCAAGGAGAGCAGTTTCTGTTGAGTGACCTGCCTTGAAACCAGACTGGTGCGGATCCAGAAGGTTTCATTCATAACACTCCGTTCGAGGTCTCACTATGGGATATTGTAGTTCCCGTATTGCCAGACGAGCTTATCTCGAAATTCACCAAACCAACCAGAACTTAACAGGTAGAGCTCTGACTCAACAAGGTGCCCAGCACTGCTCGGGCCACACTAGGAGCAGAGACGTCTAGCCTGTAAAAGCGGACAAAAGTGAGCGGCGAGGACCAGCTCTCTGCTGCACAAATGTCTTGGATGGAAACACCCTTGAACAAAGCCCAGGATGTAGCCAGACCACAAGTCGAATGAGCACGCAGACCCAAAGGTGCCTGCAAACCCTGACTCGTATAGGCCAAAGCAATTGCCTCCACAATCCAGTGGGAGAGCCGTTGCTTAGTAACGGGCATGCCCTTCTGAGGGTTAGCCCAGGACACAAAGAGATGGTCATTATGACGAAACTCTTTTGATCTGTCCATATAAGGCGTAAAGCACGGACTGGACACAGCAAATTCGGCTGCTGTTCCCCGGAGGGACACAGCGGCGGAGGAAATGCCTCAATGTCAATGGGGTTACATGAACCAACCACCTGAGGTATAAAGGCAGGGTTGGGCTTCAGTAACACTCTCGTTTGCCCTGGGGCGAACTGAGTGCATGAAGGATGTACAGATAGCGCATGAATGTCACTGACTCGCTTGGCGGATGCCAGGGCCAGTAACAGCACTGTCTTGAGTGACAGGTGCTTCATGTCAGCTTCTTCCAGGGGTTCAAATGGGGTTAGAGTGAGCCCATCTAAAACCACTATCATGTCCCATAAGGGCACTAGTGACCTGGAAACAGGGAGGAGCCTGCGAGCTCCCTTCATAAAACGGCAGACCAAAGGATGTTGGCTGGCCGTCCTACCCTCAAAGCCCACATGGCATGCAGCAATAGCAGCCAGGTAGACTTTGATCGTGGAGTAAAGCTCTGTGTTTTTCAATTAGTTCCTGTAGAAATGATAAAATCACTCCGACAGGGCATTGAAAAGAGGTGTGCCCTTTTTGAAGGCACCATTCCTCAAACACCCTCCACTTACAGTCATAAAGAGACCTGGTAGAGGAAGCTCTCGCACTCTGAATAGTGTTTATCACCTTCTGTGGGAGACCCACTGTATTCAGATTGTACCACTCACGGGCCAGGCCCATAGGGCCATGCGCTCCGGGTGTGGGTGAAAGATCGTCCCCCCCCGCCTGAGACAGTATGTCTCTGCGTAGGGGGAGCTGCCACGGCTGACCGCACAGCAGTTGATACATCTCCGCCAGCCAGTACATTGCAGGCCAGTGCGGAGCTATCAGGATCATTGTGTGGCGCTGTTCCCTCACTCTGGCCAGAGTTGGGGGTATCAGAGCCAGGGGTGGAAACGCGTAAAGGAGGACCGGAGGCCAAATGTGCGCGAGCGCATCCACGCCGAATGGTGCGTTTTGATCGCGCATTGAAAAGAAAAGCTGACAGTGAGCATATATGCCATAAAGCTGACAGTGAGCTATATGCCATACATTTTTGCACACATTCAAAGTAAATATGTATTCAGTATGATAGCTGTCTAACAGAAGTTAAATCCATTTCTCACTTATTCTGACAATGTACTTAACCCCAAATAAAAGAACCCAATAAAAACAGTTGTTAAATAATAGTGAAGTCACGTTGTAATAACAATAACTCATCTCTCTCTCGTTTTATTTTTGAGCTTTGCCAAAAGCCACTGTGTCAATGTTGTCCTACTTGGGTTGCCGTCCGGAGTTGTCCAATATGGCGGACCATCTCGCACATGCGCACTGCAGATCGGGCAGAGCTGCAGATCGGGTAGTGACACTGGCTTCCAAGCCAATATTTCAAGGATGCTACGTCATCGAGTGCCGCCAAAGTACTGTTCCAATCTCCAGGATACTTGGAATTCCATCGAGGCCGCGTCCTTGGTTTGGGGGAAATTTCGAGGCTGCACATGAGTAGACTTCGCGGAGAATGTCTGAACCGACGCAGCACACATTTAAATGTAAGTATGTAGTTAGGTAGAACACTTTGTTACATTTGTTATCACCAAAAATGTGTTCCGTGAAAGTAAAGCAAGTTCATAGACATCGTGAGGTATTTATTTTCGGTACGGTTTATGTTGAAACCGTTAGAGAGAGTGGCACACTTGTTAGCCTGTTACATTCTTCTTCGTTTTCCGAAGCCGTGCGGCTTGGAAAGGAAAATGACTTGGAAGTACGCTACTACCAAGCCAGCATCCTCGAGATTGAGAAACGGCCGGATTCTCTAAAGTACCACAGTCTCTTCTCCTAAATCCTTTTGAATTATCCTATCCACTATCCCTTAATCAGTTCCTAACGTCTAACCCTATCGTCTATTCCTTGACCTCTGAGTGAACACTCAGAGGTCAAGGAATAGACGATAGGGTTAGACGTTAGGAACTGATTTTTGGATTATCCGACCGCAACCTGGGAGTCTGGGACGCGCTAATTATACAAATGACAAACGGCTCATTTCGGAGGACTCGCGCACGTCTGCTTGACGCCGGGACGACCGGCTGCCCTCCCCGACAGGCACACGGACTCGAAGACCCGCTCATCACTGCGCAAACATCTGTGTGACCACAGTTTTATTTAATATTGGGACTGATCTAAAAGCATAGTTTGATCAGATGTGATATAAGAAATAAAAATGTCTGTACATTGCATGGAATACAGATGAAGAGGAAGGACAAGAAAATAAAATAAATATATATAGAGCAAATCAATCAATCAATGTTTATTTATATAGCCCAATATCCCAAATGTTACATTTGTCTCAGTGGACTTCACAGTTTGTACAGAATATCTGTATGACAATACGACACCCTCTGTCCTTAGACCCTCACATCGTACAAGGAAAAACTTCCAAAGAAACCCCACAGTTTAAAGGGGAAGACGTGCAATAGATTCCGTGTGTAAATCGAAGAGATAATACATTTTACAGCATAGGTAGACCCATAGCCGCGGGAAGTCATTTTTCTCAGGGGGTGCTGCCAAAAGTGGGGAGGGGGGCCGCTTAAAAAAGAAAAGAAAAAATGTGGTGCAGGGCCGGGCCCGGCTGTCAGCGATATGAGCCGCATAAATTGTTTTTTAAAGGCGAGACACAGCAGGCAAAAACCTCGTTTTTCATGCACTGGTCAATTTTGAGATTTAGTGCTATTTTGATTCCATAACATGTTTTCTTTCAGGCTTTTGGAAGGAAAACGTACGAAATACACATTTAAGTGTTTATTTTACTATAGTTTGTTTATTGGCGTCAGTAGATTTCTCCTAAATTCACCAAAAGTTAGCATTCTAACCTAACATAAAGTACCGCGACCGCTGTGTGCACCATGTCAACAGAGATATCCAGTGGCGGCTGGTGGAAAATATTTTTGGTGGGGCTGTTGATATAGTGAGTAAAAACATTTTTTGGGGGAGAAATGACCCCTTAAATTGGGACTTCTGGTGATGTAATGGCCCAATAAAATCGTGGTTCTAGGGCCAGGAACAACCAGGCTGAGTCGGGCTGAGTATGCTAAACTAGAGAGAGAATCGCGGGCAAGGGGGGCTACAACTACAACAAAATGAACATATTTGACCGTGATTTAATTGTAATACACGTTTCAAAATGATGCCGAAGTAACAACATACTGATACCAGATAGTAAAAACCATGAATTAAGGCTTTGACATGTCTGCAGACAGATGGCAGGCGAAAAACCTTTTAAAATGCGTCTTTTCTAATGGAGATTTGGCTAAGCTAACGTTGTAAATGCTCCGACCGTCCACACTCACAACAACGGCCTATACAGACATAAATAAACCAGCGACTGTATTCGCCATGACACAGACAGTATGTGGTTTGTACTTGTTTAACTTTTGTCTAGTTTCTGAAGAGATATGAAGAGCTGTGAGCTCTGAGTGCTAAGAGCTAACAGCTGTGTTGTTTTTCTGGGGAGCTCATTGAAGATGACGTCACGGCTCCGCCTACACTGCGTTACTATAGATACTACCCCAGTTCCTCACGAGTCTAAAAAACAACTCACGTCAACGCACGTAAGCAACGTGGGCGCCAACGTGGGCGCCAACGTGAGCGCTCTCGTGACCAAAATATTTGACGGCGCTGATTGGCTGAAATTATGTTTCGGCGGCACAGTTTACTATTGAGACTTTTGCAACGTGCTGGTTGCTGCTGTTTGGCTCGGGGGCAGCGCCCCGTAATGATAAACTAATGCCAAGGGCAAGGCCAGGCAGGAAACATGTGACTTATCAGTAACTTTAGACATCGTAACACAATTTTAAACAAGATTTTATTGTAGATTATACATTTTACTGATACCAATTGTATGATATTTACCTTGTTCATTAAAAATAAAAAATATAAAATATATATATTTTTTAAATATATATTTTTTTAAATATTTTTTTTTAAATGTAATATTGTTTTTAATTTTTTTTTTTGTATGTGGGAAGAGGTGGGGCAGCGCTCCTAGCGCCCCTATGGGCCGGTCGCCACTGGAGATATCGTTGGAAAGCTCCGTCTCTCTTGCACAATCTCATCGGATCCAAATATGGTCATTTCCTTTGTATCAGCAACCAATCGTGAAAGTACAAAAGGGTCTTAAACCAAGAAACGAAATCTCATTGGCTGGTGTCAACTTCTGACAACCTGATTCGTTCAGATGCGTCACGTGGTGTGCTAAAACACTTCCTGGTTAGCTTTCCGCTAGAAATGTAAAACTCAAAATGGCAAAAGAACGGCGAAAAAAACGTTCACAGAGAAGACAACAACAATTGTCATTTGCATGAAGCAAGATTATACAAAAAACAAATGACCCCGAACATGAAATACCTTCACGGAGTGCGTCGAGGCGCAAGGAGTCATCCAAAGAACAGGAGGGTTTAGCTAGCGCCACACTGCAATCTTTAAGGTCGTTTTCTCCAAATGAGTTTTTTCTCCTACTCTGAGTCCGAAATGTCCACTTCAGTTGAACTTACATACTCCAAACCTTTCAGTTATATTCCTATCAATATTATGAAGGCTTTTACAGAAGGGTTTGTTCATATGTCATTCATAGCCTGAATTATATAAGATGTTATACCTAAAAACATGGTGAAAATTTATATTTTAGGGCTGTTGACAGTATTTTCTGATTTCTGGAGTGTTAAAAAGAGATATCCGAAATCCCTTCTGTAAAAGCTTTAGATGCTAATATGACTACAAAATGAAACAATTATTTTGAACCTGGCTTTATCCAAAGTTCAGATTTCGGTTCCTGAAATGTGTTAAAATATGCGCATATTTAATGAGATAATGGCTCATTTGCATATTCAGAAAACTTGTAATACAAGAAACAATTGGCTTATTGTAGGTAATTAACTGGAGAAATTTCTAGCTGATATCTTGAAGTAAAAAAAAAGTACCCTATTCACCAGGGGTGTCTCGCCTTACTGTTAGGCTTAATAAACCATTATAGACCTACATCACTTAGCAACAGCTGCACATGCCCACATGCTAACTATGGGTCTTACAAACCTACATAACATTACAAATAGTCAGACAATATTATTTACAATATTAATAAAGCTATTAATTCAATTTTAACTGATTGACAAGGCAAAACACTGTACAGCGACAGCATCATTAAAGGAAAAATATCGTCTTACCTTGTGTTTGGGCTTCACAAAACTCCAAATGTAGCCTGGGGTGGCACTAATGAAGACCCTCATTAGAGCAGATACATCCACATTGTCCAAAATGTTACTATGGACATGCATCAAAGTCAGATGTGTCAGTCTCTTCTGTGTCATATTACTCTCAAGGTGGTGGGCTGAGGAGTAGCTGGTGGTCCACTCTTTTTATTGGGTTGTTTGTTGGAGAAAAAAATCTAAAATCCTTTTTTGCGCCATCCTAGAAATGTGTCACTCTGCAGTGTGTGTGTCGCGTCAATTACGTCACTCTCCCACGACCTAAGACCTAGATAACTCGGATTTTATTTATTTGGAAAATAAATTCAATACAAATATATACTATGACTATTATATGCTACTGTATACAGCTAATTTTATTTTAAGTAAGATCATAACTATTTTATGTAGTTTAATCATTTTTATTTAGGTGGTCACTCAGTTTTTAAAATGTACACCACTCGCCAACAGGGGGTGCTGCAGCACCCCCAGCACCCCTACTTCCCGTGGCTATGGGTAGACCAAACGTTTGGAAATACATGTGTCTAAAATAAGAAGATGAATCCATGACAGTGTTTCCCCTATATACAAATAGTGGCAGCGCAGCGCCGCTGCTGAAATATGCGTGCCGCTGCTAGGGGCCAGCCAGCCAGCCAGGGAGTTCACTTTTTTTTTAATTTAATTAAAATAATAATAAGTGGCGACCCTTTTTTCTTTTTGATTGTTTGTTATGTGGTTTTGTAGTATTTTTGTTAATGTATGTTCAATAAAGGTGTATTTTTGCTAAATCTTGAGACATTGCCACTGTATGTATAGGGCGCCAGACAGGGACGTGCACAGACATTTTGCGGGGCAGGAGCTCAAGTGAGGAAAAAGGGCACTTCCCATAATAATTTATAAAATACTTACTGACACATTTATTTTAATACCCTCACACTCACGCAATTGTTTAATACTCAACATAATTCTACTAACACTACGCACAAGAGCAGACAACAATCACAACTATGAAGTTACTGTTTAAGGACATTACAGGCAAACATTTCGTTTTTTCATGTACTTGTACATTTTGGTCTATTTTGCTTCCATGTCTTCTTTCACTAATGGAAAGAAAACTTCCAAAAAACACATATAAATGGTGTTCGTTTTACTACCTCTCTGAATCAATCTATAGATTTAAAGCTAATCTGCATATTTAAACATAACATTTCTGGGGAAAATACTGACTTGACTATCTGGGTATTTTGTGAGGTACGGAGCCCTGGAAGGTTCATAGAGAGAAAAATAAGCGTCAAAAGCGTGGCCTCAATTTAAATAAAACGAGGCCACGCTTTATTAACTTTTGCGCACGCTTTATTAACTCGTGCGAACGAGAAAGTAAAACGTGGCCTCGTTTTATTTATTTTTCTCTCTATGAACCCTCCAGGGCTCCGTAGTGAGGTGATATGTGTATATTTTATTTTTGTATCCTTTTCCCCTGCAATGCCTTGGTAATTGCATGCAAATTGGCGCAATTTAATTAGGCTATATGTAATGCCTAATTTGCAATATTAGATACACATTTTACTGTATTCACCTGTAGTGTCTCCCCTTAAGTACAGTACATCAGCCTACCTACGCCCATGATAAATTGCCATAGCTAAACCTTGAGCTAACTAATCCATTAGCCACCACCTTAGTTAACTATTTGTTTTTTGGCTTTTGGCTAAGCTCTGTAAACTAGAGGCACTGGAAGTTTACTCATTTGTTCATCACCACTCACGTTCAAACAAGCCAAGAAAAGCAGGCATAACATGGGACTGTGAGGTGGGAGGTGCTGCTACCTGTCTGTCTGAGGTGACTGGCGATGACTGTCCGCACTGCTGTGCGCGAGACGTGGAGGGGGTAGGGTAGAGAGAGCATTTGTTATTCAATCAATATATTTTTGGAAAGGGAAACTCTATGCAAACAGGAGTAGATATATATTCATTTATTAAAAATAAATATTTAAAAAAATTAAAAAATAACTTTTTCTGGAGGAAGAAAAAGGGCAGGGGCTCAAGCCCACTTTGATGTCTATGTGTGCACGTGCCTGGCGCCAGATCTGGGGGGCGCTGCGCTGGTAGCTCTGGGAGGGGAAAAAACATTTTTGACTGTTGGCGCTCATCCTAATTTTCGGCCTTGATGTAACAACATTCATAATTAAGTAAATGTAACACCCTTTTCACCCCGGTTACACTTTTCATTTGCCCTGTACGATGGGCACTGTAAGTGATGAAAGTGGGGGATGTTGGCTTATCAGGCGCCCGCAGCTCACAGCTAAAGTGCGAGCGTGGGAGCGAGCGAGGGAGAGAGAGAGAGGGCGCACCGGTACCGGCGCTGTTGTTATTAGAATCTATTGCTAGCTGCGCTAACGGATTTAAGAAGTAGATGTTTCTACAACCAGGATGGAGGAGAGCTCTCCTGTCAGACTGAGAGGCTCAGTGAGGTAAAGGACTCTCTCAGTGTTTAGATAGTTAATTTTAGTCTAAAGGCCCTGACACACCTACCCGATTTTGGGAGTCAGAGGCCGCCAGAGGCAGTCGGGCATTCGCGGCGCCCCACTCAGGTTGGTGTGTCCCGCAGCGTCGTTGCTTTACGGCACATTTTCACACCTCACGCGGTGAAATCACTCTGATTGGCTGTTGCCTCTTTTGAATGACGAATACACACTACCGCTGCCTGCTGGTAAAGGACAGTTATTGCCACTCGTCGACTGAAGGCTTTGCGGTGTGTTCGTAGGCGGGCGACGTAGCCGACGTAGCGGACGTAAAAGTCGTGGGACGCCTTCGGTACGCGTTCTTTGGTCTCAGGTTGGTGTGTAGCGGCCTTAAGTCATCTCAGTGGGTCTCAAACGTTTTGACCACAAATTATGTAAACACATATTTCCAAGGCACTCCTTTATAATTATTAGGATAAATAAAAACAGGTTTGAAATCATTCCAATGTATACTATAGGAAAGTAAACCAAAAATATCGTTTAAAGTTGGAGAGATAGAAAAATATGCATGAATAAATAAATGTTAACTAGTTAAAATAAGATATGAATGAACAACAAAAATAAAATAAGTTACATTTATTTGTTATTGGCTATGGTAGGTTATTGGTTATGTTCATATACTTATTTGATTATTAAAATGTAAACCGATCTTTTTCATATGGGTGTTTTAGAGTTGTACCTACTAGATCAGGTCTGCGTCTATCATTTTTACAACCCAGTTTAGATCCTACTTCCGCATTACGCAAGCATCGACGCAGCGTTACGTCACAGCATAAACCTGGTGTTACATCCCTATGGTTACATCACTGCCTCACGCGGCACACCCGCGAAATCTGAATCTGACAAGCGAAATACCGTTCTTTTAAACGCCGCATAATATACAATATAATAGTGCTTCTTTGTCAATATGACTGACGACCACACTTATGCATTGCTGAGGTAATGTTAAATCATTTAATACCTCCTGCAGTTGATGCAAACAGGTAAGTGGATCATGCAGTCAACTTGGGATTGTATCCTGGGACTTCAGCATTCAGCAGTCCCCTGTTCCTACCTCACCCCTCCCACTGTCCCAGCCTTGACCTGGTGAGACATATACACCAATTCAAAAGCATGATTATTACACAGTCAACCCTTATTCAGAGTGCCTAATAAATGTATATATTTATTTTACAGTGCAGATTTTGGCGTTTTTGGGACCATCGCACATGTGTGTAATAATAATAATAATAGATTTAATTTGTTAGCGCTTTTACAGGTGCTCAAAGACGCTTTACAGATAATAGTTAAGAGAAAAGAAAAGAGAAGAAAGGAACAACAAATAAATATATAGTTAAAGTTAAAGTCAAATAATACAAAAACAATCACACATTAAAAGCCAGATTGAAGAGGTGAGTTTTTGTGAGTTTTTTTAAGGTGGTGAGGTCGGTGTAGTCTCTGATGGGTTGTGGGAGTGAGTTCCAGAGGGAGGGGGCAGCGACGGAGCAGGCTCTGTCCCCCCAGGTCCGGTGATTGGTGCGGGTGGGGATGGATAGGAGGTTGGCTTCTGATGAGCGGAGGCAGCGGGAAGGGGTGTGGTGGTGCGGCAGGTCTGTGAGGTAGGGGGGGCCTGATTGTTGAGGGCTTTGTGAGTAATGAGGAGGACTTCGAAGTGGATTCTTTGACGGACGGGGAGCCAGTGGAGGTTCTGGAGGATGGGAGTCATGTGGTCTCGGGAGCGGGTGTGGGTGAGGAGGCGGGCAGCAGAGTTCTGGATATGTTGGAGTTTATTGAGGAGGTTGGATGGTATGCCATAGAGGATGCTATTGCAGTAGTCGAGTCGTGAAGTGATGAATGCATGAATCAGGGTTTCAGCAGCAGAGGAGGAGAGTGATGGGCGGAGACGGGCAATGTTTTTGAGGTGGAAAAAGGCGGTCCTGGTGATGTGATTTATGTGGTGGTTGAATTTGAGCTGACTGTCTAAAATGATTCCGAGGTTGCGGATGTGAGGGGGGGGAGATAGAGTGTGGCTGTCAATGGTGAAGTTGAAATTCTGGATGTCTTTGATACGGGATGGGGGGCCGATGATGATGATGTCTGATTTGGCACTGTTCAGTTGGAGATAGTTTGTTTGCATCCATGCTTTTATTTCTGAGAGACAGTTGGTGAGAGTGGAGTGTGTTGTGGGGGTGATGGTTTTTGTTGACATATAAAGTTGGATGTCATCGGCGTAGCAGTGAAATTGAAGGTTGTGGCGACAAATTATTTTGCCAATGGGGAGCATGTAGAGGATGAAGAGGAGGGGGCCAAGCACCAAACCCTGGGGGACGCCTTGGGACAGAGGAGCAGTGGAGGAGGTGTAGTTGTTGATGTTGATAAACAGATTTCTGTCGGTGAGGTAGGATTTCAGCCAGGAGAGTGCAGTGTCAGTGATGTTGAGTGATGATTCGAGGAGGGACCGCAGGATGGTGTGGTTGATGGTGTCGAATGCTGCGGTGAGATCGAAGAGGATGAGGATGTTCAGGTTGCCGGAGTCAGAGGAGAGGAGGAGGTCATTTGTGATTTTGAGAAGAGCTGTTTCGGTGCTGTGTTTTGATCGGAAACCGGATTGAAATGGCTCGAAGAGGTCATTGGAGCTGAGGTGGGATTTTGGTTGTGAGGCAATGACACGTTCAAGTATTTTTGACAGAAAGTGGAGATTTGAGATGGGCCGGAAGTTGGACATGATGTCAGGTGTGAGTCCAGGTCTTTTGAGAATGGTTGTGACAGCAGCCAGTTTGAGAGAGTGGGGAACTGATCCAGATCTGAGGGAGGAGTTAATGATGGTGGCGATGAGCTGGGAGATGGCAGGGAGGCTCTCTTTAACAAATTTGGAGGGCATTGGGTAAATGTGTGCAGGTGGAGTTAATTCCAGTCATGAAGTGGGACAGTTGCATGGGGGTCACAGGGGAGAAGTGGGACAGGGGCTGTAAGGTGAAGGGGGGGAGCCAGGAGGGGAGATGGGGGGTGCTGATGAGGGTGTCAGATTTCTGTAAATGTTGCTGATTTTGGTTTGGAAAAACGAAAGGAAGGAGTTGCACTGTTCGGTGGTGAAGGACGAGGTGGCGTTGTCACAGGGTTTGAGAAGTTTGCTGATGGTAGACAAGAGACGCTTGGGGTTGCTGGAGCCAGACTGAATGAGTTGTGAGTAGTAATTCGACCGTTACTGTACTGCTGGAGATAGTCTTTGTAGATTTGAAGACGGACTGTTAGTGTGGTTTTCTTGTGTTGGCGTTCAAGTTGACGTTTCCTTGATTTCATTTGGCGGAGTTCGGGGGTATACCAGGGGGCGGAGTGTATGAAAGAGACATTTTTAGTTTTTGTGGGGGCAGTTCATTGAGACAGAAGGAGAGGGTGCTGTTATAATAGTCCACAAGTTCAGATGGGTTTTCAGAAAGTGGGGGGGGGGGAGACAGACATCTTGCAGGTAATGGAGGCAGTGATTGCTGAAGGTGAGATGGATTTGAGGTTTCTGTAGGTTATTGTGCGTTTTTGCTTTTGGGCGGGGATGAGGATGTTGATGTCCATGATGATGGCCAGGTGATCAGAGATGTGGAGATTGAGGCAGGACAGATGATGGATGGTGAGACCAGTGGAGCAGACCAAGTCCAGGATGTGACCACGGCTGTGTGTTGGGAAGTTGATGTGTTGAGAGAAGTTGCAGCAGTGAAGGGTTTCCTTAAATTCAGAGGCATATTTGCAGGTCGGGTCGTCAACATGAATGTTAAAATCACCTAAGAGGAGAACAGATGGGGATATGGCAGAAAGCTGAGTGAGAATGTTAGAGAGGTCGGAGAGAAAGGAGGGGTTTGACTTCGGGGGACGGTAGATGATGGCTGTGACCAGGGGAGTGGGACCAGAGAGTTTAAAGATCAGGGGCCGTATTCACAAAGGATCTTAGGGCTAAAAGTAGCTCCTAACTGGCGAATTTAGGAGAAACTCCTAAACATAATGAGCGTGTCAGTCTTAAATTTAGGACTCCTAATTTTATTCACGAAGAGCAATTCACAAAGTATTTTAGGCCTAAAAGTAGCACCTAAGTTTAGGAGAGCTTAAAAGTCCTCGAGAGGACTCCTAACTCAGTAAGACCTATTCACAAAGAATCTGAAAATGGCTGCGAGACTAAATGTTTTGGAGACAATGGAAGACTGTGAATTGATCAAGAGATATAGGCTAAATCGTGAGGGTATCAAACTTGTTGTGGAATTAGTGCGGGATGCAATAACATCCCCGACTAACAGGAATAACCCGATTAGTCCGGAAATAAAATGTTTGGCAACACTGCGATATTTAGCAACAGGGAAAATGCAACTTTGCAATGCCGACGATTTAGGAATATCGCAACCATCAGTCAGCCGTGCCATAAACCAAACCATCAACACGCTCTCTCGACCACATATCATCCAACAGTTTATCCGGTTTCCTTTGGACAATCAACAACTACACAGGATCAAAGCCAACTTCATGGCAATTGCAGGTATGCCCGGTGCGGTCGGTGCTATTAACGGGACGCACATAAAAATAATTGCGCCATCAAAAGATGAGGACGTGTTCGTCAATAGAAAGAAAGTACATTCCATCAACACGCAGATTGTTTTCATTCATCATGATAGGGAGGCTTGAACGGCGGTATGGGCTGTTATTGAAAGTGTTTAAGTGCTGGAAATATGCTCATTGGATAATAGTTTGCGGGGTGCTTTTAATTGCCTCCTTGATTTAATGCAATTTATGTCACGGTTTGTGAAACAAGCAGGACCCAAACGCAGATTTAAACTGAAACTTCCTTTATTTCAAGGCTATGAGATATATGTACAATGACAAACAGAACACTCACCGCAGAACTAGTCTGGGAACAAGACGAACCGACCAAGACAGACAGACAACCCAGAACTTAAATACACACAAGACTCAATCACACAACAACACACAGGTGAGGAGGGAGGAGAAAACACAGGGGCCCAGGTGAACATAATCAGACAATTAGACACACCAGGGAAACTAATGACAAGAGGAAAACACAGGGGAAAGGACCGGACAATAACCCAAAGGAAAACATGACATGGAAAACAGCAAAAACACCCAAACCTACAAAACTATAAACGTGACATAACATGAGAATCGTGACACAATCCCCCCCTCAAGGGACGGATTCTAGACGTCCCAAAAAAACAAAAATCCAGCAGGGTGGGTGGAGGGGGTCTGGAGGACGGGTCTCGGGCGAACGGCCCGGGGGCAAGGCAGAGTTCAAAAAAGGGGGAATTCGGGCGGACGGCCCGGGGGCAAGGCAGAGTTCAAAAAGGGGAATTCGGGCAGACGGCCCGGGGGCAAGGCAGAGTCCATGGAGGGAATCTCAGGCGGACGGCCGGGGGCAAGGCAGAGTCCGAGGAGGGGTGAAGACCAGACAGGTCAGGAGCCGGTGTCGGCAAGATCCCCCATGGAAGAGGACACAGGACCGGCAGGACCCCCGGCAGGAGAGCAGTTGGCGGAATCCCCAACGTGACAGGACATGGAGTTGGCAGGACCCCCAGCGGAAGAGTAGTCAGCGGGACCTCCAACGTGGCAAGACATGGAGTTGGCAGGACCCCCGGCAGAAGAGCAGTCTGCGGGACCTCCAACGGCTCAGGACATGGGGTTGGCAGGACCCCCGGCAGAAGAGTAGTCTGCGGGACCTCCAACGGGACACGACATGGAGTTGGCAGGACCCCCGGCAGAAGAGTAGTCTGTGGGACCTCCAACGGCACAGGACCTGGGGTTGGCAGGACCCCCGGCAGAAGAGCAGTCTGCAGGACTTCCAATGGCTCAGGACATGGGGTTGGCAGGACCCCCGGCAGAAGAGTAGTCTGCGGGACCTCCAACGGGACCAGACATGGAGTTGGCAGGACCCCCGGCAGAAGAGTAGTCTGCGGGACCTCCAACGGCACAGGACATGGGGTTGGCAGGATCCCCGGCAGAAGAGTAGTCTGCGGGACCTCCAACGGGACCAGACATGGAGTTGGCAGGACCCTCGGCAGAAGAGTAGTCTGCGGGACCTCCAACGTGACGAGACATAGAGTTGGCGGGACCCCCGGCAGAAGAATAGTCTGCGGGATCTCCAACGGCTCAGGACATGGGGTTGGCAGGACCCCCGGCAGAAGGGCAGTCTGCGGGACCTCCAACGACACTTGAGTGGGTTGGTTCGCCAACAGAACCCGGGGAGCTGGCGTCGGACGGACAGCCAACAGGAGACGAGGTGCTGGAGTCGGCCGGTATGCCGACAGGACTCGGGGAGCTGGCGTCGGACGTACAGCCATCAGGACACGGGGAGCTGGCGTCGGACGGACAGCCAACCGGAGACGAGGTGCTGGAGTCGGCCGGTACGCCTACAGGACTCGGGGAGCTGGCGTCGGACGAACAGCCAACCGGAGACGAGGTGCTGGAGTCGGCCGGTATGCCAACAAGACACGGGGAGCTGGCGTCGGACTGACAGCCATCAGGACACGGGGAGCTGGAGTCGGCCGGTACACCGACAGGACTCGAGGAGCTGGCGTCGGCCGATGAGTCAGCAGGTGACGAGGAGCCGGAGTCGGGACCATGGTTACTGGAGCCGGCACTGAAGCCGGGAACATGGCTGTAAGGTCCGGTTCTGGAGCCGGAAACATGGCTGTAAAGTTCAGTTCTGGAGCCGGAAACATGGCTGTGTGGGCCGGCACTGGAGCCGGAAACATGGCTGTAAGGTCCGGTTCTGGAACCGGAACCATGGCTCTTGGGGCTTGAGCTGCTAGCTTGGCCTTGCGACTCCTCCTCTTAGCAGCCGCCTGAATACTCCGTGGACCTCCATAAGCCAGACGAGTTCCAGAATATGACTCCTGGACAGGAGCAGGAACTGGGGCAGAAGCATGGGTTGACTGCAGACGGAACCCACTGAGGCGTATGGTGCCAGGTTGGGAATTGGGAGGCCGGGAGCTAGCATGCCTGGGGCTAGCAGGCTGGGAATCACACACAGGGAGGATCTTTGGAATCCAGCCAGGTAAGAACTTCACCATACCTGGTTTCTCTCTAGCCATCTGGCGCGCCTCCGACAACACAGCCTCCCGCTGCTGAACTCCGGGTGCTCTCTTCCATCTATCCGAGCAGTTAGCCAAAAAAAAGGAAAAATTTAATAATTCCAACTCGAACGGATCTGCTGGACCCATTTCTTGGTCGGTTCGTAGTGTCACAGTTTGTGAAACAAGCAGGACCCAAATGCAGATTTAAACTGAAACTTCCTTTATTTCAAGGCTATGAGATATATGTACAATGACAAACAGAACACTCACCGCAGAACTAGTCTGGGAACAAGACGAACCGACCAAGACAGACAGACAACCCAGAACTTAAATACACAAAAGACTCAATCACACAACAAGACACAGGTGAGGAGGGAGGAGAAAACACAGGGGCCCAGGTGAACATAATCAGACAATTAGACACACCAGGGAAACTAATGACAAGAGGAAAACACAGGGAAAAGGACCAGACAATAACCCAAAGGAAAACATGACATGGAAAACAGCAAAAACACCCAAACCTACAAAACTATAAACGTGACATAACATGAGAATCGTGACAATTTACGTATTTTTATTGTTTGCTCTCTCTCTTTAACGTGCATATACAACGTCATTATCGTGGTCTGCACAAACTTGTCATCATGCGTGTATTCTGCTAACTGCACTGTCCATAACTATTTGATAGGAATACATTTCTAGCCAATCAATCAATCAATCAATCAATGTTTATTTATATAGCCCAATATCACAAATGTTACATTTGTCTCAGTGGACTTCACAGTTTGTACAGAATATCAGTATGACAATACGACACCCTCTGTCCTTAGACCCTCACATCGTACAAGGAAAAACTTCCAGAGAAAACCCCACAGATTAAAGGGAAAAATGGGAGAAACCTCAGGGAGAGCAACAGAGGAGGGATCCCTCTCCCAGGACTGACAGACGTGCAATAGATGCCGTGTATAAATTGAAAAGATAATACATTTGCAACATAGGTAGTCCAAATGTTTGGAAATGCATGTGTGTATAATAAGAAGATGAATCCACGAGGATATCCATCCAGGACTTATGATCCAGGACCACAGCCACGACTCAAGATCCAGGACTCGCAATCCATGACACAGGACCGCAGGATCATCCATGACTCCGGATCCCGGCGTATATAGACACCAAAAAGAAAGAAATTTGGGGAAGCTGGGTTAATCGGAACATGAGAGTACACAGGTATAGACAGAGAGAAGGAAGAAGTAAGATGTCCCCCGACAAACTAAGCCTATATTAGCAAAACTAGGGGCTGAATCTAATCAGCCCTAACTATAAGCTTTATCAAAAAGGAAGGTCTTAAGCGCACTCTTAAAAACGGATAGGGTGTCTGCCGTCCGAACACAAACTGGAAGCTGATTCCACAAAAGTGGAGCTTGATAAGAAAAGGCTCTGGCTCCCATTGTACTTTTAGAGACTCTAGGAACAACCAACAACCCTGCATTTTTGGAACGCAATGCCCTAGTAGGACAATAGGGTATAATGAGTTCTTTAAGGTAAGATGGCGCCTGCCCATTAAGGGCTTTGTAGGCGAGAAGAAGAATTTTAAATTCTATCCTGTGTTCTATAGGGAGCCAGTGTAAGGCAGCCAGAACAGGAGTAATGTGGTCCCTTTTCCTAACTCTGGTTAGTACACGAGCTGCAGCATTTTGAATCAGCTGAAGCGACTTGACTGACTTCTTGGTACACCCTGATAATAAGGAGTTACAATAATCCAGCCTTGAAGTAACAAATGCATTGACTAGTTTCTCTGCATCGTTTTGAGGCAAGATATGCCTGATTTTTGCAATGTTACGTAGATGGAAGTAGGCGGTCCTTGAAATTGATTTTATGTGGGTGTTAAAGGATAAATCCTGATCAAATATAACACCAAGATTCCTTACAGTCTCACTGGAGGCCAAATTAATGCCATCCATAGTTAATATATCTTTAGATAATTTGTTTCGTAGATTCTTCGGGCCAAGTACAATAACTTCAGTTTTGGTCGTGTTTAACATCAAAACATTTAAGGTCATCCACGTTTTTAAGTCCTTGAGGCAGTCTTGAATTTTATTTAGATGATTAATTTCATCAGGCTTGATTGATAAATATAGTTGAGTATCATCCGCATAACAATTAAAGTTTACAGAATGATTCCTTATAATATTGCCTAACGGAAGCATATATAGGGTGAACAAAATAGGTCCAAGCACTGAGCCCTGTGGCACTCCATGGCTAACTTTGGTTTGCATGGAAGATTCATCGTTGACACGTACAAACTGAGAGCGTTCAGATAGATAGGACCTAAACCAGCCTAAAGCAGTTCCCTGTATGCCAACTAAGTGCTCTAGTCTTTGCAATAGGATATCACGGTCGATAGTATCAAATGCAGCACTAAGATCGAGCAAGACAAGAATAGAGACAAGTCCCTTGTCAGAGGCTATTAGAATGTCATTTGTGACTTTAACCAGAGCTGTCTCTGTGCTATGTTGTGTTCTAAAGCCAGACTGAAAATCTTCAAATAAATCATAGTTTTTTAAGTAATCACACAGCTGTTTTGCGACTGCTTTCTCAAGAATTTTTGAGAGGAACGGAAGATTAGAAATAGGTCTATAGTTGGCTAAAACCTCTGGATCGAGGTTGTGCTTTTTAAGAAGCGGTTTTATCACTGCTACTTTGAATGATTGTGGAACATAGCCTGATAATAAAGACATATTCATAATATTTAATAAAGAAGTGCTAATTAATGGAAAAACTTCTTTTAACAGCTTAGTTGGAATCGGGTCTAAGATACACGTTGATGGTTTAGAAGAGACAATCATTGAATTTAATTGTTCAAGGTTTATGGCTGAAAAGCATTCTAGTTTACTATCTAGTGTAATATTAGAACTTACGTTTCCGGGAGCTGTTGATAACACTATACTGGTCAAAGGCAAGAGGTCATTGATTTTGTTTCTAAGGAGTAACAATTTTATTGTTAAAAAAGCACATAAAATCATTACTACTGAGTGCTATGGGAATAGAAGGCTCAGTCGAGCTGTGGCTCTCTGTCAGCCTGGCTACAGTGCTGAAAAGAAATCTTGCATTATTCTTATTCTCATCTATTAATGAAGAGTAGTATGCTGCTCTCGCTTTACGCAGTGCTTTCTTATATTCATTGAGAGTAATATGCCAAATTAAACGAGATTCTTCAAGTTTAGTGGAACGCCATATCCTTTCAAGTTGTCTCGACTTTTGCTTTATTTTGCGGGTTTCGGCATTATGCCATGGAGCTAATCTATGTTGTTTTATTTTCTTCTTTTTCAAAGGAGCAACAGAGTCTAATTTTATTCGCAGCGCATCTGTAGCACTATCAACAACATGATCAATTTGGGGTGGTGTACATTTTGTATAAGTTTCCTCCCCTACATGCAGACATGCTATCGAGTTAAGTATTGGTGGAATCTCTTCCTTAAATTTGGCTATAGCACTAACAGATAGGTTTCTGCTGCAGGAGCTTTTGGCTAATGCTTTGTAGTCTAGTAACAGTACTTCAAAAGTTACTAAGAAATGGTCGGATAAAGCAGGATTATGCGGTTCGACTAATAGTTGCTCAATTTCAATACCATAAGTCAGAACAAGGTCAAGAGTGTGATTATAGCAGTGGGTTGGTTTATTTACACTCTGACAGAAACCAACAGAATCTAATATAGAGTTAAATGCAACAGTAAGGCTATTTGTATCATCGTCAACATGAATATTAAAGTCACCTACGATAATTACTTTATCTGTTTTAAGTACCAAAGCTGATAAAAACTCAGAGAATTCTGATAAGAATTCTGAATAAGGACCTGGTGCACGGTACACTGTAACAAATAAGATTGGCTGCAAAGTTTTCCAGGTCGGATGCGTAAGACTGAAAATGAGGCTTTCAAAGGAGGTATCATTTAATTTTTGTTTAGTATTGATAAGTAAACTTGAGTCAAAGATTGCTGCAACTCCACCTCCTCGGCCCGTGCCTCGGGCAATATGAGTATTGATATGGCTGGGTGGAGTGGCCTCATTTATGCTGACATATTCTTCATGTCTCAACCAAGTTTCAGTGAGACAGCATATATCAATATTATAATCTGATATTAAATCATTTACCAGTATTGCTTTAGATGCTAGAGATCTTATGTTTAAGAGACCACATTTAATCTTCCTGTTTTGTTGCACTGTAGTAGTTGTTACATTTACTTTTATTAGGTTATTATGTATGACACCTCTATTAGGTTTTACCTTAAATTGTCCTTGGCCAGACACACACACCGTTAATATTGGGTATTTTATTGGGGTCGGGATTCCTATGGATGACTGCCTAGGAGAGAGCGCAGAGAAGCGTGTAAGACTGCGACTCTGCCTCCTGGTCTCAACTCCAGTTTGTCATGGATTAAGTCCACAGAGCCCTGAAATGTTTGCCGAAATGAGATTTGCACCTTCCAAAGTAGGATGAATGCCGTCTCTCTTAATCAGACCAGGTTTTCCCCAGAAGGCTGTCCAATTATTCACGAAGCCCACATTGTTTGCTGGGCACCACCAAGACAACCAGCGCTGAAATGATGACATGCGGCTATACATGTCATCATTGATCAGATTGGGGAGGGGACCAGAGAAGATTACGGTGTCCGACATTGTTTTAGCATAACTACACACCGACGCCACATTAAGTTTGGTGCATTCTGATTGGCGTAAACGAACATCATTACCACCGACGTGAATAACAATCCTACTGTATTTACATTTATTTTTAGCCAGCAGTCTAAGATGCGCCTCAACGTCGCCCGCTCTGGCCCCCGGAATGCATGTGACTGTGGACGCTTCGGTCTCTAAATTCACGTGTCTCATAATAGAGCTACCAATAACCAGAGTTGGCTTCTCAGCGGGTGTCTCGCTGAGTGGGGAATATCTGTTAGATACGTGAACGGGTTGGTGGGGACCTGCGGGTTTCGCGTTATGCCCCTTCTGAACAGTCACCCATTCTCCCTGCTGCTCGGGAGTTGCCGGGGGACGGCTAAGAGGAGCTACCTTTTGCCGGTCCGCACCGGCTAACATGGGCTTTTCTGTAGCTGAGTTATTTTCTAAGATGCGGAGCCGGGCTTCTATGGCTAAGATTCCCGCCTCCAACCTAACAACTATACTACATTTAACACATGTATCGGTACCAGTAAAGGAGGTAGGGGAGTAACCAAACATGAGACAGTTAGAGCAGGAAATAGCACCCGAGGGTGGGGAAAGAGCCATGGCTAGCTATCAAGCTAAAGTAGCTACCGTTAGCAAACCCGAAAAGAGTGTAGGCAACTGTGGAGTTACAGTCGCTAAGAGAAGGAGAGTTTGTGAGTGCTTAAGCTGTAGTAACGTGTGATTACAACGTCAGGCAGTTGCCGTGATCAAGAGTTTTAAAACGATCGATTAAGTTAAGATAATAAGCTATCAGCAACAGAACAGGCACACGGGATACCCGAAGATGACAACAACAACCGGAAGTTACAACATGCTTACCGCAATAGTGGTCCGTGTAGAAAAAGTGTATGAAATGAAGATTGATGCAGGGCACAGAGAAAACCTGACATTGACACAAAGCTTGAAACTCTGTAGCCAAGGATATTTCCTTGTTTTAGTGGGCTCGTTTGTGGGATGTTGCGGATGAGTTTCACCGAGACCGCCTGCTCTGAACAACCAATCACCGTACTGACCGCTTCTAAACTCATGCACGAGAATCGACGTAATCCATAGCAACGGCGCGTCACTCTTAGTTCACTCTTAGTGATTTATCCTTAGTATGAGTAGGTCTCAGCGGCTTTGTGAATAACTTTTAAGAAAAAACTCCTACTTAAAATGTTTTAGCGCGAGTTAGGAGCACTCCTAGCGGTAAGATAAAATGCTTTGTGAATACGGCCCCAGGTGCTCAAATGAAGAAGCATCAGGGGTGGGGATTATGGTAGCTTTTATTTCCTTTCTGATAATAGCAGCTATACCACCACTCCGCCCTTGTGGGCGAGGTTTGTCAATGTATGTGACTCCTGGTGGGGTGATTTGATTTACAGAAAAATAGTCCAGGGGTTTTTGCCAGGTTTCGGTCAGATACATAAAGTCCAGGTTATTGTCTTTAATGAATTCATTCATAATGTGGCTTTTATTGTGGATGGAGCATGTGTTGAGCAGGGCTGCTCTGAGGTGACGTTGCATTGGGGGGGGTTGTGTGGACCGGGGGAGTGGAAGGACATTGGTCCGATTCACGTGTTTTTTGTTGTGATGGCGTAGTGTGGGCGTGTGACAGGACCGAATGGACGGGATGGAGTGTGGAGACGTGGAATGAAATAAAAACTTACGGCCAGAGCCTCTGTGTGGAGGACGGAGTTTGCGGAGTATTTCATTATCTGCGAGGATGTCCATGCAGTCCGGAGGCAGGCGGTTATTAAAGGAGTGGAGATCTGACAGGGAGTAGAGCGGCGGCATGATCCCGTGAAGTGGCGCTAGCACGGAGCTAGCTAATGCTGGGGACCCGGGCAGCAGAGACCAGGAGCCGGATGACCGTGGAAGAAGGAGCGGCGTGAGTCCAGATAAAATGAGAGTGATAATCCACAGCATATCAGGAGAAGGATTCCAGTGGTTTCCGGAGGAGAATCGTAGGAGGGGCTGACAGCCTGGTGCAGAGTGGGAGCAGGGTGACCAGCCTACTAGCTTGTTAGCTAGCTTGATAGCCACCGGCTGTAGGCGGCAGGGAGAGACGATGTCAGCGGGGAAGCCGGCTGATTGCAGCGGGATGGGAAGACCCACACGAGCCGTGGAGTTAGGGTGGAGTTGGGGTGGAGACAGAATTGTTAACTCAGCAGACTTCAGGGAGCCGAGGAGCATCTAGGTAGCAGCTGCTAGGTCCGATAATGCTAGCTAGCTAGCGGGCTAGGGACCGGTGAGCAG
Organism: Notothenia rossii; assembly: GCF_949606895.1. Lineage (NCBI taxonomy): Eukaryota > Metazoa > Chordata > Actinopteri > Perciformes > Nototheniidae > Notothenia > Notothenia rossii. Next base: position 68,710,777 of record NC_136904.1, read on the forward strand.
GAAAGAGCCAGCAGGTAGGAGATAACAACACAAAGATCTCTGTCGATTCGATATAGAGATGCTGCTATTTTTGCTGATGACTGACGTTTCAAAAGTAGAGAACCAGACAGGAGAGGTTCTGATCTGGACTAAAGAACAATATTTGGGGCGGAGGAGCGGCGAATGAACAACGCCAGCACCCTCGGCGACCTGGGGAAAAAATCCTGTGTAAGAAAAAAAAGTGTAAGTAACAAGTATGCTGTATAATCTGCAACAACTGTCAGGTGGTGTTATTGATTATCTTTGCAAAAGAGCCCCCACCAATATTGATTTTGAAAAATATCTTTTAATTGAAATATGGGAGCAAAAACAAAAGGGTAGAATTGATCATACCATATTATGTTATTATTGCAACTGTTTTTATTATATTGTGTTGTTTTGTTTATATATGTACAGTATATATATGTATGTGTGTGTGTGTACAAATGAATTAATATAAAGTGTATATATGTGAGTGTGTGTATAAATGAATGAATACATCTGTGTGTATAAATGAATAAATACATGTGTGAGTACATATAAGTGTTTGTTTATATATATATATATATGTTTATAAATTAATAAATGTGTGTGTATATATATATAAAATAGTATAGATGAAGTACACAGTAATAGACATATAAGTGTGTGTTTATATATATATATATGTTTATAAATTAATGAATGTGTGTATGTATATATAAAATAGTATCATTAAATAATGCTGTCAGATAAATGAAGTACACAGTAATAGTCAAGGTTATATTCAATATTCTGCACTTACACCAGCTGATAAGATATTTAAACGTCTTTTGTTTGTCCTGAAAACGACATTTGAGGATACACACAGGCTATTTATAGATGATAAAACACCAGTAATACAATCTCAGGACTCTTCGATATGGCTTTGATTACAGGATGGTTTACTTTCAGTCAACAAATCCTTTGGAAAGACGAAAAACCACTATTCAATATCCTGCTTTAACGCGACCGCTATAACTGCCGAAGATGAAGTCTATGACGCTATCGCGCAGAGCTATGTCGATCCTTGCGTAATGCGGAAGTGGGCATGGTTAAATCTAAACTGGGTTGGAAAAACGATAGACGCATCAGGTCTCTAGTAATTGTGTGCTCAAAGTGCAACAGATTGAAGTATTTTACTTTAAAATGTTCAAAAAAATCTTCCCGGGGGGGCACACCCCCGGACCACCTTATAGGATATGACGTCCACCCCCCAATTCAAACATATTCATACTATACGGAATATATTTGAAGCCATTTTGACGTATATTACCTATGTCAATAAGTTTCTGTTTTTGTAGAGATTTTTCATTTATTCTTTATAAAATCTCGCCTAGGGCAGCAAATTGGCTAGAACCGGTCCTGGTACTAGGCCTCAAGAGCCTTTCTTGTGCTGGCAGACACATAGAAACAAATTGGCGGGGCGCACTTCGCACGTGCACACACTAAACAATTCCATGCGCTCCACGCTCACATTATGCTGGGCCCACGTGCCTTAGCACCGCTGCTATGACTCCATCCTCGGGGAAACACTGCACGAGGATGTCAACAATCCTGTGGGAGCCATCAGGGAAGTAGTATGATGAGAGTCAGGCAGGACCACAGTGACAGGTTCAGCCACGACTCGAAGTCCAGGACTCAAATCTAGAACTCAGGATAGAGGATCCAGGACACAGGATCCAGGACTCAGGATCCAGGACTCCGGATCCAGGACTCAGGATGCAGGATCCAGGAAACATGATTCAGGATCGAGGGCACAGGACCGCAGCAACAGGATCAGCCACGACTCAGGATCCCGACATGGATAGACACCAAAAAGAAATTTGGGGGAAGCTGGGTTATTCGGAACATGAGAGTACACAGGTACAGACAGAGAAAAGGAAGAAGTAAGGTGTCCCCCGACATTCTAAGCCCATAGCAGCAAGACTAACGTGTCTACCGTGGTGTCTACGTACATGGACTCCCTTAGGATAGGTTGAGGGAAAGGGGTAGCAAGTAAGAAGTAAGAAACAGAGGTGGAGACCCAGAATGTTTGCTTCAGCTGAGTGACAGTTCTCATACATTTTTATATTTTATCTCCCGAGAAATCGAGTCCAGGCAGGTGTCAAAAGAATACGAGTGAAGGAGAAATAAGTGTGAGGGTGGGGGGAAGTAGGAACTCCATATGCAGGCTAAATGCACTGAATTGCTAAAGGACTTAACCACTTCCTATAAATGTTTATTTATGAGATTTAAGTCTCAGTGGGTTGCCCTTATATGTTCAGACAACAGTCCCGCCCTTTGTATGCCCTCTGGTACGGACCACCCTATCGACATGACAACGCCTTTTGTCAATTATCGATACGGTGAAAGTTGGTTAGTTTTAGCCACAAAACTACTTGGTTATGGTTATAATGACTACTTGATATTTAACCTGATACTGTAGGCTCAGAGGAAATTGCTTTTGTTTGCTACAGGGGAATAACTAACACCAGTGTTATTTTGGTGAGCTTTTGACCATCCTGACCAAAGTAACAGGGAGGGTGCCAAATCCGGCAGCCATAACTAGCTGCAATATTTAGAAAGCCCCCTTTAAAGGGACAGTTCAACCGAAAATGGTAACTCTATAGTACTATAAACCAATTTATATATTTTCTTTTTGGTGTGAGTTGTCGAGTGTTTTCGAGATATCAGCATTATATATCTCTACCTTCTCTTTCATATAATGGAACAAGAAAACAATCCAATATGTGTAACTCAAAGCACAAAAAACAACATTAAAATAACTCATTAGAATTGCCTCTTTCCAGGAATTATGACACAGTTACTCAAATAACCAGCAGATCTTGTGTTTAGGAGTTTCAGGAACTATTTTCTTTCTGCTGAAATACAACCACCAACCGTAACACATCTCCTTATGGTTAAGAAGCTTGTGACAGCATGAGATGAAAACGATAATGAGGTTCTTCTCAGGTGAGCTGAACTTGGTAACTAACATAAAACAATTAGATTGAAGAATAGCACTGCAGTTAAGAGGAAATATATTGTATTTTTTTATTTTGGACTGAACTGTCCATTTAAGGTTAAGAGGCAATTAGGGTGATAAAAGTAACCAATGTTGACTCATCCTTCCACCCTGACCTCTCTCTTCTACAAACTGTGTGCCTCTATAATAACGCCTCATTATCTCCCTCTTTGCTCTCAGTGGTGATAAATTCTATGGCCACTATAGGGCTTTGTGATTTGAATGTTAATGTATGTCTGACATTTTTCTTACGAGGACAGTCTTGATCATAAAACCCCACTGTGTGTGTATGAGAAAAACTACGATTACTAAATCTGTTTTTATACTGGAACCAACGAGTAAATGGCATCCTCGTGGATCTTATTACATTGTTAAACATTTTCAGATGTATTGGGATCAACCTATGAATTGTACACTTTACTAATTAATGTATGTATGTTCAGGTTGCGTTATGCTTTGTATTTCCCACAGCAATTATTTTTCATTTACATCCAGCTACGTATCCGTAAACCCCCGAACGGAGACATAAGACCACGGATTCCCCCCTTTAAACGCCTCATTGGTTAACTTCATCAGTTCCGCATCAGACATACATCTTTGCTTCCAACCAAGGCTTCGGTATGCTGGTGAATAACATGGTTTCCTTCATGAGGAATTCTACCGAGTGTAAAAGTATTTAGTTCATTTCAATTTATGATCATTGCAGCAGACCATGAAAATGTGCCATTGACTTACAATATCAGTAAAATGACTATAATATTATACAAAAAGTATGAATGGCAAGTGCAGAAAACATCGGTTCTTGCAGAGCATAATAGTAACAGAGTACAATGTTGTAAAATGCTTCCCTTCATCTTTGTCACGTCATTGAGAGCAAATGAAATATATTTTACTTTGATCGGCTCTCGCATGAGATTTTTGAGCACCTTTTAAAATGATGTTGCTCTGCAGGGAGCCTTTGAACATGCCCGATTCATTCCCGGTAAGATCTCAGAGTGAGAAATAGCAACAAAGCTGCTATTGACAGGAGGAGCTGCTGCTGAATTTAAGAAAATGTCAGGGCTGTCAGGAATCAAAAGCATACTCCTCTGTTTGTGGAAAAAGACAGGATTTGGCTTGAAAGAGTAATGTTCCTTATTGTGAGCACTTGATCTTGCACAGTAATCAGCTCTTGTTCTGTGAAGGAGCTGCGCATAACACTTAAAATCCTAAACCTTCAGTACTTTCTCATGTAGGTAACTGTTATCAAAAAAGACAGGGATTTTTTTTTACTTTAAATTGGGTTTCACTGGTGAGAATACACTGATGAAATACGGACACATCAGTGGACTTAAACTTGGGTTTCGGATATAAATCAACAGTAATTAATTATACACTTATCCGGCTTTTGCTGTACCCGAGACACATCAAAGTCTGTTCGTGATTTAAAAATGTGTCTGTGAACACTACTGTAACCAAATCCAAATGTTGCTAGGTTCCTTAATAGATGGATTTGCACTCATGCTGTCCAGAACATTTTATCAGGCCATACATAATATGTCAGACTGCTTTCAAATGGCCAAAATTATTCAAAGTTCAGACCATAATAATAACCTGATATACTAACAAATTCACAATATGTTTGTTTGTCCTGACCATAGAATCAAATAAAAGGCTGAAATTCTAAATAATAATCTAATAAAAATAAATGAATATTGTTATTTTGAATTATTTTATTAAGAGTAGAAGATTGGTTTGGAGTTCATCCCTCCGACAAATGCACTTTGTATTTTGACCTAAATGTCTAGACGGTTGTGGAGCCTCAATGTCCGAACATCAGCAGTTCAATTTACTGATCTGTGCGGGCACATATATATACTTGTTAGCATGAATGAGTTTTCCACAAAGGATATAAGTGTGTATCTTTAATGCAATCTGTATCAATTTGTATATCCAACTTATATCAAAGTCAGGTTTTTGTATGGTGGTCCTGAAATCCCATTTCACTGCAAATAAAAAAAAATAAAAAAAATAATTTAAATAGACATTGTTACAACTTATGATTCAGACTCCTGAGTCCTGACACATTACAACCGCTGATGAAAACAAACCCAAGTGTTATTTAAGACGTCAAATAATAATAAATTGAAGTTTTCTTTTTAAGCTCTCACTGAACTGCTGAATGAAATGAAATGATGACTCCTATAATTAATTAATGTTAAAACCACTTTTAATTGTGATGCATAAATTAAACCGAATTCATGTACAGATTAAAATGAATATGTTCTGAGAGTTTCTAAGAAAACATGGCAATGTAGTCAAAAAAGAAAATGAAGGATCATAGTCACAAGTTCTCATTAAGGGTGCATTCACACCTAATAGAGCTCCTGCGGTCACGTGACTTTTGGTTATCAGCCACCATTTTGGCAGTAAACATGACGACCGGCGCCAGCGTTTTCCTACCGTGCGAGTATACATCTCATTTTAATTCAAGTGAAATTCGGCTTTATAGTACAAAATTAGAAAGATTAAATATAAGCGACCCATATAATGCACCCGGTGTGCTTTTCAAGAGCATAACCTCCTGCTCTGAAGACGATGTACCCGACTTGCGCTACGCGGACATCCACAGCTATCTTGTAAGCTTTCCATCAGTGTACTCAGGAGACTCCCTCAGAGCTTACAAAAGCTTGGAGGCTTACAAATGGTGTCAGTCCGGCTTCGTAAACAACATTCAACTGTGGAGTCTTACATCCAAAAACTTCGGCATCATCACTGCAAGGGTAAGTATTAAATTATTCCAGTTTGATAGGCAGTGTCACGTTAGCATTGTTTGTTTATTAGCTTGTCTAGCTACGGCAGTGTCACGTTAGCATGTTTGTTTATTAGCTTGGATAGCTACTGCAGTGCGTCTGAAACTAGTTTGTATTTTTGAACGTACTCAACCAAAGTGGCTGGCGTTTTTAACCTTTATTTATCTATTTTTGTAGCATTGTACTGTATTCCTTCACCCACCTGATATGAAGTGATCACTGCATAAGCGAAAGCAAACGGCCGGGGGGTCCCATCTTTCAGTCTTGTTCAGACGGCTCCTGGCTCTTTTAATCGCTGCGATCCACTTTTCCCTCCTCTCCGCGTCTTTTGGAATGCGATAATAAGATACACCTTTCTTCTTCCCACGCCTATTTGTGCAACCTGGTGCACAGCAGTTATCCACCATCCTCGACAGTCTGCCAGTGCCTGCCAATGAATTTACTGACGCGATTACTGCCAAAATGGCTGCCCCCTTCGTTTCTCGTCACGTGACCAGCATATGTGACATCATCCGCAGGAGCTCTATAGTCGGCTCTCTGGTGTGCACCAGACCACAGTTTGTTACATTGTTTCATCTTTCAGAATGTTCGGTTTGCGTTCACACCAGGTTCACACGGGCAAAACTCAAACGGACTATAAACTTTAAACACAAGTCATGTGCTCGGAAATGCTGTTCAACCATTGGTCAGACATTAAGGGGGTAAAAACGCAAATCCCGGCAATTTCTAGTGGAGCCTCCGCCATGGAGCATCAGCATATTCGGCAGGTTATTCTCATGCTGCTGTTAATCTGGAGATCAACAGACACTAGCGGCCCGCGCATATGATTATATAATCAGACAACGTCCGTTAAAAAACAGCGGAGAAGTAACGGGCAGAAACCCTCTTTTTTACGCAGCGGTCCAGACATAGACATCAGACGGCGACACATATTCAGTTGCCAGTTACTTTGGCATTAGGGCAGGGATATCTAGATACTTCCCAAGGTTTGACATAATGAATTGTGCTACTTTTAAAGCAAGCAACGATGTTTTTAAATCTGTAATCAAAAAGCTCCTCAAAAACGCTATCGAAGCAGTTCATGCCGTTGCTACGTTAGTTCAAACAGTAACAACGGACTATTTTTCTTAGCGGATGCATGTCAATTTAAATCAAAACTTACAACTATTTTTCAAATCAATAAAATAATTTTCTAAATCCACAAAAGCATTTCAATTAATATTGGGAGTCATGTCGTTACTTTGTTGAGAATGTGGCCATGTAATAAGCGGGATAATGTGCAGCCGCGCGGTCATTATGGGGAAAATAACACCGACAGGCTGATCAGGAGCCCAACGTGAAGCGGAGGGATCTAGATTGGTAAATGGTAAATGGACTGTACTTATATAGCGCTTTATCCAGTCTTTAAGACCCCTCAAAGTGCTTTACATACTACATGTCATTCACCCATTCACACCCATTCATACAGAGCAGTGTACCTTACTCTATAGGACCTAACATTCATACACATTCACACACCGTTGGCCATGCCATCGGGAGCAACTCAGGGTTAAGTATCTTGCCCAAGGATACATCGACATGTTGACTGCATGGGCTGGGATCGAACCCACAACCTTCTGGTTGAAAGACGACCGCACTCCCTCGCAGCCACAGTCGCCCTGGCATGTTCTTGTTCATGAGAGACGTTCTGCAGTAAGGAGGGGCGTTTCACCGACGACAGGTGTTCTTACTTTTATGTAGCTGACGGAGAATTTTTACTTTACACAACACTGTTCAACACTTAATTCTGATTTACTCTTTAACTAAACAACCGTGGATGTCTTGAAAGACTCTTTCGCTAAAGATTTTTGAAGATATCCGCGTTCTTGTGACACGTAAATACTGCGCTTCCTATGTTTTGGTGCGGACTGCGTTCACACCAGCAATGAACCGCTCCAGAGTTCGCAAGCAAGCGCTCCGAGACCACCTATTTTAGCGGACCAGAGTCCGGTTGTTTAGTTCATTTAAGAGGTCTCGGACTGTGTTCACACCAACCCAAATGAACCGCACCAAGCGGCTAAACGCACCAGGGTTCGATTCAACCGGACTATACAAGGCAGGTGTGAACGCACCCTAAATCAAGAAGCCATTTTGCCCCAACATTGGATATTCATATCAAGTCTAATGGAGGACTTTGGATGTTATCCTTTCTTGCTAACATCGATCCAGGATGTGTGATTGTAGAGAGTGGGTGTTGGTTGCAGAAAGGAGCAGAATGTGTGTGCGTTATAGCTTTGGCATGTACAACGAACCTGAGGGGAAACAAAGCAAGTGCACTCGCCTTTCTCCAACCTCTACCCAATTAAGCGGAATGAAAAATCCATGAGCGCTCATTAGATGGGTTTACAGGTGGCTAATGAGCTGATATTTAAAACGTGTCACATGCAGTCTCTCCATCTCTCTCCCCTTTCTCTCTTTTTTTTCTATCTTTGGCTGCCCTCCAGGACAGAACACCAGAGGGTCCACTGGGGTGCCAATACTGCTCTGCATCAGCAAAATGTCAGCCAGGAACACACACTCACACACACATACACACACAGGAGTCTGGTGAGGCTCAGGATAGGGGAGGCAAACATTGAACAACTTTATTCTTTTGTTTAAACACCACCAAAGACATCATTCTGTTTATAACGTTCATTTTATGCGCCAACTGACCAACAATAAAACACAGCACAGGAGCTAAAGAGGGCTGGGTTGTTAATACAAAATAAAACGAGATATGAGAAGGCTGTGGCACAGTGGAGTTGTGCGCTGAACTTCGAATCAGGGGGTAGCAAGTTCGAGTCCCACTGCAGTCAGCATGTCGTTGTGTCCCTGGGCAAGATACTTCACCCCAAATTGCTCCTGTGGGGATTGCCAGTCGCTTTGGATAAAAGCGTCTAACAAGTGAGATGTAATGTAATATGAGGATGCCATGCTAATATAATAAGGCAGGTTACTTATTGTTTACATTATACAACATCAAACAATCTGGATTTAGAATGATCAAATGAAATGGATACACAAGGCTTATGACAACAAGCATGAACACAAAACCACTTTCTGACGCCATACACAAAAGGCAGCTACAGCTGTTTTCTGCAAGCCTCCCTCTGCTCATTTTGACAGAACATAGTAAGAGCTCTGATAATGCTACACTTATTATACACTTTGAAACCGTTACAGCCAGATATTTGGAGTTGCTGGATATAATGCATCATAGCCAAGCACCGAAAAAGTGCAACTGGGTGTTAAAGAGGCCATATAATGCAAATGTTCAGGTTCTACTCATGTTGACATATTTTAATGTTCAAAAAGTGCTTTTTTCTTTTTCGTACTGCAGAACGTCTTTTCACCCTATCTGAAACTAAATTATGGTGGGAACTTTAGGATTTTAGCCTTTGCAGACAATTTACATGCAAAGAAAACCTATATAACACACTACAAATAAAAACCTAAAAAGCATGAGAGGACCTTTGTGTTGTGTTCGAAAGCTGTTACCGTTCATGGTGTTCACGGGCACATTTTGACCCATGATTTATCTCAGTCCAAAACAGTCAAATATAATGACTATCATCCAATATTGTTTTAACTACATCATAACTAGCTTATAATGCATTCATAACCGTACAATCCTGTTGTTATTGTATTTTATGGCCCCAAAATACATTACACCACATATTGCACACGTGCATGTGTGTGTTCAGGTTCATGTGTTAGTGTACATATTCTTTGAGAAAGAGAAAATGGTGAAGCAGTCCTGTCTCTCAGGCCTGTCCTTTTTTTAACAGAAATATCAAAAAACATAAAACATATTATTGCAGAGCAAGTGTGTTATTTAAGAAAGAGGTGTGTTTGTTTGTTCAGGGGCTATAGATATAATGATTTTTTTTCTATTAATGTGTTTTTTTTAATTCAACACTGTACTTCAAAGATAATCAGGTTATGAATAAACCGTTCTAAATTCATAAACATTGAAATAAATGTATTATTCAAATAATATTTAACTGTTATCAAAACTTAGTGCAACTGTAGAAGCTTGCTATTTTTGGTTGTCTCAGTGCAAGAATCACTTTTAAAATGTTTTTTACAGTGTTAGAAATTAAAATCAATGTTTTATGGCATAATTTAGTTTAAACATGCCATCAGTTAAAATGCTGATTTATACTGAAAAAACCTGAAATTCTCGTGCACAAACAGTTAAGCTTTTATTCTGAAAATCCTTCATCTCCGGTTAGCATTTAGCATGTGGCTAATATACGATTTCCTAAAGAGGTGAATTTAGTAGTGAAATTACATGGAGTGGTGCAAACCGAAACCTACTGATTTAACATTACAACTACAGATGTCGGGATACTACCATGCTGAATATTAAATGAAGGTACAGTTTATTTCAATACATTATTGTTTACAGACGAGAGTAGCATGTGACAACATCCGGAATGACCGGAAACCAAACCAGCCGTGAAGTATTTTCTGTATTTTTTAGAGTATTGATTACAGCGTTTAGAATGTGTTACATGAAAAGTGATGAAAGAGAATATGAGGAGAAAAGGCGTGTTAAGCATAAATTGAATGTGAAAAGTACCAATCCTCTGTTTAAATGCAACAACGGACATTAGAGACGAGGCGAGCCGGCTGGCGGGAAGGAGCCAGCAGAGGATATATATAACAGCACCGGACGAGGGATTCTCTCTCTTCTCTTGCTCATGAGAGCCGGATCACAGCTGTTTTCTGCCTGAACAATATTTTGTCTGTAACACTATCGCGCCTTTTTTAATTAAAGTATCCCATTTGAATCTTCTCAGAGACTCCATTTAGTCTCATTTTAAAGCTTCTCTCCTGGACGCGAGAATAATGAACATATTTAACAATTGGCGACCCGGCCGACGTGATCTCGTTTCACCGGGAGAGCAGTTGCAGTTTTCAAAGGAGCTTGAACAAGGCTGGCAGACATACACTAGGGCCCATACCGAAATGTAAAGAAGTACCTGTTTATTCAAAATCTTCAATAGATTACATAGTGAACAATAGGTGTCTTTTGTTACGTTTTAAGTTAACGTGAATGGTTTTAGGCCATTAAGCAGTCGGGACTGCTTGAGGCAAAGACACAGCCAAAGTTGGAAGCTGAGGTTATTGGAGTGAGTGTTTGTGTTAACAACAGTGTGAGGCTGTTTTAAAAAAGTCATTTTTCGAGGAAAATGCCTGAGGAGTTTGAAGCTTTCAGTGGTTACTTTTTTCTGTTTTCAAAAAGACATTGCATGTGGATTACGACGAGAAGTGCGACATTCGTGCGTTAGATTGACGATATTCTTCTGATTGTGTGTGGATAGCGTCCCATTTTGTCCCATAATAGCGTGTTTAAACAGAAGAGATGACCATACTGGCTCTTAAAGTCAAAACATTTACGTACATGGGTAGAGGGCTATGACGTAAGGGTATAAGGCCCATTTATCATTGTAAACTAAATAGAAATGTTTAAACTACAGTGTTGTGTGTTGAATTTACTAGACAAAATATCACCCCACCATTATTTCAACTCCACTGTGAGAGGTGTTTTTTCAAATCCCTTTGTTCTTCAGGTCAAAGGTTGGAAAACCAGTTGTCATCTTGTCTTGACCTCATGTTCACAGTGAACCACACGGCAGTCGCCATTTCATGAAATGCTAATTGAAGTACTCTGTTTGCTTTAACACACTGAGGCTAGGCATTCCATCTTGTAAAGAACATCATACTTCTTGTCAGAGTTAGAACTATTGGAAGTACTTCTGCTGGTAAAAGTGTATTGGCTGGTTTTGGGATATTCTTGGTTGCAAGTGTGTATTGGCGGTTTTGTGAATATTCTTGTTTACAAATGTGTTTTGGCGGTTATGTGCTGTGTTGTTTAACCATAGTGTAATGTTCTTCCTATTTTAAAGATATTTTTAAGGAAAATAAGTTTCTCCTTGTTAAAAACAAGTCAGTTTTGCAACAGCTATTCCCTAGTGGATTAAGCTGGAAATTAAAATAGCGCACTCTGGTGGTAGTACAGAATTATTACACAAATAGAAGAAACACCATAACATTTTGAAGTATAATTTTAAGTGTTATAAATAAACACATGCTTGATCGCCAAGATAGAATTGCAAGTGGTTTCTAATTATAAGATAAGAAACTTTACATAATATTTTTTCAAACACCAATTTATTGAAGCTAACACAAGTAGTGATATTGGCATAATTTCATACACTTCGGAATGCACTGTACACAGGAGATTTAGATTTGAACCAATATTCATATTTCAAAGTCAAAACCATACACGGTACAATTTTTATTTTAACATTTCATATTTTAATTTTACATAATTTTTATATATTAATGAACTTTATTAATATTTTACCTAAAACTTAAAAAAAAAAATCTATAGCTTAAAAAAAAAAAAAAAAAAAAAAAAAAAACCTTGAGCAACTTAAAAAAAAAAAAAAAAGATTTAAAGTTCGGACGAACAGCAACGAAGGTGCTAGTCAGAAGATTAGTGCTTCATCTTTGATAAGTTAATAAATAATTAGAGAACATGTCACCAAAACAAACTAAGTTGAGACTAGACGCAGAGCCAGGCTCAACAGCAGATATCAAGGGCAGATGCTATAACAGCTCCAAATCTTAGACAAAAGACATGGAACCACATGGAGAAACTGTTGGAACAGTGGCAAATGAGAGGACTGTTTCCAGCAGATGATCAGCCTGGACCAACGAAAGCCGATAGAAAAGCTGTAGTTGAACATGAGAATGCTGAATACCTACAACAGGAAAAAGCATGGATCAAAGCCGGACAACCCTCTTGGTATGGACTTGAAAACATTGCTATGAACAGAGCTGAAAAAAGAAAAGTTATGGTTGCAAGTCTGGTATTCCATCTGGAAGATGCCAGCCAAGGATTGACAAACAGCTTACATGTGGTAGAACTCAGCAGAAGAATAGAAAAGGAACTCAACAGAAGAATGGAAGAGCAGCTCAACAGAGGAATGGAAGAGAGGCGAAAAGCAGATGAAGCACATAATGACATTATTGAAGAGAGACGAAAGGCAGTTGAAGCCCATAATGACATTATTGAAGAGAGACGAAAGTCAGTTGAAGCCCATAATGACATTGTTGCAGAAAGACAAAGGGAGGAAGATAAATACCAACAACTTGTGGCGGAAAGACGACAAGAAGATGTAAGATTCCAGGTCATGATGGCAGATAGACAACGGAGAGAACAAGAAGAGCGAAGAACCGGTGCATATACCTCCATGCCATTCATAGCGGCTGGAAGAGGAGGATTTCAATACCAACCATGGACTCACAGGGACATGGAAGCATTAGTGTCAAAGCTACCTCCATTTACGAAAGGAGGTCAGAAGTGGGTGAATGATCTGGAGAGATACACAGCCCAAGACCACCTGTGCTTGGGAGACATCAGGGCCCTGCTCGGACGGATTGAAGGACGACTTGAAGTGAGAGCAATAGATTCCAAGGCCAAATGCACCAACTCTCCAAATTACATTTCCTTCAACAAAGTCAGGTCGAGGTATTGGGCTGCCATTCAAATCTACCCAACAACACAGAGTTTACATGCCCTCAACAGCCTGAGAAAAGAACCGGGGGAAGACATGTATGCCTTCCTGAAGAGATGTGAAGGAGTGTGGGAGGACTGCACTGGAGAACGACATGACGTTTCACCGTCTGTCGTAATGCTGTGGAAGAACGCGGTCATTAACGCCCTTCCCCAATCAGTGCAGGCAAGCCTGGGAGATATGGTGGCATTAGACGCTATACCCATTGAAGAATGTAGACAACATCTCATTTACCACGATATAAAATACCAAGCAACCCAGAGGGAAAAAGACGAAGAAATTAAAACATTACAACTAAGACTCTTGAAGATACAAATAGCTGAGAAAGATACCGAAGCTAATTAAAAACAAGAAAGCGGCAAGGCAAATGGCAGCTACATCAGAGAAGGCAGGGCAGATACCTCCAACAATTCAAGCTCAGGAAGAACCAGAGAATGCAGGGCAGACATCTCAAACAGTTGAATCTCAGATAGTGCCAGAGAATCAGATGGAGAACCAACAACCAGGAGGTTTCCGAGGAGGCAGAGGCAGAGGAAAAGTTCTCCGGTTTGAGGGATGCTACATATGCAATCAGCTGGGCCATTGGGCTAGAGATTGTCCACAATAACAAATGAAATACCCACCACATGCACCAAACAACGGCCCACAATGCAGTTTCCATGATGCCGACGGACGCAGGGGGTCCCAGAGATGTCAAAGACGTACAGGATTTCCAAACATGAACCAAATGCCACTGACAGCCTGGTATCAACCACAACAATGAGGAAGCTTCGAGGACCAGACCATCAGGTGATGCATCTTCAGCACTAGAGTATTTTGAAATCCAGCTACATGGAGCCACATATGTCACCACAGGAGGGAGAGGTTGAATGTTATTTAAAAGATAGTGAGTAGAATATTGCATTTACACATAAAGCATGCACAGAGTAGTAGAAGATTAAGACATAGTAGAATATTTAGCAGACTATTTTTGTAATTATAAGAAGGAAAATACATTACGAGTGATGTTGTTCCCCCACACAGAAAACTATTGTGTCCACACAGCTAGTGAGGTCAAGAAGACGGGCTTCCACCCAAAATATGCAAGGGGCGGCGATACACCTGACGTGAAGCTGTCCAGACCTGAAAACAGAAACTCGATTCTGCTGTGGTGAAGTCTGGCTACAAAGGGAGGTGTTCCAATAGGGTCGCTTGTCTCAAACCAGTGAAGAAGTCAACAAGAACCCAGCTGAACTAGAGAGTGACTGTTGGCGGGAGAACTGTGACGGAGCGACAGAGACTGGCCCAACATTTTCCAGCCAGTACATAGATAGACCCCGTCAGAAGACCGGGCCCGTCAGAAGACCGGGGCTGTGTTTAAAGGGGAACTTCATTTATTCTTAGCCAGAAGTGCAGTGTTTAATCAAACAAATTATGTGATCTATGGAGTCAGATTACATTTTTCTCATAAACACAATTTTATAATCGGTCTGAAGTATCTGTTTTAAGGCATGAGCGGCAGATTAAATAACATAACATTGATTGAGAGCTTGGATGAAGAAGTTGTAGGGTTTTTACAACAGTTTCAAGAATCAGTCTTTATTTATTTATTCTTGAGTAACTTTACTGATTTATAGTGTAGTGCGTAAGGCAATATCTCATTTGAGTGAGGGGCACCAGCCCTTCATGCAGGTCACCCTCTGTGAGAATAGTTCATATTTTCCCTCCAGTTTGGAGAAATATTATTTTATCATATGTTAGTTCAACAGTGTCAACCAATCCTCTAATCCTATAATTATTGAGACGCATTAGCGACATCAGGGGTATTGTTTTTCGTAGCAACAAATGCATAATACCATGACAAAAGCCATTATTGAAACAAGTAAACTATTAGAAGTGCTAATGGCACATTTTTTGTGAATATGCATTTATACCATCAGAAAGCCATACATCATACGATATTTGTGTACGCCTTGTGGGTACACGGAGAAGTTATAATTTATTTAATCCAACGTTATGTGTTTTACATGTCCTGTTCATAATAGGGTAATCATTGCAATATTAATTGAGCATTTTCTGCTCAAAGGAGGGAGTGTCATGATTATACAGATATGTTGATTTCAGTGACGTAGTTAATAAATAATAACATGTAGTCAACAATAGGTCTCATAACAACAAGAGGTATGCCGAAGCTTGGGCCTTCTCCAAGGACGGAGTGGTCCAGTTTTAGATATTAGACAAATAGAAGTGGATGAATATGTCAGAACTCTGAGTAATATTATGCAAGTTTTGTCTACACAGGCTAGGAAAACTACAGAGATACCAGACGAGACACCAGAAGAGACTCCTGTTCGGCCAGGTGAATGGGTGAGGGTGAAAATCCACAAAAAACAGTGGGCTCATCCCCGGTGGACGGAAGTGTGAAAAGTTGTAACAAACTTCACACGCGCTCCGGTTTAAAGGTAAAGAAAAAGGAGCAAATTGACACCACCTCACACATTGTCACCCTTCACTGGCAACTTCCAGAACATTATTGGGAGTTAGGACTGATTTGGCAGAGCTGGAACAAAACAATAAATAGAAATAAGATAAAGATAGAAAAAGCTCAAAAGACAAATTGTCTATAGATTTTTATAGATTGTACATTAATGTGAAAACCTATTTTTTGTTTTACATCCGAAAAAGAGTCAAATTTTTTGTATATGTTATTTTTGTACTCATTATTTAAATTCTGTAACGGACACAACCAGGGATAAAATAGAGATGATGACAAGAACAAAGCCAAACCAATTGTAGGGTCCCCTAGGGATAAGAGCCAGAATAGCATTGTCGATTGTGCTCATTACACTTGGCACCTTTCTGGTTGGAAGGGGAGTACAATATCAAGTAAAACATGGAACCATTAGTTCACTCATAAAGAATGCCCACATCACTAACGAAACTCCAGCTGTGTTTCAGAGACTTTCACTTATCCCCAGAGCCAAAAGATCAGCTGAGCAACAAAAGGAGGAGTTAGAAATACTCGTTCCCAAAGGTGAGGCGGTTATAATCAAGAAGATTCACCCCCCCTACATGCAGTTCTTGTATCAAATGATGAGATGGGTTTAAGTGATCGGGATATGTAAGTGATGGGGATTTGCAGATTAGGGAAATCTTTAAATACACTGGATCCATGTTTTAGTCTGTACCAGAAACACCCCCTGTTAAGCTATGAACAACCAACCGGTGACCTATCTGAGCACAATTATTGAAAATGATTGTTAGACACAGGCTACTAACCCACAAGTACAGCTTTGTATGTACAAACTCTATGAACAAGATTCCCCAGCAGATAGTGGCGACATTGCAGATATGACCAGTCACAAAAGTTACTAAGGTTCTAAATAACAGTGGGATTAAAGTGATGGAGAAAATATGGAGACGTTCTTTTATAGTGTGTGAAATATGTGGTGCTTGAAACATGTAGGTATTTAAATGTATAGAAGAAAGTGGTTTCCTGAAAGAGTTAATTGGAGTAAACATGTTACAGTGGGTGAAAGCAATGTTTAGGGATATGGTAAAATTATTAGTAGACATGAATTGTGTTTAGATGACATTTAACAACTAAGATGGATAGTAAGATTAGGAAAATAGAGTGGAAAAGGTTGGATTTATTTTACCTCGGTGTGTTAGAATTTAACTATACGTAATGCCTCCCGAGATCTCTCTCTCTCTCTATCTATCCGCCTGTCAGACCGCTACGATGCCATCGTCCAAACAGACAAAAGACCTCACCACGGAAGACTCCTCCTCCTCCATCGAACAGACAGAGAAGCAGAGCTGAACCATCTCCTCCTGAGGCATCCAGAACTACAGGTGACATAAAAAGGCACACTCTCATCGGTCCCCCACAGGACATGAAGTTCCAAGCTGAGCCACAAGATTTGGGCACAAGAGCAGAGTGTGGGAAATGAGAGCGGAATACGCCCTCCATGCAACCAGTAGAGACTGTAAAGGAGGAGATGAAATGCAAAGCAGATGGGACACTGAAAAGGGTTACAGCGGAAGGATCCAAGACCAGATGGACTGAGGAGAAGGTGGACGGAGGAGAGGAAAGGACGGAGGAGTTGGCATGGTCCGGCAGAACGTGAGGGGGTCGTGGCTTGACAACCAGAGGGGGGGAGAAGGAAAACGGGAGTGAGTGAGTTTACAGATAAACACACTTATTCACCAACGAGAAATACGTAAAGAAAAATATTTATTAGCCATGAATTAATCAATTGGTGTATTTATAAAGAACGAAAGAGGAAACTATTAAATAACCCTAAAAACACACTGAGGGTAGAACATATTATTCAATCTGTTCATCATATGAACAAATTATTCTTTAAGAGTTTTTTATTCATGTGTGAATTTGGGGAAGATTTAATTTGTTACAGTATAGACCTACAGTTTAAAGGGATGGTTTTAGTAACCACTCTATAAAAGCAGACAAATCTTTATTTGTATGGAAAATGTTAAAGGTAGAGCTAGTACCAAGCCAAAGATAGTATTCCAATCTAGAGTATTGATTTCTCCATTGTAGCATGGTTATTACCTCAGGAGGGAAGATTAAGGTGGAAATAACATTTGTTTTTCGTCCAAGATGTAGAGTTTTAAAAAGACACTGGGCAAAGAGAGATTGCACATTTTAATTTAAAAAAACTAATATAATTGGGAGTAATACATGCGGGGCCTTGGATCACTCATTGTGATGGTGCATATTTTACAACAAATATCGTTCAGGCAGAAGGGGTCGCTCAACCCACCCTGCAGATGTTTTAAATCTTACTTGCAGTTTCAGAGGGAGCGCACGGCACCAGAGTATGAGTTTTTTAAAAGACAAGCGCCACCAGCTCCATTTAATCAGGGACGACCTGACATTTAGAGATGTTATTTAAAGGAGAAACATACCTGCCATAAGTGTAAATTCCTGAATTGAAATACAAACCATTAATGAAATGACTTCTGTTTTAAAGTCCTTGTTAAAGGAGGGAGTAATTATCACATGCTCGGCACCCAAGGTTCCACACACTGTTAAAGGGGTTAGCATAGTTATTTAAGTAGACCATAATTGAAAATAAATTAGTATAATGCGTTATTGATATTCCACCGGTTCTCACACCATTTCAGGGACTTTATCACTGCATTAGAACAGACCACCCAAAGGTACTTAGTAGGAACTTTTAAGTGATGAAATTCTACAACTGTTGTAACTGACCAAAATCTTCTCCCAGAAATGACTGTCTAGAATGGCGTACCCCAGAGTAGAACGCCACCCCGTATACAGATGTTGATGACAATGATGAGTTAGTTTGAATGATATGAGATGGATGTTCGGAGATGAGATCATAGCCGTGGGAACATGTTTCAAATGGGGGGTGCTGTGGGGATGACACCAGGGCCGGTTCTGACCCATTTGCTGCCCTAGGCAAGATTTTAGCTGGCAATGAAAAACCTCTACAAAAGACCAATACACTACAAACAGAGAAACGTATTGATATGGTGGACAGCTTATATAAAAAGGCTTCAAATGTATTTAGTATTGCCTGAACATGTTTTAATTGGGGGGTGGACTTCACATCCTCTAGGGGGGTCCGGGGGTGCCCCCCCGGGAAGATTTTTTTTAACATTTTAAAGTAAAATGCTTCAATCTGGTGCACTTTGAGCGCCCAAAATAGAGACTGATCTACGGAATACAACTCTAAAACACCCATATGAAAAAGATCGGTTTGCATTTTAATAATCAAATAAGTATGTGAACATATCCAATAACCCATAGCCAATAAAAAATAAATGTAGGCTAACTTGTTTTATTTTTGTGGTTCATTTATATCTTATTTTATCAGTTAACATTAATTTATTTATGCATATTGTTAAATATCTCCAGTTTTAAACAGTATTTTTGGTTCACTGTCCTACAGTACATTGGAATGATTTCAAACCTGTTTTTATTTATCCTAATAATTATAAAGGAGTGCCTTGGAAATATTTGTTTACATAAATTGTGATCAAAACGTTTGAGACCCACTGAGATAACTTAGACTAAAGTGAACTATCTAAACCCTCAGAGTCCTTTCCCTCACTGAGCCTCTCAGTCTGACAGGAGAGCTCCCCCTCCACATTATTGTAGAAACAGCTTCTTATATCTGTTAGCGCAGCAGAAGCTAACAACATTCCCCGCCGGTACCGGTGCACCCCCTCTCTCTATCTCTCTCTCTCACGCTGGCTGTGAGCTGCGGGCGCCTGATAAGCCAACATCCCTCACTTTCATCACTTACAGCGGCCATCGTACAGGGCAAATGGAAAATGTAACCGGGGTGAAAACGGTGTTATCTTTACTTAATTATGAATGTTTTTACATCAAGGCTGAACTTTTTTTTTTTTTGATTATATTTGTATTTAATCTTGTGGAAGTGCAGTTCCCCTGTCCTCCACCAGGGGGTGCTGCAGCACCCTCAGCACCCCTACTTCCCACGGCCCTGGATGAGATTGTTCAATGAATTTCCAGCCGATGTGATTTTTCAAATGATATCATTTGAAGAAGTGAGCAAAATAAAATGCTAAAATGGAGTGAATCCATTTCAATTTATTTTATACTATTCCAAGATAGTATATTTTTATACTTCCAATTTATTTTACACTATTCCATGATAGTATATATTTTTACTTCCAATTTATTTTACACTATTCCAAGATATTTTATTTGACTTTATTATTTTATACTATTCTAATATGGTAGATTTCATGTTGTATAAATCATTGCTAGTCTAAAATGGTTTGTTTCTTTTCACTTTGTAAAAACAAGTGCCTTAACACTGAGCGTGGTATGAGAACGGTTTCTGTGAAAGGAGGGGGGAAGAAATGTTCTGATACCAAGCCATTGCTGCTATTTTGAAGAATGATATTGAATGTAAACACTAGAAGTTATACACAAGGGAAAACTTTTATGTTTGAGCACAGGCAAATAATTAATTTTGTATTTTTGTAAAGTTAAGCCTATTGAACCATTCCATTTAGATTGTATGTTTGTAATATGAGCAGTGGCGGCTGGTGGAAAATATTTTTGGTGGGGCTGTTGATATCGTGAGTAAAAAATTTTGGGGAGAAATGACCCCTTAAATTGGGACTTCTGGTGATGTAATGGCCCCATAAAATCGTGGTTCTAGGGCCAGGAACAACCAGGCTGAGTCGGGCTGAGTTTGCTAAACTAACTGCGGTCAAGCCAGCCTCCACTCGGGAAAACCTAGTCAAGCCAGCCCTCACGTAATATTGCGGTGCGCGAATATCCTATGCATTACGGGAGAGTCAAAAAAAATCATCGCTCTGTGTTTAGATGAGAATAAAACAAAAACTGTCCAATATCAAAGACTCATATCACCTCAGGGTGATAGCAGGACATCCCATCTAGTCACTCAGAAAAAATCAGGACATTCTAATGTAGAGTTTCAAAATAAAAGACCTTTGAAATCTCTATTGTATGAGCTATCATCCCTGTTTTTAGATGAGAATAAAACTAAAACTGTCCAGTATCATAGACTCATCTCACTCCAGGGTGATAGCAGGACACCCCATCTAGTCACTCAGTCACGCAGTGTAACGCCTACACTGCGTTACTATAGATCAGGGGTTCTCAAAGTTTTGATGAGTGAGGGCCAATTTAGGTACCCAATATTGGATTGAGGGCCGCCCAAGAACAAACGGAACACAAAATTCCAAAACAAATCTTTTCTTTATTGCACACACACACACACACACACACACACACACACACACACACACACACACACACACACACACACACACACACACACACACACACACACACACACACACACACACACACACACACACACACACACACACACACACACACAGAGAGTATTGCGCTGGAGTTAGTGATATGCTGTGGATTTCCTGTCTTATCAGCAGGGCCCTGTTTCAGAACCAATTCCAGCTACTCAAGCACCACAGGATAGTCTCTGCAAGACAAATACAGAGAGACAGAGAGGGGGGAGGGAGAGAAAGAGACTTTTAAAATAGAAGCTTACCAAAGACCACAATAACACAGTATTCATCATCATCATTGTTATTATTATTGTTGTTGTATTTGTAACACAAATCGGCTATTATTGCCTGTCATCAACATACCTTTTCCTACTTTGAATGGGATTTATGGTGCTGTCGTCTGTTGGCTACTATTCCTTTGATGTCCGGTTCCATCTCCGTTGTTGCTATACGAAGGACAGCATGTAGATGGGCATCCGTCAGCCTGGATCTCAGCTGGGATTTGTTGATGGCCATGGTGGAGAAGGTTTTCTCACAAATGTATGTGCTTCCGAACAGAGAGGCCATTCTGATGGCATGTTGGCGAAGTGCAGGGTACGTAGATGGGGAAAGTCCTTTGTAGAACTCGATGAGATTCTTGTCTCGATATGCTGCTCTGGCCTCAGAGCTCTCCTGCAGGTCGATGAGCTCGAACTGCATTTCTGCAGGCTCTTCTTCGGGTGCACATGTGAAGGGATCTTGGAATAGGTTGAATGACTTCTCGTGGTCACTGAAGTCCGAGAAGCGGTGGTGGAATTCCTCTTGGAGTTTTTCCATGAGGTTGTGGTTCTTGTCTGAACACAGGTGATGTAAAACGTCACATTCACCTGCGAGCACCTTGCAGGTGGGGAAATGGGTTAGATCCCCCTCTCTGAGCTGTCCCTGCACTAGTTGAAGTTTTCGCTGGAAAGCTTTGACGCTTTCAAACAATGTGGAAATGAGCTTCCCATGGCCCTGCAGCTTCACATTGAGATCGCTGAGAAAGGTGTTCAGGTCAACAAGGAACGCTAGGTCACAAAGCCATTCAGTGTCACTTAACTGTGGCAGATCTTGTCCTTTTGATTGCATGAACTCAGCGATTTCTTTCCTCAAATAAAAAAAACGCTTCAGTGTGGCACCTCTGCTCAGCCACCTGACAGCAGTGAAGTATATGACGTCACCAAATTCAGCCTCTGATTGCACCAAAAAAGTTTTGAATTGACGGTGATTCAGACCTCTGGACTTTATGAAATTCACTGTCTTGACAACAATGTCCATGACATGTTTCATTTCAAGCGTATGAGCAGCAAAGGCTTCTTGGTGAATTATGCAGTGATATTTGATTAGGTTCTCACCTCCGTTATTGGCCACTTTGTCGCTGAGCAAAGAGACAGCGCCCGCCTTTCTCCCGACCATGGCTGGCGCTCCATCTGTTGTGACACCGACCATGGATGTCAGCTCCACATTGTATGCATCGAGACTACGACACACAGCATCACAAAGGTCGATTCCCCTTGTTCTGTCTTTGATACTCTCCATGCTTAGCAGTTCCTCGCCTATTTCAAAGTCCTCCGTGACCGTTCGAATGAAAATCAGCAGTTGTGCAGTATCAGAAATGTCTGTACTCTCATCCAGTGCTATAGAAAAGGACCCCTTGCCTAGGCCTTCCACACGTAGTCCCAATTGCTCTTTGAGATCATTGGCCAGATCTTCGATTCGTCGTGTCACTGTGTCATTCGATAAACTTATGTCACGGAACTTTGACTTTTGTTCAGGGCATACAATGTCAGCCACTTTCAAAATGCAGTCTCGCACGAATTCTCCATCACTGAACGGCTTGCTCCGCCTGGCAATTTCGTGAGCTACCACATAGCTAGCCTGTGTTACAGCTTCACCGGATTTTGCAAGATTTGTGAAAACTGACTGCTGGGCAGTTAAACCTCTTTGAAGTTGTTCAAGTTTAGTTCTGCGCCCCTTGCCCATGAACTTGTCATACATTTTATGATTGGTATCATAATGGCGTTTTATGTTATACTCCTTGAGCATTGCATTCACCTGCTTGCAGATGAGGCATATCACTTTATCCGACCCCTGAGGTAAAACGAAGTAAGCGTTGCTCCATTTCTCCTGGAACTTCCTTTTCTCCTCACTGACAAAACGTTTTTTACCCGACGGCCCTGGCTCATCCAGCTCGCTTACACAACGAAAACTTCCAACAAATGTTGTTTCCGCTGTTCACGTGAACACTTTGCCGCCTTTGGGACGTGCATCCAATCAGGGAGTGAGTTTGGGGATGCTCGCGCTGGGGGTATTCAGTGCCTGAGTGTGGACGTTGGGAGAGACAGCTTGTTGTTTTATTATTGTATAACCGGACTTTTGTGTGCGTTCATATACTTAACCACACACGCAAACACACACACTCTTTCTCTGCCGTTACATAGCAGACACTACTTTATCTGTCAAGTTGTCTCCGATGCCACCACAACTTCCTGTCAAACACGTTATCTCGCCTTCAAAATAAAAGCATGCAAACGGAACTGGAAGTTAACCTAAATTAAATCCAAAATACACATAAAACTACAACGAAGGCAACAAAAACAATGCAACATCTCCTTCAGTCTCAGAGGACACAAAGTTGGGTTATCTACAGACAGTGACTAGCTAAAATCGCTAGCTAACTCCCGTTTCTGATAACTTACAACAGATGTTCCGCTTAACTGCAACTCGCGAGATTTGCGAGATTCAGGTTACCAAATAAGGAGTGAGAGTGACGCGTAGAGGAACCGGAAGCTGCGCTAGCCTCCGGTGGCTACCATAATGCTATCATTTAGTTTCTCCGATTTTTGCACAAAAATGGATTGATGGACCATCAATAATTTTACTGTACTTGGGGTTTAACAGGTTAACTATCGCGGGCCGCCAGAAACATTTCCGAGGGCCGCCATTGGCCCGCGGGCCGCACTTTGAGGACCCCTGCTATAGATACTAGCCCAGTAGAGAACCGCAGTGACGCGTCGTAAAACCCGGAAGTAAGTTAGCATTTTTAGCACTTCCGGTTCCTTCCTCAAAAAGCAATGCATTTTTCCCATAGGGTTTTGGAAAATAGCTCGAAATAAAGTCTGTGGTTGACACAAATTTAAGAGATAAATCACGTTTTGTTCTACGACATTAAATACATCAGCAGTGACCCCACTGGGGATTTTTGAAGAGTTTACGTGTCTGAAAAACCATAGTTGTTACCGAGTGGCTGAATAGGACTACAGAAATTGTCGAGGCCGTTTTACGTCATTACGCCGAACACGTAAACACTCCCGCTAAGTTTATTTTCCCCTGTGTTCGTCTTGAAAGCAAGTACCTGCCTATCTTTAGTATCTGTATATCTATATCTGACCATTAGAATCTGCATTTTTGAAATTGTCGTTTTTAACACCGTAGTTTTACAAATGATAGAATAATTAATTACCAGTGTTTTCCAATTTTTTTTCCAGCAGTTTGTTTCGTTAGCTAACGTTAGCTAAAGCTAGCGCTAATAGTTAGCTACGCAATGGTTTGTTGCTTTGCTCCGGATTGAAGCCACAGGTCTTCGCATGAAACGTGCTTGTTCTATCGTTTCCCGGCCGATGTTTTCCAAAGGAGAGTCTGGATTCGTGTCATGAGGTAAGCTGACGTTACATTTTTGTCCATGTCACGGTGAAATGTAAATGATGGGTAGTGACTGTATCGCCGTTTTAGAGATGGCGCTGCTGAAAAGACCGCAACATAAGTAAAGATAATGAATACATCCTATTAAAACCTGTGTGGCTTATATGATAAGTCTAATTAGTACAAGCAGCATAACGTTTCACCATGTAACTAAAGATTGTAGTCAGGGGAATCAGTTTGACATACTGAACTAATAACAAATCACCTCTGGCTGGCAGAGAACTCTCTGCTCCATAGCTTCTCTTGGACGTAAAATCACATGTACATTTTACATTTATATTCAATGTAATATTCCATCCCTCACATACTTTTGTATATATCATAACTTATATTTTGTTTTTCTTGTTATGCTGCTGCAACACAAAAATTTCCCAAATTGGGATCAATACAGTTATATCTTATCTTAATTAATTAAGAAATATAACTATTATAATTAGTGTAGCAGCTGACACCTATTTTCAATATGGATTAATCTACCATTTATTTCTTTAGTTCAATTTTCATCTATAAAAATGTCAAAATAGTGAAAATGTTCCCGAGACTTATCGAAGTGCAAGGTTATATCTTTAGATGTTTTGTTTTAGCCTATATACTGTATGTCTTAATGCTCTTATATGTGACGGTGTGACTTCCTTGAAACTAATATTTTATATCTTCCCAACAGACGAGCTGACAAGAAACCTAACACTCTAACAACCACAACATTGCAAAGGCGAGTAAATGTAAATTAAAAAAAATTCACCATTTTTTTATTTCTTCTTCTTTCTTGCAGTGAGGTGAATCTGACCTTGCACTTGGTGCCAGTAAGGATGTTCCTCACGCAGGCTGAATGTTTCTCCTTCCTTACTGACACAGAAGCCTTGATTTGCAATGCTTCACTAATTGTCATTTCCCTTGCTCTGTAGGGACACTTTACCTCCAGCACAGCGGAAGACCCTACCAGACCATCTGGAGATGCCCCCAACAATCCTGATAGGGAGAGCCACAAATCTGACTCATGGACCTGCATCTGGGTTGCCGTGGTGAATGCCCTGATGCCCTCACATTCATTCATAGTCCCCCACTGTACAGACAAAACACCATCAAGGGCCTGTTGTTGCCCTAGCACCCTGGCAATAAAGGAAGCAGTCACACGCTTTGACCTCAGGACAGCTCCAAAGTTGCTGGCAGTCAACCTTCCTTTCCTGAACAAATGCCAGTTTGGGTTGGTTCGCTGACCAGTGGTAGCCACCTGAATTGCCCTTTGTTGCTCCTCAGACAATGCCATGCTTGCCACAATTACCTCAGGTCCCTGATGCCCAACAGATTTGATAATTTCAGGAACAGTAAGTGTTTCCAAGCTGCAGTGTTCCTCTTCTGGCTCGGGGGAGAGAAGCCAAGAAATTCCGAAAACCTGCCCCCGAGTCTGTCCCTCAGCCAGTCACGATCTTCGGAGGTGGGCTCTCTTGTGAGCGGGTTAAATTAGTTATTGGTTTCAACAGTCACATTAAAACAGTTACTAAATCAGCCTACTATCACCTAAAGAACATATCTAGGATTAAAAGACTAATGTCACAGCAGGATTTGGAAAAACGTGTCCATGCTTTTATCTTCAGTAGACTGGACTACTGCAATGGTGTCTTCACAGGTCTCACTAAAAAATCTACGAGAAAGCTGCAGCTGATTCAGAACACCGCTGCTCGAGTCCTCACTAACACTAAGAAAGAGGATCACATCACTCCTGTTCTGAAGTCTTTACTCTGGTTCCTCACTAACACTAAGAAAGTGGATCACATCACTCCTGTTCTGAAGTCTTTACACTGGCTTCCTGTGTGTCAAAGAATAGATTTCAAAATACTGCTGCTGTTTATAAAGCACTGAATGGTTTAGGCCCAAAATACATTTCTGACTTCCTGCTAAATTATGAACCATCCAAGTCTCTCAGGTCTTCAGGGACGGGTCAGCTTTCTGTCCCCAGAGTCAGAACTAAACATGGAGAAGCAGCGTTCAGTTATTATGCTCCAAATATCTGGAACAAACTCCCAGAAACTTGCAGGTCCGCTAAAACTTTTACTACTTTTAAATTCAGGCTGAGGACTTTTCTTTTTGTCGCTGCTTTTAATTGAACTATTCATATCTTAGACTGCACTGTAACTTTTATCCATGTATTTTTTCTTTTAATGTTTATTTTATGAGCTTTTCTTTTTAATGACTGATTTTAAATGCCATTTTCTTAATGTCTTTCATTTTTTGTAAAGCACTTTGAATTGCCTTGTGTTGAAAAGTGCTATATAAATAAACTTGCCTTGCCTAATAAAGATTTCATGTGACACATACAATTGATTTGTTGATGGGAATGAATGTGAATAAATTAACTCTAGGTTAACGGTACTCTTGCTATCACTACTCACCGACACTATAAACCTTGTCCCTCATGCTAGCCCTGACAACACCGGTAAGCACACCTTCATCTAGGCTGCACTGTTACGTGTCCTGACTTGTAGTGGTTCTCTCTATCTACACTCTTCTTGTCATCTTTGTAAAACGATATCAGACTGGTAATTGACACAGCCATGACTTCTAGTTAAATTCAGTGTGGCTAAAATGAAAAGCTTTGTTAAAATATGCAAGCACGCGAAAGTCAAATTCAGCTTTATTGTCAAAAATTCGACATCTGTTATACATCCAGAAATATCGAAATATCGTTTCCCACAGTGTGATATGTATACATAAAACAAAACAAAAAGGGCCTAGATAAACGTGGTACACATTAAACAAAAAAAAAAAGGCCTAGATAACCGGGGTATACAGTTTAAAATGTTAATATATTTAAAGTGTTCAAAGTGCAGTTTCAGTGCATGTCAGTTGAAACGATCTTAAGTTGGCGTGACATTGAAGTCATGCGACCCTGCTGCTGTACTGGCTTGTAGTTCGTTTATAGCATAACGTTAGCATTTTGCTTTAAAATTATAAAAGTAGG